>NC_143560.1:17435000-17747187 GCF_054136105.1 Typopeltis vanoorti | reverse complement strand
GAAGATTCCTATGGCATTTCCTGTAGGTTATGTAACATCCATCGGACGGCAATTCCTTCTGACACTTGTTGCACTTCATGACTCTCCTTTCTTCCTCTGGACAGCTGCAAAGATGGCGACGTCCTTTTTTCTGTACTCGTTAGCAACCGCGGTGTACGCTTCAATTTTTTTAGCACACTCAGATTTTGGATTCCACTTGGCCGATTTCGATGAATTATATGTCACTGTCTTCAGCGTGACAAGTAGAGTTTCTTTATGACACTTTTAAATTAAAAACAGGAGTTAGAACCACATTAAAACTATAAAAACGGTACGAGCGATACGACCATGCAACCGTTCGTATGCTTACACAGCGCCCTCTTTTCCAATAATAATAATAATAATAATTTTTTTTTTTTTTAATAATAATATTTTATTATCTCCGAAAACAATTACATGAATATGCTAAAATTTAAGCAACAATGCAACTTTTTCTTGCAAAATGGTTCAGTAAAAATTATAATTACTGGTAATATCATTATCATTTGCAGAATTTCTCATTGACACAAGAGTAAAAAGCGTGTATAATTATGTATAATTACCATTAATAATAATCATAGTAATACTTTACACTTAATTACTCACAAGTTAAACAATATTACTTATGTTGCAGTTTATATAATAATAATTTTTTTAATTTAAATATTTAAATTAAATATATAATTTTAAATTTAAATATATAACTGAAGTATTACTATCACAATTTTCTGTTTACTACTAGAATTCATTACAGAATGTTAAGTGAATAATGTTAGATAAATACTACTGCTGGGATGTAACTCAACTGCACCCTCGAAGCTTTGTAATTAGCTTATCTGAGGGTGATACTGGTTATATATATATAACCGTTTGTTAATATATATTATTAATGTTATAAATTTTAATTATATATTTTATAAATATTAATATTATAAATGTATAATAATAATAATAATGGAGCCTGTGTAGCTCAGTGGATGTGGAGTTTGCATACCACGGCGCTTGGCCTCACGAAGGAAGACTTGGTTTCGAGTCTAGTCGGCGACCAGAGGAAATTTTTCTAAGCCTTTTTTCGACCGGTTCCCGAGTTAGTCGATCTCTGGCAAAAAAAAAAAAACAAGCTCTGAATATTTGATTATAGTCAGAAAAGTTCTAATGGATGAAATAATTTAACAGTAAACAGCGCATGAGTGCTGGGTATCCTTATAACTTCATACATAGCAGGGATTATTGACGACGCAAATCGATTTGGTAATCCATGATAATGAATGATCCCTTGCATCCTCACAGCGATTGAAGATGTGAAATTTTACAAGTCAACTAAACAATAGAAGAACAAAAGCTAGAATTCAATGATTATATCAAGTTAGCCTATAATATTTGCTAAATGAATTATATAATGGAAATTAAATAATTCATTGCACTTAAAACAAGCAGTATAAGTATATGAAATAGCAATGAGGTCAGAAAGTTGCAAAAAATAAAGTACTCTATGGTCAGAATTTGAAACATAATGAAGGGAAAGTTGATGGCTTCAGCAGAACACCATCCAAAAACAGAAAGGTCTGATATAATTATTGTTCAAGAAGAGCAGTAGAAATGAAGGTATAAATCCGAACACCGAAGATCCGTCATGATAGAAAATTACTGTCTAGAGAGATAAAGAGAAACAGTAGACAATTTTATTGGTTCATGGAGACAGATTGCTCATACAGAGTATAGTAATGATATGATTGGGATGTAAGTGCTATGTGCTGGAACTTCTGAGGTATGCTTTTCAAACTTTCAACTGTATGTTATTGTTATTATTATTATTATTATTATTATTATTATTAAAAAGGCGTTAGTTGATTTTATTATTATTATTATTATTATTATTATTATTATTATTATTATTATTATATTCACATGATATACAGTCAAACAAGATTTGAACAACAAATATTATTTAAAGCAACAGTTTGACTGGTGATATAAAACAATTCAGATTCTACCCAAGAATATAAGAATAAACTATCAGGTAGCGTGGTAAAATATGAACTGTTCCAAGTAATGCTGTTTTTTGTAGGTCATATGGGGTGACTTCGTTGATGTTTTTTGTAGGTCATATGGGGTGCACCGATAACTATTACGCCAAGTGCACCGATAACTATTTGGACGACTTTAGTGTGTTTATAAGCTACAGCTTGCCAACTTCGATTGCCAGAAATCCGATATTTAGTGATTTTTTCCCAGTTATTTGTTGTTAATGTTGTTATCACTGGGTACTGCGATATCAAAAACCGAAAGCTGTCGATCTTAGATAATTGTGATATCAGGTGTATTGTGCTCCAAATACCGATCAATTTGTATTCTAAAGTCCCAGAGAATTTTTGCTGTTTCGTTTTCCAATACTGTCTCTATTTTATGCTGCCACCAGTTATCAGATGTAGGAAAGCCATATTTTCTTACATACATGCCAATGAATTATTTTGGCTACTTGTTCATAGCGGTATTTATAGTCAGTTTGAGCTGTCTTGCGGCAGGCACTGATTAGGTGTTTTACAGTCTCATCTTTCTGATCGCATAATCTGCATTTGCTGTTATTATTGTTGTTCAGAATTTTTGCTTTCATTGCATTAGTTTCTAATGTCTGTTCTTGAGCTGCTAGAATAAATCCGCCTGTTTCTTTTGGTATATCCATAAAGAAACATATCAATGGCTACAATATATCCATATTGCAGCAATTGCCTCGTCTTGTTGACGTCAATTTGTCCTCAGTATCTCTAAGAAATAGCTATGCAAAGGTTTATTTTTCCAGCTCAAACATCGGATATTTTGCTGTTCCTTTTTGTAATCACATTTCTTTCGTGTTCCTTTCAGAAGACCCTCTGGTGTAACTGCTTGAAGCACTTGCTCAGAGCTATTGTCGATGTAACTTTTCAAACTAATTCCTTCTTCTTCCACAGTCTGTCTCACTTGCAGCAGACTCTGTCCACCTATTTCCCTTGGTAGGTAGAACCCGATATCAATTCCTGGATATAATGTGCCGATGCATAGCCATTAGTATGTTAGTTTTGCGGTCCAATTTGTCCAGGTCTTCTTTTGTCCAATCTATTATGCTAGCTGTGTATCAGATCACTGGTATAGCCCAAGAATTCATTGCTCTAATTGTGTTTAATCCGTTTAGTTTGTTTTCAGAATATTTCTAACTCTTTTGGTGTATTCTGCTGCTGCCTGTTTTTTAACTTTCGAGTGAAGAATATCACTAGCTTCTAATATTCCTAGGTATTTATAGTGTTCTTCAGCTTAAATTGCTTTTATATATTTTACTTCATCAAAATTAAAATTGCTAGTGTCATTAATTTTTCCTCGTTTAACCCCCCCCCCCCTCACCGGCCGTTATGGATCAAATACGCATCTCGTATGCTTCGTATCCATCATATATTTCAATGTAATATCAATGGTATTATAATTTTAATATGCACTTCGCATCTGTGATAACTTTGACGTCTATAGACGTCTTGGCAGGTAGCGTGGTTTTATTATTGTTATTATTCCTGATATCTCCAAGGAGTCCGAAGACTCATGGCGGGAGGACACCTACAACTGTCTCAACCACTACATCGAACCTCTACTACGAATCATTTCCATCAACGCCATAGATAAAATTTAATTTTTAATAGATAAAATTGCGCGTTTATCTAAACCAAATTCTATTTTGATGTCCTGACTGAAAATACGAACTGTGTTCATTAAAGAGTTTATTGTGGACCGATTTTCCGTACAACTTCAAGTCTTCCATATACAGTACATGGGAAATTTTAATATTACATTCAGGAATTTCATATCCAAGTTTTTTTTTATTCAGAATCATAGATAAAGGAATCAAAGAAATGTTGAAGAGCAATGATGACAAAGAATCACCTTAGAAAATTCCACCTGTAATTCTGATATCTCCGAATCGTTCATTATTCACAATTAAAGTTGCTTTCCATACTTTCATAGCAGCAACCAGGAAGGAACATATGTTTTTGCTAATTCCAAATATTTGTAGTGATTTTAGGATCCATGAGATGCGGGAGGGAATCGAATGCTTGCTTATAGTCTATCCGTGGCATGTTTAAGTTAGTTTTTCATCTTTATGAAATTCTGAGAATCATTTTATCAATAAGGATCTGGTCTTTTGTTCCTCTGAATTTTTGAAATTTGCCTTTTTGTTCAATCGGATTAATCTGATTATCTGATAAATAGTGGTATATGGAATTTGCTATGGTTGTCGCGAACAGCTTAAGCATAGTTGGTAGGCCTGTTATTGGGCGATAGTTACTTTGGTCTGCACCCTTATCCTTATCTTTCAAGAAAAGAAAAGTGCAGCCAGATATCACCCAGTCTTCCACCGACCCTGACTGTAACAAATAATTAAATTGTTCCACCATTATCATGCAGACTGGTCAGATGCTTTAATCAAAATCCATGTAGATCCTCTTGCCAGGTGCACTTTAGTTTTTTAATTTTCTAGCTTGTGCGCTGACCATTTCCTTAGTGATAATGACATTTTGCATTTGTTTTTGTTTCCTTTCTGAAGCATATGGCATCTTTATTGTGTTCAATAGGATTATCCCAGATTGACTTCCAAAATTTGAGTGTTTCTTCTTTTTCTGGTCAATGATTGTTTGCGTTTGTATTTCTATGGAAAGACTAAAAGACCTAACGTTAGTTCTGTCAAAATTGCATATTTTGCACATATTGGTTTATTCTTGTTTCATATCTTTTAATTTTCTGTGAATTCGTTATAATTCTGTGTTTTAGCTCTTCAGTAACTTCGCCAATTGTTTTGTTGGGCAAATTATATGTGTTAATCAGTTTGTTTTTGATGTTATTAGTTTTCAGCCATCCTTTAAAATTCTTCAAGTTGCTCAAATCAGCTGGAAGTTTGTTGGTTTTTCGATCCAATCGGATTTTCCATGCTGAAGATTATTTCATCCTCGGCTTTTGCTCTTGCGGTTTGCTACCAAGATTTACTGTAATGATATAGGCTGTGCTGTATAGTAGCTGATTTGTTTCCTTTATGCTGTTGTTTGTGATGGCTTTAATCACAGCATTTACGTCTAAGAGGAGCTGTTTTAGTTTAGATTAATGCAAAGCTTTTAATGGTGGTAGTCTTTTACGGTCATTTATGAAGTTCATATGTTCCAATATCCCTGACTTCATTTTACACTGCACTTCTGTGAAAACCTTCTGAGGTAAGTCGTCAGTTTGATCCTTACTGAATTGAATTCCAAAGTTTGATATAGCTACCTCCTGATGATTTTCTGTTAGTGGAGATGGTTTATTACGTAACTCTTGTAGCTTAAGTTCAGTAAATATTTTGTTATGGGAAATGGAATTCTTTGGTCCATAAGTCTTTGTGCTGTTAGTGTAGATTCTGGGTATTTTTGTTTCCAAATTAAATGCATACGCCTTTCTAAATCCTCGTTTTTCTAGTGTTGATATGAAAAACATTTCATAAGTTCTCTGTTTACTACAGTCAAATTTTTACGTTTGGTTTCATCCAGTCACATTTCAACTTCCTTCCCTGATTGCCCATCAAGGAGAACTGGGTCCTCTAGTCAACTTGTCACCTATTGCCAAGGATCCCAACATCTGATGCAGTCCTTGATGACCTGGGTGTCGACTGATCTGGTATAGATCTCTTCTTACTCTTCACCATTCAGATGGAGAATGGAACACTGTTAGTCTGGCTCCTCAATTGAGACCTGTTTGACAAGGTGGCCCTGCTGGCAGCTATGCTACTGATAGAATAGTTCTCAACATCACTGAAGCACACAAGCCCCACCGCCACGACAAGGCCGTGTTCCTTCGGGGGTTGTTATTATTATTATTATTATTATTATTATTATTATTATTATTATTATTATTATTACTACTACTACTACTACAGCAACTATGTATGCAATTCATCTGAGACAAAAAAAAAAAAATTCTGTATAATCCTTATTGTAAATACTGTAAATATTATTATTGTATCTAACTTATACTGAGACATAATAAAAAAAAAAATTATTATTATTATTATTATTACACTCAGTCTCCAAATGTTAGATAGGGCTAAAACTGTCTTGCCTACTCCTTATAAGGGAACAAAAAGGCGTTAGCTGATTTATTATTATTATTATTATTATGTACCTATTATTACTATATACCTAGTATTATGTGACATGTACCTAACAAAAATAGATATATGTCACAGCCGGTGTATACAAATAAACATGGTGTTTCTCAAGGTGCCATATTATCACCCACTCTATTCAACATATACATTAACGATGTTCAAAATATGGCCATAAGAAGTCAAATATTTCAATACGTAGATGACACCGCGCTGCTAGCAATCCACACAGACATCAACACGACTCTCTCCAAAGCACAACAAGACCTAAATGAAATGACAACATACTTCTACCAAAACGCAATTCCAATCAACGGCACCAAAACACAGATGTTGATAATACACAACCCAAGAATCATGCGCCCCGCACCACTATCGATACACTGTCACACATACCGCTGTATTAACAACAAAAATACCTGCCAATGTCCCGAAATCAAACCTGTAACACATGCAAAGCTTTGGTTTCTTCATAGATTGCCACCTTAAATGAACAAAACATATAGAATACCTATATACCACACCCCGGATCATCGCAGAAAAATTCTTCCAACTAAAAGACATTATTCCATCCAACACAAAAAAACTCCTATATCACAATATCTGCAAATTCCTACTCAGATACGGTATAAGAATCTATACAAATACATCAAACAGCCACCTAACAAAATTAGAAATATTACCTAGGAAAATTGTGCAAATAGTGATTTGGACACCTTATATGCAACATCGAATATCCGACCAACACATGGCGACACACAGAATCCTCATTATTATTATTATTATTATTATTATTATTATTATTATTATTATTATTATTATTATTATTATTATTATTATTATTATTATTATTATTATTATTATTATTATTATTATTATTATTATTATTATTATTATTATTATTATTATTGACGAACTGAACAGACAAAAAAACGCAGGCGAGTCCTATAATTTAAACTCTTTAAGTATACTAATAGAAAACGGTCTAGTGACTATAAAAGCCAGCTTAGTAGATCTTGTGCAAGAACTCTTTAAGAAACAGAACGAACAAATAACAAAAAAATCTAGCGAATATGAAGATTTCGTAAAACATAATAATTTAGCAGTTATAGAAGTGCTGCAAACGGTAAAAGACATTAAAATGAGCATTAACGCACTAAAAGACAGGCAACACAATTTGATGAAAGAGACATCCGAACTCCGTCAAGAACTTCATTCTATAAAACTACAATACGAACGTTTAAATCAGCAACAACATAAAAAAGATCTTGTCATAAACGGTCTTCCAGAAACTGCACCTACAGAAAACCTCAGAGACGTGGTTTTAAAATTAGGCCATGTAATTGATATACCCCTACAGCTTAACGACATTCAGACTGTAAATCGGATTCCTAAGAAGAGCAAAAACCAAGGCTTCCCACGACCTGCACCAGTCATAATTCGTCTTAAAAGCAAGTCCACAAGAGACAATCTCATAAAAGCCAGCAGGCAGAAAAAACCAGTTGCCAAGGACTTGAACGCACAGCAAGACAATACACCAATCTTCCTATCCGAATATTTAACACCATTCAACCAGAATCTGTTGTACCAAGCAAGAAAAGCAAAAATGGAAAAAAATTACCAATTTTTGTGGACCAGAGATGCCAAGATATTCATAAGGAAGTCACAAACTTCAAAGCCGATACAAATTAAAAGCACAGAAGACATAGAAAGGCTGCCACTGTGAAGAAAAAAGCCTCCTAAATAGTTCATAAAGAAGCCCACAATAAAAAAAGAACGTGAACCATCAAGACAGATGCAATAACACAGGATATATCGGCAATTTCACTTTGATCCGCCCTTTCAGATCATTCATTTGACCTCCCAAAGATCTGCCTACTTCCAACACAGCAACCAAATCAATAACAAATATACGTATATATAACCAGTATCACCCTCAGATAAGCTAATTACAAAGCTTCGAGGGTGCAGTTAAGTTACATCCCAGTAGTAGTATTTATCTAACATTATTCACTTAACATTCTGTAATGAATTCTAGTAGTAAACAGAAAATGTGATAGTAATACTTCAGTTACATATTTAAGTTTAAAATTATATATTTAATTTACAATTTAAATTTAAAAAAATATTATTATATAAACTGCAACATAAGTAATATTGTTTAACTTGTGAGTCATTAACAATAAACATGATTACTATGATTATTATTAATGGTAATAATACACACTTTTTACTCTTGTGTCAATGAGAAATTCTGCAAATGATAATGATATTAAGAGTAATTAAAATTCTTACTGAACCATTTTACAAGAAAAAATGCATTGTTGCCTAAATGTTAGTATATTCATGTAATTATCTGAGAGATAAAAAAAAAAAAAAAAAAAAAAAATGTATATTCTAAATTCAAAAATTCCGTATAATCCTTATTGTAAATATTGTAAATATTATTATTGTATGTAATTTATACTGAGACATAATAAATGTTTAAAAAAAAAAAAAAAATTATTATTATTATTATTATTATTATTATTATTATTATTATTATTATTATTATTATTATTATTATTATTATTATTATTATTGTAAAGTAATAGCCTACTAGTTTCGCCACACTTTACAATAAAAAAAATAAATAAAATAATAAAAAACCTCCGACTAGTTAAACCCAGTTTATATGTGTTTTGTATATAATTAGTGGTCGAAAAAAGCATTACAATATTATTATAACTATTGAACTGTGTGTTGTATTACTGCATTGTATAGTGAAATGTATGCACACTAGTTCCAATGTAAATACGATGGATAAATATTTAGTTAGTTTTTAAAAAAATGCATATTTACATTTATAAAGAATTAAGTACTCTGCGTTTTGGTACTGAATCTTTGTACTGTACAGAAAATATGTCTCATAATGCGTATATGTAAGTAAATGCAGTTGAATATGTAATTTTATTCAACTGCAACTGTAAAATACAATTACAGTTACATATTAGTTTTTCATTATATAAAAATTCTGTCTAATCTTCATTGTTAATATTAGAACAAAATGTCTTATTATAAATACATATTATATGAGTAAAAATATTATTATTAAAACGTTTTTATTGAAATCTAATGTACAAAATGAACCATATATGTAGCACTAAATGCTGAACTTTGTAAAATAATATCAACATATTATTTGAATGTCATTCAAAATGATTATTGTATATATGTAAATATTTTAGAGATCAATAAAAATATTATTATTATAAAAAAAAAAAATAAATAAAATAAAATAAAATAATAATAATAATAATAATAATAATTATTATTATTATTGTTGTTATTGTTATTATTAGACACCTCCAGGTAGTCCAAAGATCGAACGATTGATCCTCTTACGACTACTAACCGCGCTCAAACTTGCTTAACCCCTCAACTTCATCTTCCTATTATTAGAATTCCAAGATGCCTAGTGTAGCAAGTTTCTTCTGACATAATTCCAATTAAGTAACATGCTGTTGAATATTTTACTACACAAAGTGCATAATTTTACATTCATTAACATTGAATTGACAGCAATTTTCAAATTCCCACAGTTCCATATTATTCAAATCATTCTGCGAGTACTGCATGTCAGTTGAGAAATTATTCACTTAGAAAAACACAGTTTTAATTGATATTATTAGGATTTAGAACAGAAATTATAGCAGTCTGCCATGTTCCTCTGCTTTTAGAACACAAAAGTACGATTACCAATGACATACCTAGGCAAAACATCTTGGGAACAATTGCAAACCAATTTCCATCAAGTTGGAGCTACAGGACCTCTACTGGCGTTTGAAAATAAACAGAAAAATGAATGATAATATAACATAAACCCTATAATGCGTTTTTCCCCTCCAAAGAGAATAGCGAAGTGTTTTAGTCCTAATAAATGTTTTACAGAGTGGTCAGCAACCATTCTTCACTCATTTCCATGCATTGTAGCTGGCTCCTGTTTATCAGTGATTAAACTAGCAATTGAGGGGGATTTTTCGGTAAGTAAATGCCTGCATCTTGTGATTTCTTTCCTAATAATATATACTTGTCTAAAATAGTTTGCATTCTCTGATCGAATTTTTCAGGTGTGAGGTTAAAAGCAATAGATTCTTGCAGGTAATATCCTACTCGCCTGTGCCAAAGATGGACTAACTTTACTATTACTTTACTAAAAGTTATTTCTTCTGACGCTTTAGAACTATAGGAGCAAACATTTCTTCAGACTTTCACATGTACCTGGTGAATAGGCTTTCTTAGATAAATGATAACGGTGTTTCTTCAGTGACATTAACGCTCTTAGAGAAATCGAAACACTTTTACAGACCTTCACAGACATCTAGTGAATAAGTATTCTTAGATAATTTTATAATTAAGCAGAAAAAAAAATCAGCTAACGCCTTTTTATTCCCGTATACGGGGAGTAGGCGAGGCCATTTAGCCCTATCTAACTTTGGAGACTGAGTGGGCAGTTCAATCTCCACTGGTACCAATCAGAGATAGATGGCCCAAGGCTATCACTAATTAAGCGGTACTCAGTGAAGAGAGACGGCTCAAATGTGCCGCCATCTCGTGGTCCCTAACCCTAAGACAATTTATTTAATGTCTGAAATAATGTGGGTTCTATGGTCGATTTTCTTGAGTTTACAGGACGAAAAACCCGAGTTTCCGGGAGGAAAAACCTGCTTGCCCGTGCCAGAGATCGACTAACTCGGGAACCGGTCGAAAAAAAGGCTTAGAGAAATTTCCTCTAGTCGCCGACTAGACTCGAAACCAAGACTTCCTTCGTGCGGCCAAGCGCCGTGGTTGGCAAACGCCACATCCACTGAGCTACACACATCCTTGGGACACCACCAAACGGCTATGCTGGCAGTAACATAACTACGAGCAAGTCCTCCCAAGTTGGACAAGTCTTAGCAGAGGAGCCAAACTAAATCTGACTAATCCAATTTCATACGGTGACCAGAAGAAAAATATAATGAATTCCGGTTAGGCCATCATTTACTGAAGAAAGCCCAAGAACTATAGCACTAAACTGCGTTTAGTGCTATAGTTTCTGGGCGATAAATACATGGCTCAGATCTTTTGCTAGGCAACCAGGGATAAGAAATGAAATTCGACAGGAAGAAGAATCAAAACCTTTTTTTAAGGGTAATTTTCCCGAAAAAAGGTTAGTTAGTTATTCATGCTTATTATAAACTGAATCCAGCATAATCAGGATAATACTAAAAGCAAACGCCTGAATTATGAAGACCGAAATTTCTTGATACTACAGTCACTAATCAGAGATTGAAATAGCTGGCCCAAAATGGATTAATGAAGATTAATTACAATAAATGTTTTCGGCGATGTTGAACTTGCAAAAGTGCAAAAAAAAAAAAAAAAAATAGATTGTTTCTGAATGCTAGAAAGAAATATATATAAGACCTAAGGAAAGAGCATTTGATGTCATTTCATATATACAGATAATGTAGCAGATATTTATTAAAATCACTTAAATGCTGTACGATCATTACTGAGACATATGACTGTAGAACAAATTAAGAACATTAAAGAAAGAGAACAACTACCCATACTGAAACAAAGCCGCAGAGAAGGTTTTTTACATCAATATTAAGCAACATTAACATGGAAATAGAAATAATTTCTACAAAAAAGTGGTAGAAAGAAATCTAATGATGGTGATGCATTTAAAAAAACAAACTGACAAATAAGATAAAAGGAGGCACTGCAGTTTCTGGTGTATCTTTCTGGCTTATCCAACCGTTTTTTTTTTTTTTTTTTTTTTTTGTGTAGTGAAGTTCTCATATTAATGATATACGTTTCGACTTAAATAAGCACTAGCACTAATCGACCAGTTTTAGCAATGTAAAGAATTGAAAACAAGAAAAATTTTGAGAATGAAAAAATCAAGAGCATTCTTCTGAAGCAATAGAACCTTGAAACAAATCGATCACTGTATTATTATTATTATTATTATTATTATTATTATTATTATTATTATTATTATTATTATTATTATTATTATTATTATTATTATTATTACGGGCAACTCCAAGGAGTCCTTAGACTCATCGAGGGAGGCCCTAAACATCATGTCAAGAACAACTATTCGGCATTCGCACAGTATCTATCATACTTTGCTTTGAAATCATTTACACCCACAACAAACTCTGGCAGCCTATTCCACTCATTCACCACTCTCTAAGTAAAAAGCGTAGTTCTAACACCCTTGCTAACTAACTTTTGCTCAGTTTCACGGATGGCCCCTAGTTCTCCCATCACCAGACCTGTTATGAAAAATTTCCTCTGAATTAATCTTGTAAAAACCCTTCAGTAATTTGAATGTCTCAATCATATCACCCCTTTCCCGCCTATCAACCAATTTCTATAACCCATAGATCTTCAACCTGTTCTCCTAAGGTTCATTCCATAGACCAGCTATCATCTTGGTCACTCGCCTCTGGATCCTCTCTACCTCTTCCCCATCATGAAGAAATCCAGGGGCACAGTAGTCAAGATGGGATCTTATCAAGGCTCGATAAAGAGGAACAATAACTTGCTTATCTCTGCTCGTCAAAGTATTCTTCAGTAACCAAGTGATCTGATGAGCTGATTTAGCCACTTTTTGATATGCGTCCCCTAAACTTCAACTTCCTATCCACCAACACACACTCACATCTGTGGCTTCATCAACCTCCTAGAGTACAGTTCCACCAAGTGATATACTGCTGCAAATTTTTTGCTGCTAATGTGATATACTGCCGCTAATGGAGACAATCTTGTGCTAATGAATATCAAGAGAGGAATCTACGAAGTTGATTAATTATCACCTTAATTGTTCATGGTAGCAATGATTCCTCTAACATTAAATCTAAAAAAAAAAAACTGGTTCCGGATGTTAGACATCAAAACAAGGAAGAAAAATATCACATTTGTTATAAGTAGATGATCTTATGGAAAAGTATACATTCAACTGATTCTCGTCGCGACTAGAAGAACTAGTTCTGAGTCTAGCATCTCAAGAAAATCACCCTTGGGACTCACGCTATATCAGACAATCATACGTAGTATTGTGGACAATGAGATAGTGGCAGTTAACTGACGTGATACCCTCCCAGTATTCCTACTAAAATGACTTATGGCCTGTGGCCAGCTAACTGTGATTAGCCAGGTTAGGGAATTTCGCGGCTCACAACTTTTCAAAAAGTTTGTTAAAGCTAAAACACTCTCACCTCTTCCCTTTGGAAAATTAAACGCATTAGCGATTTTTTTAAAGTGGCTATATTCAACGGTTTCTAAAATGCTTTTGTAAGTTTATAGACTAGCGAAGTACTGTGCGTCCGATCTAATAATTTCTAATTAACCTAAGAAATTCTTCAACGTCTCTTCAAAGCGTAATCGTTCTGGATATATATTTCACTATTGTCTCATTTTGTGCACGTACACCCCCACTTTCCTCAAAATATTGACATTCTTTAGGGATGATCCACTAAGTAACTTGCCTAAAATAATCATTGAACTGTCAATGATGTGTTTAACCATATTATTAAACTGTCAGCGTTTAATAATGTGGTTAAACGTAAGCATAAGTAATTGAAATGAGGCGAATTTGATTGGATTTTCAAGCGAATTTTAGTATTTTCATATCCAGTGAGGGAGTGATGCTTGCGAAGCGAAAACTGTGATAAACATGCATGGTCGTAGTCACGTGGTTTTTGAGAATGGTTGTTCTGAAAACTGAAGAATGGTTGTTCGCGGATTATACGGTTTTCGCTTCTTCGAAGCTGCAAATTATGTCGGAAGAACCCGCTTGGTGAGATATACAGGAATATATTATTTTATCATACATTGCGTTATAAAATGTCCATATTTAAAATTTCGGTATTACCCGGTTTAAACTAAAAAAAAAAAAAAATTGCTAAATTTGTCATTTACTTTTCACAATTCTATCGCCTTTGATTTCATTCTATGCTGATAAGTGAGTTACCATTATATTATTTACTGGCGTCTGCATGGATTTGGAAAACTCATTTCAAGGAATCTCTCACTGACCGTTATTCTTACTATACTTATCATTCTTCTTCATAAACTCCTTCACTGTCAGATCACTCACAATTCCTATAGCAATCCATTCCAGTCATTCACCACTTTCCGACATAAGATTAGACTCCACACCTTTACTAATCACACTTTTGCATTTTCCAGGAGTGATTCTAGTGCACTTCCATTTGTTATATATTGAAAATTTTCCTTTGTATCGAATTTTTAGAAACTCTTTAGTAATTTTATAAATTTGTAGCATGCCCATTGTTTTCATTTATGTAAATGACCAGACCAAGAACAAGTTATTTGACTGTAAACAAGAAGAATGTAAGACTGGATATCAGGAGGTTGTTTAGAAGGATGAAAGATAATAATGTGATAGGAAAGGTAGTCGGTGTTGCCCAGCGAAAGTGATGAGATGAGGCAGAGAGCAAAGATTATGAATGATATGTTAGCAGAAATGTATGAAAAGAAAGGAATGCAGTTATTAATGTGTAGAATGAGTGTGAAGGATAAATTAGAGCATATAAGGTGATGGTTTTGGTGCAAGTCATTTGAAAAGACTGCTGCCTGAAGGAAGAGTAATGAGTGCAGAGAATGAATCTGAGCAAATAAGAAATGATGTGAAAAAGTGGGAGAGAGTAAGGAAGGAGAAATTGAATGCTGCTTATGAATGGAGAAGTGGGTAGCATGAGTATAGAGAATGAGAGAACAAGCATGCAAGACATGCAAGGAAACAGGGAGACTCTGTGTGGACAGGGGGGGCCAGTGTGAGAAAAGTTGATGCTCAAAGAGGAATGAATGTGTATGAAGATAAGGGAATTCGATGTAGAGAGAACAGTTTTATTTGAAGAAGGTTCTGGGATGGATCAGGAGAAAAAGAAATGGCTTAAGGAAGGTATGGAGAAGTCACATCTAATAAGTGGTATCAGTTAAACTTGTTATAAATCTGGAAATAAGTTGTGTACATACAAATGATAGAGGTATCAGACAAGGGAAATGAAATGTTTGCATTGATTGAGCTCATTCACCCAAAAATTGTTGGAGTGTGTGAGACATGATTGGATGATGATAACATTCTGACAGAAATAGAAATGGAAGGGTGTGATATATTTCGTGAAGATAAGGTAAAAAAAGGAAGTGGAGTGCTATTGATTATAGAAAAAGAGTTATGTCCATACAAGGTAGAGGTGCAAGCAGGGCTGGTGCTACCATTTAGGCAAACTAGGCAACTGCCTAGGCCTCAAGCCATGAAGGGTCATTCTTTATACTCATGCTACCCACTTCTCCATTCATAAGCAGTTCAATTTCTCCTTCAAAACTTCAAGCTATGCTTTATTCATACTTTACTAAAATACCAAAATTAAATAGTGATATATGATTTAGGTGTTGATTCATTTTCCTTATCCTTCACACATCACACTATTTTACTATTTAACTCTTGGTTCTTTTTTTGTTCCTTACATAAATGATTTGAGCTTACCACTATTTAAAATTCAGTTAAGATAAATATTTTAAAACGTTAACATTTTAAAATATTAAATTTCGGTATTTTATAACTTTTTTTTTTTTTGTAAATGAATTATAATAGAGAATTTTTAAATTAATTAAAAAAGAAAATAAAAAAAGCCCTATTAATTTACCTATTAATTTAACCTGAAAGACAATTTTATTTTGTTTAATGTCAATTAGAAACATTTTAGTTTATGAAATAAGGGGTGCACTTGTAAACTTTTCCTAGGGCCCTGGCACCGACAGTGGGTGCAAAGGGAAAATAGAGGCAGTATGATGTGAGATAGAAGTGAACACCTGGTAATGTGGAGGGTAGTGACCAGGAAATATATAACCAAATTAGACAAGCAAATGGGAAAAGGGTGATCATTATGGGTGATTTTAATTACAGCAATAGTTTGGAAGCACAAGATAGCAACAAGAATTGAAGAAAATGAGTTTCTTGAGTTTTTGAGGGACAACTACCTCAGGCAGTATGTAACAGAGGGTGCACAAGGACTAAGGATCTTGGATTTGATCATATCATCAGAAGATGTTATAAATGAGGTGTCAAATCTCCATCCAGTTGGTGAGAGTGACCCTGAAGCGATTACCTGGGTGGTTGCCAGCCACGTGAGGACTTCTGTGAGGGAAAGGGTATATGTAAAACTATAAGGCTGGTAATTATGAGCTCAGGAGGCAGCTTGCAGCTGTAGCATGGAATAAGGAGTTAGATAGAAAGGAGGTCAGTGTTGCTTTGGTGATATTTAAGAACTATCCAGTAGAAGCAGTGTCTAAATGCATTCCAAGGGCCAGAAGGTTAAATAAGGTAGGTGTGAAATGGATCAGTGAAAAGATTAGGCATGTAATTAGTCAGGTTAGCATATCCACTTTCCAGCCAAAAGGCTGCGGGTTCGAATCCTACTGTGGGCATGGATGTTTGTGATCGTCTGTGAAAATACCAGTGGTGGTGGTCGGCAGTAGATGATGAAGGTAGTTGCAATTGGTGGGGACAGAGAGTTCTAGAGTAGGTGGACTCCCTGGAGGTGTTATGTAATAATAATGATAATAATAATATAGAGAAACAAGGCATTATGGAGGCAACATAAGATGATTCATAATAATCAATTTCATGAAGGGTACAAAGAACAGTCAGGGAGGATGACTCAATTGGTAAGGGTAGCAAAAGTGCAGTATGAGCAGCAGTTAGCTAATGAAGGCAGAAAAAAGAAAGTGTTATGATGGTAGGATGATATTGATTAGAGAAAATGGTATAAGGACAACTGTTGCAGATGATATTGTTGAGATATTTAACGAGCAATTCATAAAGCTCTTCTTTCCTTGTGAACTTGACATCATACATGATGTCGCATTCACAAAGAAGAACAGAGAGCAGAGGATGGGTAGGAAAGGCTGGCTGTGAATAAGCAAGACGTATATGGGGAATTGAGAAAACTTAATGTTAATAAGGCCGTGAGACTTGATATATCACCACATATATTGAAGGTATGTGCCGTGGAGGGGGGGTTGCCATCTGTAATAGCATATTTGTTTATTATGAGTCTTACACTGAATCAAGTTCCAAATTAGTGGAATGAAGGGAAGCTTGTGCTGCATTGTAAGGGAGGTGACAAAACTCAAGCATCAAATTATAGGTTAATCTCTGTGTCAAATTATGGTTAAAGTGTTAGAGAAGAAGCTAGTGAGAACCTCAATCCAGAATTTGGTTGACAACAGTAGTATTATCACCATGTTGTGAGCCTTGGTTCTGAATGCTTTTGTGTAGATTTGTGTCCCAGTCAGTGCCCTGGACTCCACATTTAGGTGTCGGCTGATGGATGGTAGTGTTTACATTATCCTTCAGAGCACCCTACGGTCATGTTCAGTAATCTGTGATCATCCACTGCAGGTAACACTTGCAGCTGACTCTCTGCACTTCCATCCTGGTATGGTATCCTTGATTATTGACCTCAGATGGCCCTATATGTCAACAATTTTCTGAACAGATAGGCCTGCAAAGTGGCATCTTATCATAACACCTTTTTCAAACTCTGTCAGTTCCCTTGTGGCCATTTCACTTAGACACAGTTGCACTGACTAGGGATTGTCATGTTCCCCCAATTTATACTGGCTAGAAATACATGACTCATTATATGAGCACAGTGGATCTTGCCAGTGTGGATGTCTATTGACTTCTTTCCAAGCAGTGTATATATGTCAGATTATTAAAATATAGAAGAAAAAAACCCCAATAAAACAAGGTATTTTAACCAGAAGAACTGTTATCAATAGAATGCTGTATATGCAGATGATCAGAGTTATATGAAAAGACAATGAGGATGACCTTCAAAAATCAGTTTATGAATTAAACAAAATAAACCAACAATACAATTTGAAAATTTCACAAAAGAAGAAAAAAGTCATGGAATTTAAAGGTCGAGATCATGTTGGATCAAAACTAGTCATAAAAAATAAAATAATAGAAGAAGTAACACAGTTTAATTATTTAGGTTGCATAATAACATTTCTAAAAGATAAACATATAGATGAATAAATTAATTAATTTCAGAAAATTTGTGGAAGAATTAAAAGGCACTAAATAAAAAACAAGATGAGAAAAAAAAAATCAACTAAAATTTTATAAAGTAATGACTTCACACTATTATATGGTTCAGAAACACTGTTAGAAAGATGAAAATAAAATGCAAGCAAAAATTAGATTTTTACGAGCAAGTAAAAGATCCACAAAATTAGGTCATATATAAAATGAACACATCAGAAGAAAGCTAGACATTTACAACAAAGGGAAAGATCAAGGAATACAGAGAGAAATGGAAAGAGTTTGTATTTAAGGTGGCAAAGATATCAGCTATCAATAGAGGTGGATAGATATAGCCCAAAGATAGATAGATAGACAGAGAGAGAGGAAGACAATGAGGTATAGGCAGAACAGGCAAATGTTTAATCCTTGAAGAAAAGAAGGTCACAGCTGCTTTGGAGAGGGAAATGGATACACAGTGGACAGCAGTATACTTAGATTTTGCAAAAGCTTTTAATAGATTCTTCTTCATCTCATCTGTCTGGTGATGGGTTGGGTCCCCCTTTGTACAATGTCTCCAAATGGTTCTATTTCTAGTCTTGAACATGGTAACGAAGTTGGGAAATTTGCCTCTTTCTTTTAAGGATTTGAGCCAACTTTTTCTCGGTCTTTCAGGTAGGTGCTGTTTTTCTGTTCTTCCATTTAGCACGATGTTTGGAAGTCTGTGAAGAGGAATTCTCTGGACATGGCTGAACCATTGGAGCTGTTGTTGAAGAATAATGTCTGTGAGGTTGTCCTGGTAGTTGAGGTCTTGCTTTACTTCTGCAGTTTTATGTTCAGTCCAATGTGTTTTGTTTATTTGTCTTAGGCACTTCCCCTCGAATGTACTTGTTTTGAGTAGTTCCTTCTTAGTGAGTTGCCATGACTCACTTCCACATGTTGCTCTAGGGATGATCATGGCTTTGAATAGTTTGATTATAAGATGTTTCAAGAGTTTGTTATTGTTCCATGTTTTGTTTAATTTATTCATGTTCGACCATCCAGTGTTAATTCTGTGTTTTACTGTTTCAGTGCTGTCTAAAATGTGTGTAATGGTGCTTCCTAAGTAGCCAAAGGATTTTATTTGTTCTAGGGTTTGGTTCTCCAGGGTTATTGAGCTGTTTTCAACTTCTCATCCTATTTTCATTATTTTGGTCTTACTGCTGTTGATCCTCATTCCGAAGTTTTTACATGCTTCATTTAGAAGCTGGACTGTTTTTTATAATTGTATCTTGGATACTGCCAAGATTATTATATCATTGGCATATAGTATTGGTTTATATGTTTTTTTTTTCTTTGTTCAATAATTTCTTGATTGTAACTGAAAATAAATAAACCATGTATTATATTTGCAGTGTTTTTTTTTTAAGTTTTATCGCACTTTAGTACATATACTTTAGTACTGAATGTATCTCTCAGATACATGCAACTTACTCTGCAATTTTTTTCGACTGCGACCTCCACAGGGTTAAATTTGATGAGTGCTTTTATGTCTTTGTAAAAGTTTGCAATGAAGGTCAACAATTTGAAATCTATTGATTTAAAGTTTAGGATGTTGATCAGTTTGTCTCTGTCTATGGAATCAAATTCTTGTTTAAAGTCAAGTTTTGATTGATTACCACATGATAATTTCATAATCAAACTAGAGTGGATGGGGGTTCGATATTAGACTAGTGCATTGGAGTAGAGATTGATTATCTGATAGGTGTCAGCAAGTTGTGTATGGGGTAGCAATATTCTGGAAGAGGAAGTCACTAAGTGTGCCTTAGGGATAAGTTTTAGGGCCATCGCTGTTTAAAATATATGGTTATAATTGGGAATGATTTAAATGGGGGATTCAAATTCAACAATGTTCAGTTGTTTGCAGATGATGCAAAGTTGGGAAAAAATATGAAGATAAGAGCAGCCTCACAAGAAAACTTGAATAGACTGAATGAATGGGTATGGGAGTGGGGATGCCAGATCAATGTTTCAAAATGTAAAATTCTAAAATTTGGAAAACAAAGATGGAATGTAGGAAATATTATTGGTGGTAAAGGGAATAAGAAATCTTGGGGTGATGGTGGATAGCGATCAAAAATTTACAGGACAACACAAGGAATTATAAATTAAAGATGCCAAGAAATTATATTCTTGGTTTAATCCTTTATCCAAATGTAAACAAACAAAGTTTGTGCCTGAAGTAATTTCAGGACTGGGCAATTTGTATATAGAAGCTAATCACTTCACATCACTTGCCTTAGTATCCCATAATACAAAACGCATATCCTTATGGATATGTGCTTTGCATATATATCCTTACAGACATGTATTTTGCATATATATCCTTACAGACATGTATTATGCTACGGATTATGGGAAAGGTCACACCAAGACCAATTTCGACCTTTGTTGGAAGTTTTTTCACTTGGTTATACCATAAGTTAAAGATACCAAGAAATTATATACTTAGTTTAATCCTTGATCTAAGTGTAAGCAAACAAAGTAACCTTTTTATTAACTTACTCTCTAAATTCAGAGTAATTTAATAAAAAGGTGGCACACCGTTTGGCAACTCCTATAGGTAAAGATGACCTCGCCATTGCTTCTGCCTGGTATCTTCACCTCTGGGCCTGGCTCCCACTGAAGAGACCTCAATGAAGGTCGAAACTAGTCTGGGTAGTGGCCCTTCCCTTAATGCATAACATTATACATATCCGCAAGGAGATGTGTTTTGCATTATGGAAGATACTGAGATAGGAGTGATGTTAGCTTGGTCCACCTTTGCTATGGTGTTATGGGAGTTGCCCGGTGTTGTTTCAGGTGTGCCTGAAAATATCTTCAGGACTTACCCCAGTCCTGAAGATATTTTCAGGCGCAAACTTTGTTTGCTCACACTTGGATGAAGGATTAAACTAAATTTATTATTGCCTAACCAAGTGAAAAATAAACTTTCAACAAAAAACATAATACCTATAGCAAACTGGAATGCAAGAGGAATAGCATATAAAGAAATAGAATTAGACCAATTTAAATGAAAGAAATTTTCAAATAGCAGTAATCACTGAAACAAAAAAGAAATTAAAATGAACCATGAAAACTGACATTTTTAATGTAATATATAGTGGAGTTGACAGAGACCAAAGAGTACAAGCAGGTGTTATGATCTGGATTCATAATTCCTTTTCAAAACAGTTAAAACATTATAAATTATGGAATGAAAGAATAATAGAAACTAGAATAAAAATAGATAGAGGTGATTTAACAATAATTAGTATATATGCCCCAGAAGAAGGAAGAGAACAAGATAATATATTTTATAATTAGTTACAAAATATATATATAATAAAATAAAAAGGATTATATAATATTAGCAGGAGACCTAAATGCAAGAATTGGAAACACAGAAATTAATAATAATATAGGAATATATGGAGGGCATACCCTAAACAGGAATGGTAAAAAATTTATCAAGTTTGTAGTTTATAATAACCTTAAAATAATGAATTCTTTCTATAAACATAAAGACATACATAAATATACTTGGTCAGCAAGAGGATGGAAATCAATATTAGATTATTTTTTCTTAAATAAAAAGACATTCAAGTTCTCTTTAGATGTTAGAGTTCACAGAGGATATGAAATAAGTAGTGACCACTTCCTTGTTAAAATAAAATTAAGATTACCACCTAAATGGCTACAAATAATAACAGAAAGAAATTTTAAAATACTTGTTTATAAAACTAGATTACTAAATGTACAAAGAATTAACAAATATTTAGATGAAATAAATCAAAATGAAGAAATAGAAATTGAATGGCTTAATATAAAAACGATACTAAATACAGCAGCAAATGCAAGTAGGACAGACCAAAAAATTCAATAAAAGAAAAAAAACAACTGAAGATACAGGATGATACAATCAAAGAAATAATCAAAATGAAAAAAGAAGCCTATCATAAATGGTTAAGCAATAAAAGATTAGAAGATGAAACAGAATATAAAAGAATAAGAGCCATGACTAAAAGAGAAGTCAGAAAAAGGCATAGAGAATCATGGAACAAATTTGTTTCTAATTTAGAACATGATTTATATAAAATAAGGCCCAATGTATATAAGATATTGAAACACTTAGGTACAGATACTAAAGAAAAGATAAGAATTAAACACCGAATTGAAATTAGAAGAATTTCTATACAGAATTATGGACAAAATATTTTAAAAAAGATAACCGGCAAACATTTAATGAAAAGTAAATAACTAAAGAACTAGAAATCAGCCTGAAAGAAACAAGAAATGAAAAATCACCTGGAGAAGATAAATTAGGTTCAGAATTATATAAATATGCAGGAACAAGGTTCAAAGAAAGACTCCTATTATTTTTAAATAAAATTATTCAACTAGTAACCCCTCCCACCAATAGAATGGAAAAAAAGCAATTGTGATCTCATCTTCCTTTTCCCTTCTTTTACCTTGCGATGTCAAGGATTTACTAATCATCAGACCTCAAACTGTTCACAGGATAAGGTGATCAGCCCTGTGTATCCTATGTCCATAGTGTTGAGTTCTCAAAGCCAGTTTGCCTGCTTTGCAGGATGATAAACCCAGGATAAACTGAGGAAAAAACCCTACTGTCCACTCCCAGACTGGCTAACTTGACTATGGCTGAGGGAGATCCTTCAGCTTCTCACGTTACCGACGGGAATCGAACCTAGGACACTCCTTCCCCAGGCATATGGTTGCAAAGCACACACCCACTAGGCTAACAGTGCAGACAAGCAATTGTGATCCCTATCTTTAAAAAAGGCAGTAGAGATGACTCTAAAAACTGTAGAGGTATAAGTGTACTAGATTCCTGTTACAAAATATATAGCAGAATTTTAAATGACAAACTAATAAAATATTCTGAAAACTTTATTTTAGAAGTACAGAATGGATTTAGAAAAGTACGATCATGTATAGACCTGGCCTTCTGCCTAAAATTAATAATAGAGAAAAAAGAGAATGCAGTTTAGAAACACATATTACATTTATTGACTTTGAAAAAGCATTTGACAAAGTTAAAAGAAGCATTTTATTTAACATACTAAAAGAAAGAAAAATACCAAATAATATTCTAAAAGCTATCATAAGTATATATGAAAATAATCAAATACAAATAAGATTAAATCATGAGCTATCATATACAAGAGAGATAAACCAAGGAGTCCGACAGGGATGCCCTCTTTCAGTAACTCTTTTTATTTATCTAAATGAAATAATAATAATAAAAAAAAAAAAAGAATAAAAATTTTCATCAAGATATTAAACTTTCTCCTACTGTGAACTGAACTTAAACACTCTCCTTTTTGCCGAATTACAAACTCTGAAGATAACTTGCAGAAATGTATTTTAAATTTAAATGAGATAGCCAAAGATTATGGAATGATAATATCAACAGAAAAATCAAAAATGAAGGCCTTTAAACGACAAGATCCAGTAGGAACTAAAATAGTAATAGATAACAAGATTTTAGAACAAGTGAATTCATTTAATTACCTGGGATATATGATTACATATGAAAATGATATAAACTTAAAAATTGCCAAATATTTAAAAATGACAGGTGTATTTAACTCTATATTTAAACCAAACCTAGTACAAAAAGAAACCAGGCTAAAAGTATGGAAGTGAAATCTAGACAATAAAACAAAAAGACAAAGATCAATAACAGCTGAAATGAAGTTTTTGAGAAAAAACTGCAAAGTATACTCTATTTGATCACAAAAGAAACAAAGAATTTATGAAAGGATTAAACCAGGAATCAGTAATAGAAAATATTAAAAACTATAAACCCAAATGGATGGAACACTTTGAAAGAATGAAAACAGAAAGATTACCAAAACAAGCCCTAAATTCAAACTATTAGGAAAAAGAAAACCAGGACGTCCTCTTGAGAGATTCAACCATGATTTCTGAGGCCAGAACAAGCCACTCGAGGCCTAAATCCTTGTTAGGCATAATGATGATGATTATGCGACACCTCCAAGGAGTCTAAACGACTCATTGAGGGAGGACACCTACTCTACAAACTCTCCATCTCCATCACTCAGTCCACCAACTACAACAACCTCATCATCTACACCAGCGATTTTCATCCGGTGTGCCACAAGAGGTCTTCAGGTGTAGCGCAAGATTTATGAAAACATTAATTGAAAGAAATAATGTCATAATTTGTGCATTTATTTATTAGTGTCTGGTCTTCCCTCTTCTTGTGTGTGTAAATCAATCAAAATTATGCCTATTTTTTGCCAGATCATCAACAAAATTAAAAGAATATATTTTTAGTGTGCCACAGAATTTTAATAATTAGTCTAGGTGTGCTGTATTATGGAAAAGGTTGAAAATCACTGATCTACACCAATGCCATCTACTGCCCACCAGCACTGGTATTTTCACAGACAATCATGAACATCCATGCCCACAGCAGGATTCGAACCTGCAGCCATTTGGCTGGAGAGCGGATGCGCTAACCACTCGTTCAAGCAGGACAGGCCAGATTTGGTCATCTGATTTTCAAAAGGATGAAGAGATTGTAAATGGTCCAGAGTGACTGATTACAATCTCTTCATCCTTTTGAAAATCAGTTCAAAGATTAGAAGTAGTTTCAACATTCCAGAGATTAGAAGTAGTTTCTAATCTCTGGAATGTTGAATATGAGGAAAGGTTGAGAAGATGCAATTTAGAGAGTCTAGTGGATGAGGGGCAATATGATTTTTTGAGTTTGTAAGAGTATAGGATTAACATTGAAGATGTTTTTCATAAAATGGTGTGGAAATCAGGGGACATCAAGAAGTCATTCCTAGAAGCTGTATGAGCACGGTAGTCAGAAGCAAGTTTTTTGCTTGGAGCATTGTGAATGATTAGAATGCATTGCCTGAGAGTGTGGTGTCTATAGAGAATTTGAATGTGTTTAAGGCACAGAATGATTAGCACTCAACTTCCGAAAACCAGACAAGTCTATAAACCCAAAATTATTATTATTATGTAACACCTCTGGGAGTCCAATGACTCATCGAGGGAGGGCTCTCTATAACTCATCTCCACTGCTCAATTCACCAACTACCATCATCATCTATGCTAGCGACATCTACCACCCATCATCATCATCATCACTAGTAGTTTCACAAACAATCACAAACATCTATGCCCATGCCTGGAATCGAACCTGCAGCCTTTTGGCTGGAGAGCGGATATGTAGACCACTCGGCCAACCAGGCCGGCATATAGGAAAATTTTTACAGTAGAACTGTCATAGGTTTTGCCAAAATATCGGTAATATTAAGATTTTGTTACAGAAACACAAACCTTTCTGTTTTTGTCTCCAGGAAACAGTTGACCCAATGAAGACCACATCTTAAGGAATTTCACTGTTGTACACATGGACAGAACTGGAAGTGGTCCTTGCTCATGGAGGAGTATCTATCGTAGTGGACAGTCATACTTCTTTCTATCATGTCTAACTTAATATTGCTCTGGAAGCAGTAGTGATTTGATTCGCTTAATCATGGAATTTCTTGTTACAGCATGTTCAATTTATTTACCACTGACTGCTGAGTTAAATGAAATTGATTTTCATGACCTTATCTTGCAACTGCCTGAACCCATACTTCTGATGGGTAACTCTAATGGTCATAATACTCTGTGGGGTTGTTCCAGCACAAATAGACGAAGTTGAATCATTGAAAGCATTCTTGACAATAATGACCTCCCTTTTGAATAATAGACTCAATACTTTCTTCCGTATGCCCACATTCTTCCATATCGCTCATATTATGCAATTGATCTTGCATTCTTCTCCCCTTCCATTCTTTCACTGGTTACATGGGACATCGAAGAGAACATGTATGGAATTGATCACTTTTCTGTTCTCTGTACAATGTTTTCACAGTAATCATGTTCACCTACTCGGATGTCCATATGGAAAATGGACTAGGATAGGTGTTTGACTGATAGTATCAGTCAAACACCTATCAACGAAGCAGTAAAGTATATAACAGGCTGTGCTAAATGAATTCTGTTTGAAGGAAGCTCTTTTTGTGAAGGAATACAGTTGCAAACTTTGAATCTCTTTGGTATCTCAATGACATCATCTGGATAATTTCATGTGGGGAATAATTATTGGAAAGTTTGAAGGCCACAGAATTACTGATATTGCCATCAAGTTTGGAATCTGACATAGCATTGTATTCAGGCTCTGGGCAGCATTTCAAACCAATGAAATGTTTTCCAGACATATGCTAAAAGGTCACCCTCACTCTACTGTAGAGCACGAAGACAGATTTTTGGTTATAATAGCAAAACATAATCAACGCACCACAGCAAGTCAGCTCCATTCAAGCACAGGTAAGTGGATATCTCAACAAACTGGCAAGACTTCAGAAACAAGTAGACCTACATGCCTGAAGGCCTATAGTCTGCATACCTTTATCCACAGCTCATCATACAGCATGTTTTCAGTAGTGTTGTATCCATAAAAATTGAACAAGACACCAGTGGCCTAATGTACTCTTTACAGCTGAGAGTCATTTTCTCTGATTCTAGGCAACACTTGATTTGACATGAAAGTAATACTGCTTACCATCGTGAGAATGCTCTTGAAAGGGATAGATACAGCAGTGCTGGGGTCATGGTGTGGGGAGGCATTATGCTTAATGGATGTGCTGGAAAAAGGGATTATTTGGTGAATTATATTTCAACGAACTTCTTCAATGTCATATTCGATTGTTCCGTAGTGCTGTACATGAAGAATTCATTTGTATGGATAACAATGCCACACCACATTTTACACGAACAGTGGAGATACTTCTGCAAACTGAGGATATTAATCAAATTGATTAGCCAGCATTCCCCCCACCACCACCACCACCACCAGATCTCAGTCACATAGAACACATTTGGAATGGAGTAAGGAGACATATTGATGCTTGAAATTCCCGTCCAAAAAAAAACAAAAAAAACAAGGCCTTATCCTTGCTGTGAAGGAGGAGGAGGGTTGGGCCAGTTTGCCACAAGAACTCCTGAATCATTTGGTGCTAAGCTTGGTACAACGTTGTTAGGTACATCACAGTTTGGGGCAGACATATTCAATACTGAAATGTCTCTCTACACAGTTTTCTGTAAGCACTGTACATTAATTCCTTAACTATGTCCTTAGGAAATTTGTAATTTTTGCCAAAAATGTATTGCAATTTAATTAGTATGAAATTTATAACACATTTTTTGTGTAATACAATTTATTAGTATGGTGGCATTAAATTTTTGTCTGCATTTGGCTGTAGCCATGAAAATGTTTACATATGAAGGTAAAATTGTAGTTCATCTTTAGCTGCATGACACACACACACATGGCATGTGTGTGTGTGGTATTTTTAAATCTTATATATATATACACACACCACACACACATGCACGCACATAAAACTGTAGTTAATATTTAGCTTTTGGACACCAGTGAATTTTGTATAATGATTATACACACACACACACATGTGTGTGTGTGATATTTTTAAATCTTATGAGTGCTTTGTTTAAAAACTTCAGGAACTTATAACACATGAATTTTCTTTCTAGGGATCTGTTTTCATTTTCCATAGCTGTCGTGAATTGTAAGTATTTTTATTTTTTCTCCCTTCCTGGTAATGTACAGAAATTTATAGTATAGGTGTGGGGCAGTAATTGGATATGGATGCTTTGACATTGATTAGCACTCGTTATTTAGAGGATCAAACATAGGGATCCCAGATACATTGGAAAAAAATACGGGACACTTATGACTGAGGGTGAAAGTTTAGTATGCGCATGTATCACATATGCCAGTCTTACAAAATGATTCTAACTTTCCAAGTGTGTGGTAAGGTTTACTATGCACACACTTTACTAAGTATAAGTAAACAAATAACAACGCATCTACAGTTCCCTGTAATGATGAAGAGCGATGTTTGTAATAGAACAGAAATTATAACTCATCGATTTTGTTATTCAGTCTTGAACTCTAAAATACAGGACAAAAAGCTGTCCCGAAGAGTTTTCTCGGACAACAGGATGCATTAGCCAAAAACGGGACGATCCCATGTTTTACAGGACGTCTGGGATCCCTAATCAAACACCTCTAAGAATGATAATTAGCTAACTTTAGTTATCAAATTATTAGGTCTCATTATTAGGTTTAATGGGTGAATAATTATTCATCCCATTAAACGAGTATCTTCATGGATGTAAAGATATGTACTACCTGTGCGTGTGGATACACAAGTAGAAAAGCAAACAGTGACTAAATGTAAAAGTAGGATCCCAAAGTCCTAACTTGCACTCTCTTTGTGTGATGATGGGATCTTGCTTTTCTGTTGAAGGTCTCAAGATGATCGTTTCTCAGATTTTGGGTAAGGTGAGCCATCCCTCTTCATTGAAACTTAGTGAATGTTGCAGTACTTCGGTAGATTTCAAGAATAATCTTTCAGAGTTGTATTGACTTTTGCTTAAATGGAGGGTTCTTTCATTTGATCTATTGATCCATGTTGATGTGGTGGTCTGATATTCCATGACAGCTGGAATGCAGATAATGGGCAAAATTTCTCTGTTCATTTAGTTGTATGCTAGCTGTACTATCTGTTTTAACCAGTGGTGTAGCTAGAGCTTTTGCCACCCAGGGTGGTCCCTAAGTTTTTTCCCTCCTCTCAATACACACCAAAAAGACTACAGAAAGTCAAAAACAACGTATAGGGAAATAAATTAAAACACTATGTTTATTTTTGAAGTATAACTTTAATTTCAACACTCTAAAATGTTATTTTTCCTACTTTTCTTTTAGCAAAATCATTGATGACATTGGCGAAGTCTATTTCATAGTAATGTAGGTAATTCTTAATCAATTTTATTTAGAAAAAACTTCTCTCACAACTAGTGACACTTACTGCAGTTGTGAGGAAAATTCGCAGTAGTATTACAATATTTGGAACTGAGTTCTCGATACTGTATTTTAGAATTAACTGCAAAAGTTCAAAAAGGTTCAAAGTGCCGCCCAGGGCGGACCCCTCCCCGGAGTCGCCCGTAATAATAATAATTATGCTAATGCTGGTACTGAGCATTATCATGGAAATAATTATGAGGAGAGAACAAGTTTGACTTTGTGTTCATCCAGTTTGGGCCCATCAAATGTGTACAAAGATGTCTTCATTTATAAGACACTAAACAAAAATAGAGATATGCAAGTTGTCTAGCTGTGTCATGCAGACTGCAGACAAGAGCATACAAAAGAACATGCAGGTATATTATTATGTTAATACATGAATGCTAAGAGTATCAGAAACAAAGGGATAGAATTTGTTTCCTTGGTCAATATGTTGGGGCCTCAGATAGTTGGCATTACTAAGACCTGGCTATCAGAATCAGACATGCTAACTGGTATTTTGTGTAAAGGGTATGGTATTTTTAGGAAGGATAGAAAGATAGGAGGGGGTGTGTGTGTGTGCTGCTAATAATATTGGATGACTTGAATCCAGTTAGTGTTGTAACCTATGATTGTAGTACTAGTAACAGTATTTCATGTGGGAATGAATTTGAATGTGGTGTGAGATGGAATCTAACAAGATCAATTACATATTGGGGTGTTGTTACACACCTGGTGGATTGGTTGCTAGTGATGAAGAAATGCATCACCAAATAGAGACAATGGGCATGAAAAGAGTAATTATAATCGGAGACTTCAATTATTCAAACATTGATTGGGTAGCAGTAAAATCTCATGAGAAGAATGAAACTGAATTTATTGAGCTGTTGCAAGACAAATCCCTCAAGCAGCATGTGGCAGAAGGAACTCGAGGTCAAAGGGTGTTAGATTTGATTATAATGTCAGAGGTTGTTTCAGTTAACTATCCTGCCCCCGGTTGGTGACAATGATCATATGGTACTCACTTGGGAAGTGACTAAGTTTATGGATCTTTCATTCAGAAGAGGTCACATGCTGAACTATAAAGCAGGAAATATGACCAACTCAGGAGTATACCAAGTTCAGCAGAATGATATCAGTTGCTGGATTGACAGTGCATGGGAACTATTTAAAAAATACTTAAATGACGCAATATCAGAATGTGTCTGGAGAGTTCGAAGAATAACTAGGAAAGAAGTCAAATGGATGCACAAATTTATTAAGCAAGAGATTTTTAAGACATGAATAATGTGGAAGGAATACCATGTGAATAAGGATGATGTCTGTTATAATAATTATAAGCAGGAGGCTAGAATAGTCACAACTGTTGCACAGAAAGCAAAATTTGAGTATGAAAAAGAGACTAGCTCTGCAAGCTAAATTCACACAATCCACAACAATTCTGTTGATGCTGCAACAAAAAGAAAGAGTGAATATGAAAGAATAACTTCTGAATGAAGATGATGTGAGGGTGACAGATACCGAAGAGGTTGTTCAACTAATGAGTGCCCATTGGCTAAAAGCTATCAACCTAGTGTATGCAACATGGAGTTCACTGCTACCTCTTCACTGAATGAAGAAATTCAGGTGTATGAAGAAGAAGTATTAGAGCAATAAATTAAAGATACCAAGAAATTATATACTTGGTTTAATCCGTTATCCAAGTGTAAGCAAACAAGTTTGCATGTGAACTATTTTCAGGACTGGCAACTCATATAAAGAAGCTAATGAATTTACATCACTTGCCTTAGTATCCCATAATGCAAAGCACATCTCCGTGCAGACATGTATAATGCTATGCATTATGGGAAGGGTCACTTCCCAGACTGGTTCCTTTATTGAGGTCTCATCAGTGGGAGCCAGACCCAGAGGTGATACTAAGGTTGAAGGAATGCAGAAGCCATATTTTCATATATGGCTTCTGCATTTCATATTTCATATTATGAAGTAATGCAGCCATATTTTCATATACGAGTAGCCAAAAGGTGTCACACCATGATGTGAGGTCATTAGCTTCTTTATACGAGTTGCTCCAGTCTTGAAAGTAGTTCAGGTGCAAACTTGTTTGCTTACACTTGGATAAAGGATTAAAGTAAGTACACCTAGTCGTCGATTTAAGACCATCCGCACTTACTACCACAAAAAAAAAAATAATAATAACCCGCGATACGATAACTATCTCTCACATACACTCAGTTGCTTTCAAGCATCTGTTGCATGTGGTGTATTAATTAAAATTCTACTGAAACACTACCCTTAAAAAGTCTAGTAAAAGGAAAATGCCTTCATCTACAGATACACTAGCTAAGAAGTCAAGGAAAACTATTGATTTAGAGTTTAAAATGAAAGTTATCCAGAAGTATGAAGGCGGAAAGAAACACTGAGCCTTTGCACATTCCAAGTGAAGGCTAGAAGTCTGTTTCAGAGTTTAAAATCACGTGCCGAGATGATTACACAGAAGATTTTCAGGCTAGTACTGGATGGTTTAAGCATTTTAAAAAAAGATTTGCTTTGCATAATGTACGTGTCACAGGAGAAGCAGATGAAGATGAAGCCCAAAAATTCGTTGATAGTTTTGACACTCTTTAATCAAAGAAGAAAGTTATCTACCAGAACAAATATTTAACGTAGATGAAACCGACTTGCAATGGAAATGCATGCCTAATCATACATACATGTGCCAAGAAGCAAAAAGGATACCAGGATTCAAAGCTTTTAAGAATTGGTTGACTTTGTTGCTTGGTGGGAATGCCATGGGTTTTAAGCTGAAGTCTTTTCTCATTTATCGTTCAGATAACCCTCATGCATTTAAGCACATCAACAAGCACACACTGCCCGTTTACTACCTTTCAAACCCTAAAGCTTGGATGACTCGAGCACTGTTCGAAGACTGGTTCATGAACTGCTTTATTCCCCAGGCTCGTGAATATTGTGTGGAGAGAGAGAGGTATCCCTTTCAAGATTTTATTGATTATGGACAATGCCCCTGGCCACCCTCTTCATCTGGACGGCCTTCAACATGATGTTAGAGTGGTTTTTATGCCACCTAACACAACCGTTCTTATTCAACCCATGGATCAGGGTGCTATTTCAGCATTCAAGGTTCACTACCTCAGAATGACATTCGCACAAGCCAATGAAGTGATAGATTCTGATGCTGATTTATCTTTGCGAGACTTTTGGGAACAGTGCAACATTCTTCAGTGTATCAAGAATGTTTCGACTACATGGGAATGTGTAACAAAGAATTGTATGTCAGGAATTTGGAAAAAGTATCTAAAATGTTATGTGAATACATTTGAAGGATTTGAAAAAGGAAAGGAACTGGAAATGATTACAGAAAAAATTGTTAAACTTGCAAAAAATCTTAAATTAGAATATGAAATAGAAGACATAGAGGAATTGCTAGATCGTGAAATAAAAGAACTTTCGGGTGAAGAGTTGATTGAATTGGAAGCACAGAGAGTGTCAGAAGAAAAAGCGAAAGAAGAAGAGGAGCCAGAAAAGAAATTCACTGCAAAGAGTTTATCAGATTCTTTTTCGCAACTGAATAAAGCTCTCGCCAGTTTCAAAGCAATTGACCCTAATATCGAACGATTCACAAAGGTTGAACGTATCATTCAAGATGCTGTGCGTTGTTATTGTGAGATATATAAAGAAAAAAAGAAACAAACTGTTCAAACAAAGTTCAGCATGTTCCTCATCAAGAGAACATCTCCTACCTCAACCCAAGAACATGACCCTGATGATACACAACCCAGCACAAGCAAAGATTAAAAATTGATTTTGTAAATGTCATTTGTATTAATTTTTACATTAATTTTAGATTGTATTTTTGTGTTTACAGTATAGTATTATTTTTCACATTATGTACAATATACATAATTATAAATTTCAAAGATAAAGATAAATTATAAAGATGATAAAAAGATTAGAAAGGTTAAAGAATACTGTTAATAAATATATGGCCGACATACAACCAGATCAACTTACAACCTGTCAGCCAGAACGGAAGTCAGTCGTAAGTCGGCGACCAAGTGTATATAATTTCTTGGTTATACTGTAAACAAAAGATATCAAGTGGAAAAACTTCATAATTCTGGATTAGAGAAAGTTATTCTCTAATCCAGAGTATTTTAATAATAAGGTGTGATACCTTTTGGCTACATATATGAAAATATGATTTCTGCATTACTTCAACCTTAGTATCACCTCTGGGTCTGGCTCCCACTAATGAGACCTCAATGAAGGTAGAAACCAGTCTGGCCAGTGACCCTTCCTATAATGCATAGCATTATACATGTCTGCAAGGAGATGTGCTTTGCATTATGGGATACTAAGGCAAGTGATGTAAAGTCATTAGCTTTCTTATATGAGTTGCCCCAGTCCGGAAAATAGTTTAGGCACAAACTTTGTTTGCTTATGCTTGGATAAATTATTAAATCAAGAATATAATTTCTTGACATGTGTAATTTATGGTATACTGAGGTGGAAAAACTTCCAATCCTTAGGTGTTGGCTGCTGAGGTGACTTGACTGTTGACCAAGGTAAAATATTAGCTTATTTTTCTAATTGGCCAAATAAATTTAGTTAATTATTAGCATTAGACATCTGATTTTCCACTAAACAATGAATAATAATCATCAATGTCCAAGCATCCATATAATGGATTACAGATAAATAGAATATATACGACAATGTGGCAAAAGTTACAAGAAAAATAGACACAAATTTCATATCTAAGTAAAACGAAGTTTTACAGTTTTGACATGTTTGTCATTCTCTAATATACTACAGTCCCAATGTTGATGTATGAGTTAAATGAATTAGTTCATTAAAAATAATTTCTTTAGGCTCCTATCCCAAGAACAGTTGTAATCACATCAGGACTACTGTACCACAAAAGCATGGCTTTGGATGGAAAATAATGCACACATAATCAGAATATGAGACTTTCAGTTTGTTCTTAAATAATGTTTTATGATTAATGATCCACATTATATCTCAGTTTCTCTGTCTGTGAATAAACATGATTCAAGATGCTAATACACTTAACTCTCACTACAGAAAATTTGTATGGGCAAAAGGAACACAGTATAGTGTATTGAATTTCCTTTAGAACAGCAGTGATGTATTGAGATGGCTGGAATATTTTGGTAATTTTTATTAGAAACTTAAGATTCATAAAAAAAAATTACCAAAAGCCTTCATAGGAGTTTAGGCATTAGCCATGTTTCTGAGGGGAGTTTTAAAAGTAATGCTTGCATGCACATAGCACTTGGTGCTTGAGTAGCTTTGATAATTTTCTAGTCTTGTTTTGTTCTTTTATCCTTCTGCTATAGTTTATACATAGTGTACAGTTGTTTCCATATTACAAGGATTTACAAGGTTTTTATGGTGAGGCAACTAGATTAACAACTTGAGTACTTACATCATTGTACACAAACAATTAGACAACAGCAATGGCTGAGCTGACATTAATGACTGACCTTGAAGTAGGCAGCCAAAAACCACAACTGATGATTTTTATAAGCAGAAAAGTAGCATTAACTACCCAAACAACTACATGGATAAAATATATCAAAAGTATACACCGAAGAGTATATTCTTGATATGCTTTAAGTGTATCCATGTAATTATGGACATATACACACATCAAGCCCAGTGTGGTGGATAATCAGAAAAAATTGGCAAACAAGTTAGAGATCATTAAATTGAACACTGCATTAGCACAATTGAACATTAGCACAAGTTAGCCATATTACAGAATTGGCTACAATAAAGTGTGTGCATATTGGGTGCCACTCTACTTAATGTATAATGAAATGGATAATATGCGTGTTGCACATTACTTCGACATTAAGTAGAGTGGCACCCAATATGCACCCAATATGGAGGTGAAAGTTGAGTCTACCAACATGACCCCAGAATGAAAATTTAGTGTGTGGAATATTGCTGTCCTGTCTCATCAAGGGCCAAAAAGTTTAAAAATGAACTTTCTCCTCAGAAGTGAATGCTATGACTATCTTTTGGGACAATACTGATGTTATTCACCTGCACTGTATGGTGAAAGGAATGATAATAAATTCTCAAAGCATTGTGGAGGCCATGAGAAAGTTGAAAAAATGAATTAATTGTGATTGTTCTTTGAGAGATGTTTGTGACATAAGGTTACATCATTTCACATGAGAACACAAGGAAATAAGTAAATAATATTTATCATCATTGTCATCATCAAATTTCTTATATGTATCCTCAAGGGGTGTACAGGATATGATAGTACTAAATGAAAAACTTACATCATTACAAACTTCTTATCTACAATTTTCCTCAAAATCAGTCTGTTACCTGTCAAGACTCCAACATTATCAGATCTTATGTTTCTGTCTTCTAAGGCACTTTTTACCATATCACTCCACTTATATCTTGGTCTTCTTCTGGGTCTTTTTCCTGCCAACATGGCAGATAACACTTGTTTTGCTAATCTTTCCTCTCTCCCATTCTGTTTAAGTGACCATACCACCTGAAATTAGCTATGAGATTAACACATTCCTGGATGCTGACAATGTCAAGTTCTTTCCTAATAATCTTATTTTTAATGTGATATTGCCATTGATGCCATCTGTTCATGCCACTAATCTTTTTCAGGACTCTCATGTCCCTAGTCTTTGGTCAAGTGTTTTACTTCTTACCCAGCTCTCAGATTCATAAGTTAAAATTGGTTTGAATGCTGTCTTGTATATAGCTAATTTAGTGTTTTTACTAATTTCTCTCTTATTCCATATAAATTTATTCAGTTGACTTCCTACCATACCAGCTTTGTTGATTCTGTTGTCTATTTCCATATTTAATTTACCATCTTCACTAAAAAGCTTGCCTAAGTAGCTGAAATGTTCTAATTGTTCTATAGGTTCTCCATTCACAATGCAGTTGATATTTTCAATGCTTCTGCCTATTTTCATTGTCTTTGTCTTGTTATTGCTGACCTTCATACCATATCTATTACAACCATTATTTAATTTAGTCAGGGAATCTTGCAGACTTGTAGCAGATTTATTTAGAAGTATAACATCATCCGCATACACAAAGAGCTGAGATTAACATCTCCAATTTTGATATCAGGTTTAATACCACTTTCCTTCATAATGTGATCCATATATTATTATTATTCGTGACACCTCTGAAGACTCATTGTGGGAGGACACCAACTGTACAGCCCTCTGTCTCCACCACCAATCACCTACATCAACACCATCTGCCACCCACAACCATCACCACCACCACTGCTAGTATTTTTTGTCAGTAAATTGCATGCGTTCTGAAGGGCCGACTTATCTGTATGTGGGATGAAAACCCCGAGTATTCGGGAGAAAAAATCCTGCTACCTCTGTATGAGATCGGCTAACTCACCTTCAATTGAAAAAGTCCATATAAAGATTCCTCCCGTCATGATGAGAATCGAACTTATGCCTTTTCTAATCGAAGGGCACAACGTACCGTCGTTCTTCCAATTGCGCTACGGAGGCACTTATAGATAATGAATAACAGAGGGGATAATGTACAAGGGTGATGTGAAAAGTTCTAGGCCTAACAATGACAAAACGAATTCACAATTTCAAAATTATTTTTATTTTTCAACCTAATCTCCCTTAAGACTAATACATTTATTCTATCAATGCTTCAGCATCATTATCCGTCCCTGTAGTTGGTTCTCAGTAATATCTGCAAAATACCTCTCTACAGCTGCAATCACCTATTGATTCGAAGAAAAACGCTGACCAGCGAGGAAGAGTTTTAGTTTTCAGAAGAGATAGAAGTCAGAGGGAGCCAAATATGGGAAATAGGATGGATGTTCCAACAATTCATAGTGAATTGTTGGAACATCCAGATCCCTTAATTTTCCCATTGCCAAAACACCTTTGTGGGCAGGTGCATTGTTCTGATGAAAGATGATTTTTTTCTTTTGCAAACCAGGTCTTTTCTCAAGAATTTTTTCAAACTAGTCTGGTTAAAAGATTGGAATAATATTCCCCAGTTATTGTTTTATCCTTCTCAAGATAATTAATAAACAAAATCCCTTTAGCATCCCAAAACACCGATGCCATGACCTTCCCTGCTGATGGAACCCACTTTGTCTTCTTTGGCACTGAACAACCGGCTTCTGTTCACTGTTTTGACTGCTGTTTGGATTCTGGTGTGTAATGGTCAATCCAAGTCTCATCCATAGTAATAAATTTATGCAGAAAATCAATCTTATTCTTGTTAAAACACTCCAAGCACTGTTCAGAGATTTTCATGCGAGTGCGTTTTTGATCTGCTGTGAGCAAGCGTGGCACCCATCTTGTGCAAAGCTTTTTCATTTGCAATTCTTCATGCAAAATATATCCTACACGTTCTTTTGAAATGCGTATAGTGTCAGCAATTTCATGCACTTTGACTCACCGGTCATCCAGTATATCGTGCACTTGATCAATGATTTCTTTTGTTGTTACACTTTTAGGACGTCCTTCATGTGGATCATCTTCAAGGCTGGTATGGAAACATTTAAACTCGGCAGCCCATTTCTTAATCGTCAAAAATGAAGGAGAAGAGGCTCATAAACTTTCATTGTACTTTCATGGGAATTGAAGAAATGAATCATGTTTGTGCTGAGCAACAGCCATTGCTTTCACCAGTGGCGCACTCAGGATTTAATCTTGGAGGGGGCCGAACGCTCAGGATTTAACCTGGGTGGGGGAGTTAAGTAGACAATTTGCAAATACACACTACGCATTGCATGCAACCTATGACTGAGCATCTGCAGTGATCGCTAATTCATAAGTAGTATAGAAATAGAAGACACGACAAAACATAAATTTAAAAAATGAATTTTAATTAGGAAAAGATTTTTGGAAAATTTTCTAGTGTTTTTTCCTTTTCTTTGGGGGGGTTCCTGGGCCCCTTTCCCCCCTCCCTCTGGGTGCACCACTGGCTTTCACAACATGAGGCTGCACAGGCGTGTGTTCATTTTTGTAGCTGTTGAAGAAATTGGATTTAAAGCTGTAGAACATCGTCCCTACATCCTGGATTTGGCTACATCAGACTTACTTATGCTTATATTATGAAACATATCTCAAGGGTGTCCATTTTGAAAATGATGAATATGTCAAAGCAAAAGTGCAAAAATGAAAATATCCTGATAGTTTTGAAAAACGTTTTACACACTGTTGAAAAGGAGAAAGATTATGTTGGGAAATAGTGTAAAATAAAATATAGACTTCTTACTGTCTTTTGTTTTTTATTCCATTGACATATTTCTTTTGTGTAGAAAACTGTCATAATGTAGATATTACTTTCAGAATGCTCTTCATAGATATGTGTGTGTAAATGTGCATTCTGGTGGGCTAAAGGTTAGATCTAACCTTTGGCCCAGAAACACTGCTTTAGATAAAATGAAGAATTTTTTCAAGACAATAACCTGGGTGGTGGTCTCAAGTTGGATTGTGAAAATCATTTGCCATCTTGAAACTTTCAAAATATCCATGTTTGTTCAGTAGGATTATGAACCCAGTCAGTTAGCAGGAGAGCAGAGATGCTCTCCTGCTAACAGACTCACATTAACCATTAACTAGTTAACCTTAATATAAGCTACCTTGTTAATACATCAGGATACTTTCGGCTGAAGAATGGGGGTTGTCATTTCAATTTGCTAAGTGTAAAGTTATGTACTTTGACTAGAGAAGATGGAATGAGGTTACCACATTGGAGGAACTTTGCTTCAGGAGATGGAGAAAGTAAGGGATCTCGGCATCTTGCTAGATAGCGAACTTAAGTTCAGGGTACACAATGCAAAAGTTGATAGGGTTGCCCAAAAAATTGCTACTATAATGCAAAGAAAGAACACTGACATGTAAGGAGGTGATAATTCCACTCTATAAGGGTAATTAGGCCTCGTTTGGATTTCTTTGCACACATCTGTCATCAAGCTAAATTGGCATTAAGGAAACACTGCAGAGATGAATAACTAAGTCTACTGAAAGTTTTTTCACTTGGTTATTTTATAAATTAAAGATGTCAAGAAATTATATTCTTGGTTTCATTCTTTATCCAAATGTAAGCAAACAAAGTTGCGTGTGAATTAATTTCATGACAGGGCAACTCGTATATATAGGGGCTAATGACTTCTCATTAATTGCCTTAGTATCTATAATGCAATGCACATCCTTACAGATATGTATAATGCTATGCATTGCATTATGGGAAAGACCACTACCCAGACTGTTTGTGACCTTTATTGAGGTTTCATCAGTTGGAGTCAGAGCTGGAAGTGATACCAAGGTTGAAGTAACATCAACATCTATCTCAAATCTAGAGCATTTTAATAATAAGATTTGACACTTTTTGGCTAATTGTATATGGAAATATGGCTTCTGCAACCTTGGTATCACTTCTGGATCTGACTCCTAGTGATGAGACGTCAATAAAGGTCGAAACCAGTCTGGGTAGTTGCCCTTCCCATAATGCATTGCATTATGGGATATTAAGGCAATTAATGTGAAGTCATTAGCCTCTATATACGAGTTGCCCTGTCATGAAGTTACTTCATGCACAAACTTTGTTATCTTACATTTGGATAAAGGATGAAACTAAGAATAGTGATGAGACTTCAATAAAGGTCGAAACCAGTCTGGGTAGTTGCCCTTCCCATAATGCATAGCATTATACATGTCTGTAATGATATGTGCATTGCATTATGAGATACTAAGGCAATTAATGTGAAGTCATTAGCCTCTACATACGAGTTGCCCTGTCATGAAGTTACTTCATGCACAAACTTTGTTAGCTTACATTTGGATAAAGGATGAAACTAAGAATATAATTTCTTGGCATCTTTAATTTATAACTAAGGCTGTCTCAGAACTCTGGAATATTGAGTATGATGACAGATTGAGAGAGAGAATGTGGTCTTCAAATCTTTTGCAGATAAGAATAGGAGGTGTGATATGATTGAGACTTATAAGCTGGTGAGAACAGCCTATCAAATTGATGCAGCCAAATTATAGAGTAATGTAAGAACTAGAGATCATCCCTGGAAGTGTACAAGAGTCATGTGAGTAAAGAGGTGAAAAAGAGATTTTTTGCTTGTCAAGTGGTGAACAAGTGGAATGCATTGCTGGAATGGGTGGGGAGTGCTCCAACACATTGAATGTATTCAAAGCAAGGTATAATGGTCATGGTGGCCTGTGAGTATTCGATCTCCTGCAATAAGTCTTCGGACTCCATAGAGGCTTGAAAGTATTTCTATTTTTTAAAATATTACTCAATAATTCTGGTGTGATGATTTAACTGCAGTTAAGAGGCTATATTCTTTTTCATTTATGTGTTAAAATTTATTTCATTTATAAATGCATAATGTCCTAATGATATGAATGATACTGTGCAACATGTAGAATGGAGGCAAGGATTAGGAGAATTAGAGGTGAAAGAATCAGAGGTTTAGCGTAGCAAGTGTAGCTAGGGTTAGATGTTAATAAGGATGTGGAAATAGATGACATATTGCCACATATTATTAAAGAATGTATCAAAGAGTTAGCCATGCTCTTAACCACACTACTGGCCAAGACATCTATAGCACCAAGGTTATCATGGATACGAAGTGCATATTAAAATTGTAATACCATTGATATTACTTTGAAATATATGATGGGTATGAAGCATATGAGGATGTGTATTTGATCCATAATGACTGGTTAGGTGATTAATCTGGTTATTTAATGAAAGTCTTGCAATGGGAAAGGTTCCTAAGGAGTGGAAAGAAGGCAAAATAATAGCTCTCCACAAGCATGGTTCTAGGACAGAAGTTTCCAATTATAGACTGGTCTGTATATCTGCAGTTGTGGTCAAAGGAAAAATTGGTTAGGAATAGAATACAGGATTGGGTTGATGGGCATAAGATTCTCTATGATTGTTAGCATAGGTTTGTGAAGGGCAAGTCTTGCTTCAGCAATCTGCTTACATTTTATGGTAAAGTGACTAATGCATTGGATAAGGAAGATTCATATACAATGATTGCCTTGGACTTTGCATAAGCATTTGATAGATTATCACGACTGATTGGTGTATAAACTGCAGAAGATGGAATGATTGTTTTAGATGAAATGAAGATTGGCTTTCTGAATAATACCAGCAAATTGTATATGATGCAGCAGTGTCTCAGAAAAGGAAGATGACTAGTGGTGTACCTCAAGGGTACTGTTTAACGATCTACTGTTTAGTGTTATTTCATGTGGATTTATTGGCGATCTTCAAATGTTTGCTGGTGATGCAAAGTTAGGTAGAATTATCAAGAGTAGTGCTGATGGTAATTCTCTAGGAAGATCTGAATAGACATTTTGCTTGGATGGATAAGCGGGGTTATAGCTTTAATATTAATAAATGCAAGATGTTACACTTTCGGGTACAGAGATATAAGACTACATACTGTATTGGTGGAGCTGTACTTCAGAAAGTGGATGAGATTTTGAATCTTGAGGTAGTATTTGTGATGGTAGACAGTGGACTAAAGTTCCAAGGGCACATTGCAAGTGCTGCAAAGACTGCACATCATATGGTATTGCTGCTATGATAAAAAGTATATTGACATATATTGATAAGGAGATGGTGGTGCCTCTTTATAAGGCATTGGTCCAACCACGCATGGACTACTTTTCTCAGATTTGGTCACCTAGTTTTCATTGTAATAGAGGAAACACTAGAGGTGGTCCAAAGATGAATAACCAAAGTGACATCAGGACTCTGGAGTGTCGGTTGTGAAGAGCATTTGAGGAAATGTAGATTACAGAGTTTGGTGGATAGGAGGAAAAGAGGAGATATGATAGACCTTTAAGTTTGTTAAAGGATTATACCAGATTAATACAGAAAGAATTGTAAAAAAGAGTGGATGTTCCAGATGGGAAGAATGAGAGTTTGTTACATGGCAAGTTATTGGTGAGCAGAGTGCATTATGAATGCAGGTAATGTAAATAACTTCAAAGCTCATTACCATAGACATATTGCTGGTTGAATAGGCCTTTCATGATGAGTCTCTTGACTCCATGGCAGTTACCAAATAATAATAATAATAATTATAATTTAATTACTAAAGTTGGTTTGCATGTCATGAAATCCTGTACTTAAAAAAAGAAAAGTGAGCTACTTGTTTCCCAACATGCAGGTTCTGTTCACTAATTTTTAGTTTTCAGTATAAATGAAAACAGCCTTCTGATAAGCACTCTTTCTTTTATGTTAATAAACAAGCTTAATGTAAATAAATAGGAAATGTTAATGAGTAGTGGAATGTTGTGAGGTGAAATGTCATGCAGATAAAACGTTCTTGTGGTAGGCACATATCTACCGAAATAAATAGCATCTGATCAATTCTCACAATAGTACACTTGTAGGGACCATAGGAATAATTTGTTAAAGCACATGATTTGCTATACCAAATTTCATTTAAAACAAAGACAGTAAATTGGTTATAATGGTGCTTTAAAAATTACACAAAAGGTCTCTAATATCCTAAATGGGTATAGATCTCTTATGTTGAAAGTTATTGAAATTATGGTTGAACATTTCATTTAGTAACAGCACCTTTTACAAGCTTCAGCATCTTAAAAATAGTTCTCAGAGTTTGTTTTTAAAGCTGATAAGTTAAAAAAAAAATTAATAAATACAAAAGTCAGAAAAAATTATTTCTAGCTGAGTATATTGTCTATTTCTAGATCAACTGCTGATGGCACTTATGATTTCTTACAAAACAGTATTGTACCTTCAATGCATTTTCAAGCAAGTCTACCCAGACTTCCTATTCCGGCACTTGAGAAAACTTGCAGTCGTTACTTAAAAGCTCTTGAGCCAATTACACCCGAAAGCCAATTCAGAACAACTAAAAGGATTGTTAATGATTTTCAGAGTAATGAAGGAAAAGGTATACTTTTTTTTAAAACCTATGTATACATTAACACTAGCTTTAGTTCCTATTGTGAAATGAAAGTGAAATACCTAGCATAAAGTTAATGTTTTTTTAAATAAGGCAACAGTAGTTTTACATACAAATGTCATTTCTTTTTCTGTTCAAGTATTAAATTGGATGGCTTGTATGGCCAAGTAATGTGGATTTGCTAATTTTTAATTATATTTCATGATATTTAATCATATGTTAAATCATAGCCGCTAGAGGGCTACATGGTGTGTAGTGTTTTCAGAGAGCTCCAGAAATCTAAGTATTATTTTGAATGAAAATTGGAATATTGGTTTAAATCTTAACATAGTATTGTTTATTTTTGGTAGCTTGTTGTGTCTGTGTGATTTTGGTCTGAATTCCGTTTTATTTAACTTAATATTTTAAAGATACATTTCATAGAGTAGCACATGGCGGCAGTGCGACGAAAACTAATGGCATCCAAAAACACGACGCCATTGTTTAAAAACTTTAATGTGAGGGAGTTTGTCCAGTGTGATATGTGTGGGATGTATGCTTTTCCGAAAGAGGCTGGAGTTTGGATGGAAAATGATAGTAGTGGGAGACTGTGCAGAAAGTGTAAGGAAAGTGAGGAATTGAAGTATGTGTGAAGTCGTGAGATTGTTGTGGTAGAAGAAAGCCAGAATGTGAGTGAAAATAGTGGCTTGATAGGGAATTGCGATGTTGTACAAGATGGCAATCAGAGTGGTGATCGAAGAGAGAGTGAAAGCAATTATACAGAGAGAGAAAATGGTTTAAATGATGAAAAAAAATGAGGAATTATTTGTAAGGAGTGAGATAGCATGGTTACGTGGAGTAATACACAGTGCGAAGCGGCAGTTGGAGCACCTGCAAAACTCTTTCCAACTTGCTTATTTCCGTTACCTCGGCTAACAGAAATAAGCAAGTGTTTGAAAGGAAAAATAAGTGTAAGAGTGAGAGAGTTTCAGAAATGAAGGAAAGAGTGTTGTACGGTGACTTGTTATTAAGAGGTGCGATAGATGAGAGTTTAACTAAATCGTTATTAAGAGGTGCGATAGATGAGAGTTTAACTAAATCGTACTTACCGGGTGCGAAATTTAAGGATGTAAGTGAGGGTATTAGAATGCAAAGACAGAAGGTGAAAGAATTGATAGTTGTGGCAGGTATGAATAAATTGAAAGGAGATACATTTTTTATGAGAAAGGACTTGAAAGTATTGTTAAAGGTTGCGAAAGAAAAGAGTGACAGAGTTAGGATGGTGAGTCTGTTGCCGCGGTACGACAGAGAGGAGTTTAGAAGGAGGGCCATAATTGCAAATGACTCTATGCACAGGTTATGCAGATGGTGTGGTGTGGAATTTGTGGACATGTGGAATGAGTTTCATGGGCGAAAAGATTTATACAAGATGGATGGATGGCCTGCATTTGAATGGATTTGGTGTGTGGAGACTGGAAAAAGTGTTGCTGAATGAAGTGACAATGGATGTGCCGAACCAGGGAAACTAGAACTACCGAGGAGGGAGAGATGTGGATATGCAGACATCAGTGAGACAGTTGAGTGTGAGAATGTATATAATGTACCCGAGGCAGTACCAAAGACAAGTAATTGGAATGGGATAGTTAGAATATCGCTTCAAGATAGGGGTGGGACAAAGGGACCTCTGCATTTCATATACTTAGGAACAAGAAGGAACAATTTTTGGCCTTGGTTGGCTCTTCCTGGTCACAGGTTATTGGCATTAGTGAAACATGGCTGACGGAAGAGGACATAGTTAGTGGGATAAAATGTGTAGGTTATAGTGTGTTTAGGAGGGACAGAGAGAATAAAATGGGAGGAGGAGTGCTATTGATGATAGATGATGAACTGTAGCCAAGGAGAATTGAAGTTGTATTGCAGGATTGTGAAAAGAGCTCATTTGAGGCTATTTGGTGTGAGATTGTGATTAGCAGAACAAAATATACAGCTGGGTGCTGCTATAGACCAGGTGATGGAATAGATGGTGGAGATAGTATGCATAAACAAATTGATGAAATGAGTGGAAGGAGGGTAATTATTATGGGGGATTTCAACTATAGTAACATTGATTGGAAGGGAGAAGAGGACACATGTGAGGAAGGAACTGGATTTTATTCAGTTATTAAGGGATAACTATCTGAGACAGCATGTAATAGAAAATACTAGGGGTTTGAGAATGCTTGACCTGGTAATAGCATCTGAGAATTTGACTGCAATGAATATGACCATATTGCCACCTATTGGTGAGAGTGATCATAAGGTCTTGATCACTAGAGGTGTGGAATTTTCGATTAAGACAGGCTATATGTGGAATTACCTTGGTGGCAAGCATGACAAGCTTAGGAGATTGCTTGGTTCAGTGCCATGGCATGTAAAACTGCAAGGGCTGGATGTCGATAAAGCATGGGAAGTGGTCAAGGAGCATTTACAGGAGGTTATGGCTGATTGTATATCTAGGGTCCGAATAGTAAAACAAGTAGGGGTTAAATGGATGAATAACACCATTAAGCTTGAGCTGCAAAAAAAGAAACAACTGTGGAGGGAATTTAAAGACCTGCAGGCCAGCAGGGTAACGAGTGTGGTAAGAAAAGCAAAAGCGGATTATGAAACTAGCTATGCAAGCTAAAAAGAATCCCAAACAGTTCTTTAAATATGCTGCAAGCAAAAAAAAAAAAACTGTACACGGCAGAATGATTTTAAGGAATGCTGATGGAAGGAGGTCACTGAATCAGTCGATATAGTGGATTTACTGAGCGAGCACTTTGCAAGAGTATATCATCCAGGTGGTGACACTGAAAAAATAAAGGAACCATTAGTTTATATGGGAATTGTGATGAATGAAGTGGAGGTGAATAGTCTATTACAGAACCTTAATGTGAATACATCACATCTGTGGGATTGGATGGTATACTGGCACGGGTCTTACATGAAGCAGCTAAAGAATTGTAAGTGCCCTTGACCATGTTGTTTAATCTGAGTCTCAGGTCTGGTTTAGTCCCGAAGGCGTGGAAAGAGAGGAAAATAGTTCCACTGCATAAAGGAGGATCCAAGACTACTGTTGCAAATTACCGACCGATCAGCATATCAGGACTCGTTGTCAAGGTCTTGGAGAAAGTAGTCAAGGGAAAAATACAGGAATGGATTGATGAAAATGAGATACTGTACGGGGGACAGCATGGCTTTGTGAAGGGTACATCATGCCTCAGTAACTTGATCAAGTTTTATAACACAGTAACGGCTGACTGGATAAGGGTAATGGGTTTACAGTGATACTGTTGGACCTGGCTAAGGCCTTTGACAGGATGCCACATGGAATTCTAATCCGTAAACTGCAACATATGGGAATGGATATAGGGTTGGTGAGATGGATAAGTGGGTGGTCGATGGAGAGATATCAGAGAGTAGTTTATTCAGGAGTAGAATCCAAAAGACTGCCTGTGACTAGTAGTGTGCCACAGGGGTCTGTTCTTGGACCACTGCTGTTTAATTTGTTCATTAACGATATAGGAAAGGATCTAAGAGGAACTGTTCATTTGTTCGCTGATAATGCAAAGTTGGGTAGGGTAATAGTGAATGCATAAGATGTCAAAATCTTGCAGGATGATTTGGATAGATTGGAGTTCTCGGCTAAGGAGAATGGATGTCAATTTATTGTGACAAAATGTAAGGTTATGCATTTTGGGGTGAAAAGATTAGCAGCAGTATACCACATTGGTGGAACTGTACTCCAGGAGATTGATGAGGGCAGGGACTTGGGAGTGTTAGTGGATAGGGAGATGAAGTTTAGGGGGCACATTGCAAAAGTGGCTAAATCAGCTCATCAACTCACTTGGTTGTTGTAAAATGCTTTGACGAGCAAAAACAAGCAAGTTATTGTTCCTCTGTACCGAACCTTGATAAGACTCGGTACAGAGGAACTGTATCATCTCGACTACTGTGCCCGGATTTTGTCACCTAGGTTTCTTCTTGATGGGGAGGAGGTGGAGTGGATCCAGAGGCGAGTGACCAAGATGATAGCAGGTCTGTGGAATGAACCTTATGAGAACAGGTTGAAGATTTGTGGGTTGCAGAAATTGGTTGATAGGCAGAAAAGGGGAGATACGATTGAGACATTCAATTTGCTGAAGGGTTTCTATAGGATAAATTCAGTGGATATTTTTGAGATGAGGACTGTGGCAGTGGTAAAACTAGAGGACATCTATGGAAGCTAGGCAAGAGTGTGTTTAGCAAGACTGTTAGAGCAGGGTTCTTTACTTTTAGAGTGGTAAATGAGTGGAATAAGCTGCCAGAGAGAGTTGTGGGTGCTATGACAGTGAATGAGTTCAAGGCAAGGTATGATAGATACTGGGAGAATGTTGAATAGTTGTGTGGACATGATGTTTAGGGCCTCCCTCGATGAGTCTAAGGACTCCCTGGAGTTGCCCATAATAATAATAATATTTTTAAACCTAATTTTAATGATATTTTTTATTGTCAAATTAAACTTTTTCTCAGCAGCTAGTTCATCACAGTGCAAATAAACTTTTAACAGAGCAGCAACAGCTGTTAAAACTGCTTTAACTTAAAAATGTATGCTATGTTTTCTATATAAATAAATTCAATATAAATCCTTTGATGCCTTTTTATTTCTCAAGACATAAGCAGAACTGTTTTAGTCTAGCTTACTTTGGAGTTGGTAAGCAACCTGTCTCCAACTTTAGTCATCATTGATAGTTAAATTCTTGGCTAGCAGTGATTTTGAAGGCAGCTGCTGCCATCTTTTAACATTTGATTTTTCTGAGGTATGGGATTAAAAACCAAAGTTTCCAGAAGAAAAATGCTAGTTCCCTTTGCTACAGATTGAAACCATATGAAACATTTTTTTATCCAACCCTTCATAATTTTCACATCAATCCTAACTGGTTGTAGCAGTTTAACTGTAAATATTGCACGAGCCCAAGCCCGACGGTCAAATAAATATTGAAATATACGATTTTAACTTTCCAAACATTGAAAATAGGGAGCACTTGTTTGAAGTCCTTCCCATCACACATGCACACACAATAATATCACAGATCTTGTGTACAAGAAATGCCATATTGGATCTTTTGTGAACATTTTGTTTGGAGCAACAATGCTGCTCTTTCTATCCATATAAGTATTTGCAGGGATTATTATTCCAGAATTCACTGCTTTATCTCTCACATATTGTGGAAATCTGGCTGTTAAGCCAGCATCTTCTTTTATTTTATTTATTTATTTTGTAATGCAAATTATGGGAAATTTTTAAAAGAAATTATTTTTCCTCTAGCAATAAGCAATTTTTGTTAAGTTATAAATTTAATAATTTTAAAATACAGTTACTGAATTTCATATAAATTGATATTTCAGTATTAGTAACACATATTCAAGAAATTAAATGTAATTTGATTTCATTTCAGATCATTTCAATTCATTTCAAATAACATGATTTCATTCAAAAATTACATTTCTAAAGTAATGAATTTTTAATATAAAACTTAGTATCATAAATATTTCCAGGAATGTCAATTTTGTATAAAAACAATGATCTTGTTTGTATGAGCTCTTCTGATATGATTAGTAAGTTGATCCTGTTATATCTTAGCCAAATAAATTTAAGAATGGCAGTATCAAGCGCACACGTTTTCAAAATGCTCCATATAGGAATTGACCAGAGAAAGGGAGAGCCGATGGAAGTACCTCCTATCTGTTAAAATAAGGTGTCCATTGAAGAGAATTACGAGTATGGATGACAAAATTAAAGAGATCAATAAAATGTCGTGGGAGGGGGTACAGTTTTTAGTAGGTTTAAAGTTTCAGAAAGGGGAATATTTGTAAATAAGGAGGTGACATTAAAGCCCACCATGATATCATTATTGTTTAAAACTAAATTTTGGATTAAATATAGGAAATGTGTGGAATTTTTTTATATATGATGAAGTGTGGCTAGTAAGTTTCTCCCTCTTGATATATGGATTGCCTAAAATTCATAAACCTAATTACCCTCTCTGTCCCATAGTAGAGAGACACTGACTCTCCTCCTTTAAATTAACCAAACAGTTAGCTAAATCTTTAATTACACTTACTGGTCACATTTCATGTTATAAGATATTCCATGCATTTCAAATCTGGGTTCTCTGTTTGGCCATATGGCTTGGATCCATTAGACTCTTTCCTACTCCACCTGAACAGCCAGCACTCCAGAATCCAATTCATTATAAAAAATAAAATAGCAGTAGCCTGCCTTTTTATTTTTTGATACTCTTATCACACATCTACCCATTGATTCTCTTTCTATCTCAATTTACAAAAAACCCACCTACACATACGTTTCCATCATTCCCCTTCTCACCAGGTGTCATCAAAGCTCATCTCAACAGAGCCTCCAACCTTTATTCTATCCAGACTTTCCTTAGAGCTGAACTTGCCTTTATTTGCCAAACCTTCCTTTGCAATGGTTACAATGGCAAAAAGATCTACAAACTATTTGCCCCACCCCAATTTCCTCATATCCCTTTCAACATACACACTACAGTAATGCCATTACTATTCCCTGTATGAGGCATTTCAGAAAAATAGTCAGAACTTTAAAGAAATATAATTTATGCACTGCTTTCGAGCCTTGTTTGAAGCTGGCTTCCCTTTTCTGCCCTCTCTCTTAAGGATCAGCTTCCTCCCCTTTCTATCCTAGATGTTTACAAGTTTCCTTGTTCTTGCAACTTATGTTATGGTCAAACCAGGAGATCTGATAAGATCCTCCTAGTAGATGAACACAAAAAAAAATACATCCATTGCCACAACTATAGTCAGTAAGGTCTAGCTGACTATGTCATATCTAGCACAGGATCACATGGAATAAAAGCATTATACTTTATTGCAGCAAATACAAACTTGACTCTTTTTAGAATCAGCAGTAGATTTAAAAATCAGCCTAATCTTAATAAATATAGTTGTTTAGTCCTAAGATTTGGGAAACTCCAATTCTTACCTTTCACAGGAATGAAATATCAGAATGATTAAACCTGTTTAATTATTTCTCTTCTGCTGTATTCATTTCATTAAATTTTAGTATGAGTGTAAAACAGCACCTTAATATGTGCTTCATACTCGTGTTTCAAAAGTGATGCGTGTTTGGTACACTGTATACTGCACTGATACAGGATAAGGTACAACACCTCTTTAGTATAGTTGGAAGAACAATGAACAATAGGGACATTGCACCCTTTAGTTCAAAAATACTTAACTCTCAGAGAAAGTTGATCTAGCCAGTCTCACATAGAGGTGGTAGAGTGTTTTCCTTTTGCAGATTGAGGTTTTTCATCCTGAATATAAATAAATTGCCAGAGAATACACAGTTGTCTTGTACCTTGTTGTTTCGAGCAGTCTTCCTGTTTCTCCACAATTTCTCACATCACCTTCTGTGTTATCACCAGTGTTGTGCAATGCATGTATCTATTCTGTAAGATTCAAGTACAATCCATGCCATTTTCTGATATATACTGTGAAATGTTTTCTGAAAGTTAAGAAAGCTGCTATGATGGTTCTTATTTTTTTATGTAAAGTTTTCTCCACAATTACTCTTAACATTAATGTGTGAAATTCAGAAGAAACAGTACTCATGTTTCTCTTAATTCTGCATGTTCATCTTCTAGATTTTCTTCCATTTATTTCAGTATTCTTTCTGTTTATATCATAAGTACTTTTTTCACATGACTTATTAGCAAAATTATTCTGTAGTTCAGTTTACTTCCTTTTTTTGTGAATGGATATTAGAATTGATCTTGTCCACTCTTTATGAAGTAGTAGAGTTTCTTTCCTTTTATGCCATGAGCAATGGTTTACACTATTGGTTTAGTTCGTCTATCATCACTTTGCAACTATTCTTCAGCATTTCTCTCAAGTGATGTCATCATTCTGTGGCTTCACATACTTTTCTGCCTTTGCAACCTCATCCCTTGATATATATCATCTCTCTCTCTCTCTCTGTGCTTGGGTGATATTTCCTTCAGTTCATCAATTAACATCTCCTGTGTCTTATATAACTGTGAGCAGTACTTTATCCATCTCATTCGTATTTCTTCGGTGTTTATCAAGATTTCATCCTTTTCATCTTTTGTTGTTATTGATATCCTCACACTGTTCATGTAACCACTGTGATTTCTATTCTGACTACTCTCTTTACTTCATTACGTTTCCTGTGTACTGTTCTTCCAATTCTACAGAAATATCTACTAATTTTTTTTTTTTTTTAAATTAACTGTAATGTCTATTGTGAGATCTGCCTCTTCTCTGTGACTGTTTCCTCATCTGCTCTTGATTGCAGTCACCACTTTCTTGTTCCTGTTTTCTAGTTCCTTTTCAATAATGGAACTAAAGGAGTTCAGTTCATTCTTGAGCATATGTATATTGTTATATCTCTGTCTCTGAAACTGTGCCTCACTTGGTATTTGAATTTCAACTTGATATTGGCAATTACTAAACTTTGATCCAGTTCCATGTCTGTTTCTTGAAATGTTTCATACTACTGGACTGGTGTGGCCCATCTCTTGCTTCTGAGGATCACGTCTAGAAGTCAGGTGAATGTCCACTTTCTGCAGTCTTTTTTGTCAGAATTTTGTATTTCAAATTACCATGTCATGATTCAAGGCAAATTCAAGCATTCTCTTCCCTCTTTCATTGCTTTCTCCATATCTACCCATTATTCTTTCCCATTCCCTACTGTTCATTCCAACCTTAGCATTTCAATCTCCTCTAGTGATCAATATATCTTTCTTAGGTGCTGATTCCAAGATTATTTCCAAGTTGCTATAGAATTACTCTATTTCTTTTTCAGTACTTTCTGCAGTGAGTGAATAGACCTGGACCATTGAGATGTTAAGTGGTCTTGCTGCAAATCTTCTTGTTGACTACTTTTCTACTGAAAAGAAATGCAACCTCACTTCACATTTGTACTATTCCCCATACCGGATGACTCTTGTAGATAAACTTGTATGTTGGTTACACGCGACTTAAAATTTTTCAAGAAATGACAACGTATACTAAAATATTAATTAAAAAACTTTAATCAATACCTTCCAGTATTTCAGCAATGTTACATTGCTATCTTCTGGGAACATAAAACTATGATATATGCACTCAGGCACTAATAATGAGCAAATGAGGCTAAAGAAGACAACTGCCGTCGGTCATAGCGCCTAAAGGTGCCCCCTAGCAGGCTAAATTTGGTTGTCTTGGCTGTTGGGCTGATGTTCTTAGGATGCAAGCTTCCCAAATTTGGGGCAGTCTCATGCACCTAAGTTTGTTGAGATTTGAGAAGTTTTTTTAGAGCTGAGGCTGATTCCAGGAACAATCTTTTATATTTATGTTGTTTATTATTTTAACGGTATAATAGAACACAGAAACTAAGTAAATAATTGATTTATTAACTTGATGCTGATATTTCGCTGGTATTATAACCAGCATCTTCAGAGCACAAAAACACTGTTTGTCACAATACGCGAGACTAAAACAACATGGTGTACATTAACAAAATTGTAGCAGCAACACAACGACTAGAGTCCTGATTTTGGCGCCCTCTATCTGGAGAAAAAAAAAAAAAAAAAAAAAACGCTATCATATATTGCTAGAGTCCTAGAAAAGTGCTAGTTTTTCCTTAATATGACTGTCTCCCAGATCTTCGGCAAGTTAATACAGCCATATTTGTTGAGATTTGGAGTGTGTTTTAGGGCTTCTGTCGCCTCTAAGAACAATCTCTCTGATTTATATGGGTTTCTGTGTAGTACTTTTGTGTTTTTCCAGTTGATCCTGTGTGCAGGGGTATCCAGAGCATGGTCTGCTAGGCCCGACTTCCCATAATGATATTTCCGGACGTATCGTTTATGTTCGCTGATGCGGATATTCACAGTTCTTCCTGTTTGACCGTAGTAGGCTTGATTGCATGAGCAGGGTACTTGGTAGACTCCTGGATGTGATAAAGGAGGAATGCTGTCCTTGGGTGAGCGGATGAGGGTGGCTAATTTGCTACATGGTCTGAATGTAGTGCGTAGTTTATGTTTAATGAGAATTCTTGAGATCTTTTCGGATGTGCCTTTAATGTAAGGGATGGTGACTGTTTTGTTGTAGTTCTCTGTGGTGGATGGTGGGAGGGGTTTCTTAGGAGTGTTTAGTATTTTGTTTATTTTTTGTGGATTGTAGCCGTTGGCCAAGAAGGTGTGGCGTAAGTGAGTCAGTTCAGCAGTAAGAGCCTTGTCATTTGAACAGATTGCTCTCGCTCTATGGGTTAGTGTTTTTAATATGCCATATTGTTGAGAAGGATGATGGTGTGATTGTTTGTGTAAGTATCTGCCTGTATGTGTGTCAGTTTTCTGAAAACTGAAAATGATAAGGAACCATCTGGGAGACGTGTGATGAGTGTATACAGGAAGGGCAGACAGTTGTTGGCTTCCGGTTCCATAGTAAAGTGGATTTTTGGGTGTTGGCTATTTAAATGTGCTAAGAATGTTTTCAATGTCTCAGGGCCATGTGGCCAAATGGCAAGCACATCATCAACATAGCGTAGCCAAAGTGTTGGTTTGAGAGTGGCTGTATTGATTGCTTGTTTTTCCAGGTGTTCTATGTAAAAGTTGGCTAGGGGGGGAGAAAGGGGGGAGCCCATGGCTGTCCCATCAATTTGTTTGTATATTTTCCCTTTCCATGTGAAATATCCTGCATGTATTGTGAATTTGAATAGTTCAAATATATCAGGGGGGGAAGTGTGACTTCAGTAGATTGAGGGTTTCTATTAGTGGTGTTCTATGTAAAAGTTGGCTAGGGGGGGAGAAAGGGGGGAGCCCATGGCTGTCCCATCAATTTGTTTGTATATTTTCCCTTTCCATGTGAAATATCCTGCATGTATTGTGAATTTGAATAGTTCAAATATATCAGGGGGGAAGTGTGACTTCAGTAGATTGAGGGTTTCTATTAGTGGTACATTTGTGAATAGTGAAGTGATGTCAAAGCTTACTATTAAGTCTGAGCTTTTTAGGGTGAGGTGTTGTAAGATGCTTTTTAGGTGTGCTGAATTTTTGATAAAGGAGGGAGAATTGTTAGTGAGAGTGGCTAGTAGCTTTGCTAAATGTCTAGCCAGTTTGTATGTGGGACTATTTATACTGTCCACAATTGGGCGTAGGGGTGTGCCTGGTTTGTGAATTTTTGGTGATCCATAGATCCTCGGTGTTCTAACATGGAAGGGTTTGAGTTTGTTAACTGTGTCTTTGGGCCAGGAAGTGACTTTTTTTAATAATTTTCGTGCCTTATTCTTTTGTGTGTTGGTGGGATTGCGATCTATAATTTATGTTGACTGATCTTGTAATAGTGTGTGCGTATTGTGACAAACAGTGTTTTTGTGCTCTGAAGATGCTGGTTATAATACCAGCGAAATATCAGCATCAAGTTAATAAATCAATTATTTACTTAGTTTCTGTGTTCTATTATACCGTTAAAATAATAAACAACATGTTCGACGAACACATAAGTCTGTCCACACTTTTATATTTATATTTGCTACAGTGTAATAAAGTGGCTTTCTTCCAGCATATTCTGTGGTGGGTATCTAGTGCATGGTCTGCAAGTCCTGAGTGGCTGTATTGGAGTATATTTCCATCAGTGTGGTACACAGCTAGTAATCGATTTATTCCAAAATGCATAACTTAACATTTCTTCACATTAAACTGATACCCATTATCTTTTTGCAAGCTTCCACATTGCCTTGATTAACAGTGATTACCTAATTTTGCATCATTAGCAAGCAACTGAATATTTCCTTTCAGATTATTTCCTTTATCATTCATGTACGAAGTAAATAGTGGTGGTCTTAGCATGGAACTTTGCGACACACTACTAGTCACCTGGTTTTGCCTGGATTCTTCTCCAGGCAAAAACAGGTGCCTAGTCTTCCATATAGCACTTACCAATATCTGTTCAGCAGTGACCCTCTAAAAAATAAATGAAAAAAAAAAAAAAGACGGCATGCATTAGCTGTCTGCAGTTAATGACTGAAGATGATTTTTAACGAAGTTTAAGTCTATGATGTTAAAAGATTTAATAAGCAATTTCAATATATCGCTTAATGTAAGTCCTTGTGTTATATATCATGTCAGCTGTGCCTGTTATATTAAAATTCTTACTGGCTACACCGTTTATGTTAATTTCTCTGTAAGGAGAATGTTTTTATACTGAGTGTTAAATAAATTTAGGAGAGTTCAATCTGATTGGTGCAATGACTTTTTAACTATATTTATTTTTAAATCCAGGAAATGATTGACTAAAATAAAAGACTGACACATAAAAGAAATATATTTAATGAAACTAAATAAAAATATATATGTGGTTAATGTAATTAAATTAATATCTATAAAAACTATACCTTGGGGATCTCTTTATCTTTAGAGGATAAAATCATTCTCTCAATGACCCATTCTATTAATAATTTGTTTTACATGAGTTTAATCATGTCTGTCACTTCATTCCCCTTCATTATCACTGTTTCATTAGAGTATAAATATTCTTACTTCAGGCAATTTTATTACAAGAAACACAAATCCTGGACCAGAGAAAAACATTTTCTTTTACTACTTTATAAACATTATAGAAATCAGCTGAATAAATTTATATGGAATAAGAAAGAAATTAGTCAAAACACTAAATTAGCTGTATACAAGACAGTGTTCAAACCAGTTTTAACTTATGGATCTGAGAGCTGGGTTAGAAATAAAACACTTGATCAAAGACTGAAGACCACACATATGAGAATTCTTAGAAAGATGAGGATATTAGGAAAGAACTTGCCATTGTTATTGTTCAGGAATGTGTTAGTAGAGCATCTCAGGTGGTATGGTCACTTAAACAGAATGGGAGAGGAAAGATTAGCAAAACTAGTGTTCTTTGCCAGGTTGGCAGGAAAAGACCCAGAGTAAGACCAAGATGTAGGTGGATTGATACAATAAGAATTCTGCCATAGAAGACAGAAATATAAGATCTGATAACGTTGGAGTCTTGACAGATAACAGATTAATTTGGCGTAAAAGTTTTGATCAGAAGTTAGTAATAGTGTAACTGTTTCATGTAATATTATCATAATATCCTGTATCCCCCCCCCCCTTGGAGGTACATATCAGGTATTTAATGATGATACTTTATAAACAGCACTGTATCAAAGTAGAGTTCTTCATTAGATAATAAATAGAATTTCTATTTAATATCCCCTTTATTTGCTATTCACTTGTTGACAGTCTCACTTTTCCATTCTAAGGATTCACCTTGCTAAGATACCCTATGTTACCCTGGTACTGAGTTCTTTCTCTCTGTTAGCTGTCAGTCACCCATCAACCTCCTTGGTGAACACTTGTTCAACTGTGTTGCAAGCGAGAAGTCTGTAATAGCTGACATTTATTATTATTATTTGAGACCTCCAGGGAGTGGAGGACTCATCGAGGGAGGCTATAAATCATCCAAACCTGCTATCATACCCTCCCTTAAATTCATTCACACTAGATGCACTCACTACCCATAAAGGCAAACAATTCCACTCACTCACTGTTCTCTGGGAGAAAAATACCCCTTTCTTAACTGCAAATAAATTTTACTTCCATGGATGCACTCGTGTTCTCTCCCCTCTTTCCATATAACAAAAAATTTCATCAGTTGATATCCTATAACACCCATTCAAAAGTTTCTAAAACTTTTGAATAGACCTCTACCATATCACCCCTTTCTCCTGTTAACCAGAGTCTGCAGTCTACATACTGGCAATCTGTCCTCATAATCTAAATTTCATAATCCAGATGTAATCTTTGTAACTCTTCTTTGCACCCTTTCCACAGCTTCTTTATCTCCTTGGAACCTCGGAGACCAAATCTACACACAATAATCCAGGTGTGGTCTTATCAAAGCCTTATGAAGAGTCAAAATGACTTCCTTATCCTTACATGTCAAGGATAAGGAAGTCAACTTTAAATTCCTATCCACCAATATGCCAAGATCCCTTGCCTCTTCAGATTCTTGCAGCATAACTCCGCTAATATAATATACTGCTGGAACTCTAATCATGCCAAAGTGCATAACTTTACACTTACTAACATTAAACTGATAGCCATTTTCATTTGCCCAAATTTCCAGTCTATTCAAATCATTTTGTAATTGCTGAATGTCAGACCAGGACTGAACCCTGAAGTTCACCACTGGTCCTCTTAAATCTGGCAGATTCACACCCACTGAATACCACTTTTTGATATCTGTCTGTTAACCATCCCCTGATCCAAGTCAAGAGTTTATATTCCAATCCCGTATTCTCCTGTTTATGCACCTTTCATGTGGTGTCCTATCAAATGCCTTAGAAAAATCCAACATTATCATAATGTATCCATTCCCTTTATGCAACTCGGCCATAACATTGTTATAAAATATGAGCAAATTGCTAAAACATGATTTTAGTAAACCCATGCTGTTCCTTGCAGAGTATAGCATGTTTGTCTATTCATTTCTGTATGCAAGTTCTTACCAATTTCTCTAAGTTCTTCACTACCACACCAGAGATAATGATAGGTCAGTAGTTAGACACATCAGTTTTTGCACCACCCTTGTACAATGGAACTATCATACATTCCTTCCATTCCTTTGGTATAATTCCTGAGCTGAGACTCAAGTTATTACAAGCATGTGAAAGGCGTAGGCAATTCAGCTGACAATTCCTTTAGCAAACGGGCTGATATTCCATCTGTCCCTGTAGACAAATTCTTATCCAGGTTATGCAACAATTCTTCAACCTCATTTTCATGAACCTCTAACTCTTCATCCAATGTAGCAGTAGCACTGTACACCATGTTACATACACCTGGTTGATATATCTTAGCAAACTGAGCACTCATTAACTGAACAATCTCATTAGCTTCTGACTCTCAAGTATCATCTACATTCAATAAGGTTATTCTTCCACATTCATTCTTTCTTTTACTTGCAGCATAATGATAAAATTCTTTCGGATTGCCTTGAGCTTGCATGACCAATTTCTTTTCATACTCCGATTTAACTTTCTTCATAATACTCATTACTTTTCTGGCCTGAGCTTTATATATTTCATAACTCCTCTCACTCTTATTCTCATGATATTCTTTCCACATCATCATCATCTTCTGGATTTCTTGCTTAATAAGGTTGGACATCCATTTCACTCCATCCTATTTATTTTTCGAACACTAAGGATACATTCAGATGCTGCCTCGTTTAAGCACTTTTTCAAAGATTCCCATATATTACTGACATTTTTCCCATTCAGTGACTGATACCATGGGACCAAAGATAGTATTCTCCTAAGTTGATCATAATTTCCAGCTTTGTAGTTCAGTTGTTGTTTTTTGTATTTTGTTGCTGTTAGTATAAAAAGAATGTCTTTGACAAATAACAGATATCACAACACTCGAACAATCATGAATTACAATAGGAACAGTTGAAATTATTATAGCTATCTGATATCTAGTAAGTACGTACAATTAGTCTCATATACTTTTCATTTATTTTAACATAAATATCAATATTAGACACATCGCAAATGCTGATCATACATGTTATGAAACCAAAACTAATAAAATATTAATGTAGATAAACAATTGTAAAAAGATTCATAATTTTAAATTATGACTATTTTTACACTTGGTTTTTATTCAGTGATCTGCATGAATGGATGACTGTAACAGATTCCTGTAGAAGTCTGGATTAACTTTTTTTTTTCTAAATAAGACCATGTGATACCCAACAGCATGGTTAGTATTAGAAATACAGTTGGCCAGATCAGATCTTTCTTTTCTTTATGCTGGACATCTGGAAAGTTCTTTCTTTCTAACCTGAAAATCCATGGTTTGTTTGTCCTCTGTAGGCTAAAACCACATCAGCATGGAATTCTATCTACCCCTGGGTATTTGTAGAAGGGTGTGCTGTCAAGAGACCTGAGGAGGTTGCAAACAGTTTGAATCAGTTTAAAAGTCACTCTGATGTTGTGATCCTTGAAAAGAGATCTGATTGCAATTCCAATACATGGAATTGTAATCAGATTTCTATATTGGACATTATGATTTTAGAGAGAGGTTAGATTCAAAAATAAAATCCTGTCAATTGTTTTCTTTGAATAACCATTAAGAATAAATAAATTTGAGAGAGAGGTTGAAGTTCAATCTTGAGTTTATCCTTATTTTGTATAATAGAAACTGCTTGATTCTTTAGGGTGTGGATTATGCCTAATTTTTGGGAAGGATGGGGAAGGGATGAAGCACAAGAATAACTTCCCATATGAGTAAGCTTATGATGCACCTCAAGAGAAACATGCTTGTCAGGTAAGTTACAAAAGAATCCAATGCTATGTTTATGATGTGTTTGCCGTTTGGCCCCATGGCCCAAAGATGGGGAAGGGAGGATATACCAAAGGATAGCAATATATCAAAGAAAGAAATAGCTGGCTTAAAAAGTTAAGCATTAATCATAGTATTTTGATTACAAAAGAAGATAAGGGTAATTATCTTCTTTTGTAATCACAAATGAGAACCAACTCAAGATTGAACTTCAAACTCTCTCATATTTATTTATTCTTAATGGCTATTCAAAGAAAATAAAAATTCTTAATAACTATTCAAAGAAAACAAACCTACTCTCATTATGAATCAATATAAAAGAAGATTATAACAAAAAAAAATGCAGGATTTTCTTGATGACAGTACTACTTACTGAATCATAATCAAGACCTCCATTATGTCTCAAAAGAATTAAGCCCAAAATCTCAAAAGGCCAAAAATTACCAAAAAAAGTTGTCCCAAATAAATTATGAAACAAATTAAAACCTGTTCATATTAAACTACCCAGTATTTATGGGACATGTAAAATCTATAAATCTAATGCTACCCTAAGCTCTATTGTTGATAGTATAGACAGTCACACTTATAAACTTAGCCAGTAGTTAGCTAAGTCACTTCTTCCCCTTCCTCACTTCCCTCAATAGTAACTCCTCTACTTTTATAAAAAAATTCTGTCCATTTCAATCACTAGTAAAAAAATCACATCCTTCAAATTTCAGACATAATGGTTAGTTTTCATATCACTTCCTTATTTACTGATGCACCACTGACACTATTTAAAAATTCACTTCACAATTCATTTCATCCCAAAATTTACTTCAGATTAGTAAAGAATCAAATGACTGTTTGCCCTTTCTTGACACATTGATATCTTTCAGATGGTTCACTACCTTTTTTCTATTTATAGAAAGCCAACACGCACTGAAAAAAAGAAGCATGATAAATGGTTAAGTAAAAGATAGTAAAAGATTAGAAGATTAAACAGAATATAAAAGAATAAGAGCCATGGCTAAAAGAGAAGTCAGAAAAAGGCATAGAGAATCATGGAACAAATTTGTTTCTAATTTAGAACATTATTTATATAAAATAAGACCCAATGTATATAATATTTTGAAACATTTAAGTACAGATACTTAAAAAAAGCATGAAATTAAACACCAAATTGAAATTAGAAGAATTTTCTGTACAGATTATGGATAAATATTTTAAAAAAGATAACTGGCAAACATTTAATGAAAATGAAAAGTAAATAACTAAAGAAGAATTAGAAATCAGCCTGAAAGAAACGTGAAATGGCAAATCACAAGAAGATAATTTAGGGTCAGAATTATATAAATATGCAGGAATAAGGTTCAAAGAAAGACTCTTATTATTCTTAAATAAAATCTATTTAACAAGAAACCCAGCAATAGTATGGAAAATAGCAATAGTGAACCCTATCTTTAAAAAAGGTATTTGAAATGACTGTCAAAATTATAGAGGTATAAGTATTCTAAATTCCTATTGCAAAATATATAGCAGAATTTTAAATAATAAACTGATCAAATATTCTGAAAGCTTTATTTTAGAAGTACAAAATGTATAGGTAACCCTTGTATAACGCGGTACTTATACAACACAGTTTTGATATAACACAGTCTACAAATTGTAGTAACCCTTGTACCATGCGGTTTCGATATAACACGTTCTACAAATTGTAGAAACCCCTTTATCTTTTCATATATTTTTCGCCATGCAACTTAAAAATCAAATTTTATCTTCTTTAAATTGTCTCTGCCCATATTGCGCATGTAATTATAAGTAGCGAATTTATATTAGGGGAAATACCCTTTAGCATGCAGGTACGTCAATTATTTGCTGTATAAAGTGTTTATTATTGAAAATTGTCTTCATTTTCTGCCAGGAAAGTGCATTAAAAATCATAAGTATGTTAATCTCAAACTGAGCACTTTATTTTTTTGGTGAGTTACATACAATATGTAATGCTTTTTTTTATGTAAAAAAAATATTTTTATAGTAATGCCCACTTAAAGGGCTTTTGCCATATGGTTCAAAACGAAATTAATGAATTAATTGATGGGGAAACAAATTTAAATGAGGAGGAACTGGTACAATTAATAGACGGCATCGAACCAAATGGCGTGGAAAGTTCTACCGAAGACTAGCCTGACGCAGAACTTCTTCAAAGTTCTGCATCAGGCTAGTCCCCTGACATAGAGAACATAATTCTACTAGTAAGCTGACAGAAAAAGATAATCGGATTGAATCTATAGGAAACAACCCTGGAATGGAAAAGGTAAAACAAAAATGGAAACGACAAAATATAATACACATAGCAAACTGGAATGTAAGAGGAATAGCATATAAAGAAATAGAATTAGACCAATTATTAAATGAAAGAAATTTTAAAATAGCAGTAATCACTGAAACAAAAAAGAAATTAAAAGGAACTATGAGAACTGAAAATTTTAATGTGATATACAGTGGAGTTGACAGAGACCAAAGAGCACAAACAGGAGTCATGATTTGGATTCATAACTCCCTTTCAAAACAATTAAAACATCATAAATTATGGAATGAAAGAATAATAGAAGCTAGAATAAAAATAGCTAGAGGCTATTTAACAATAATTGGTTTATATGCCCCAGAAGAGGGAAGAGAACAAGATAATATTAATTTTTATAATCAGCTACAAAACATATATAATAAAATAAATAAAAATGATTACATAATTTTAGCAGGAGACTTACATGCAAGAATTGAAAACACGATAATAATAATATAGGAATACCTGGAGAACGTACTCTAAACAGGAATGGTAAAAAATTGATTGACTTTGGAGTTTATAATAACCTAAAAATAATGAATTCCTTCTATAAACATAAAGGCATACATAAATATACTTAGGCAGCAAGAGGTTGGAAATCAATATTAGATTACTTTATACTAAATGAAAAGACATCAAAATTTTCACTAGATGTTAGAGTTTACAGAGTATATGAAATAAGCAGTGACCACCTCCTTGTAAAAATAAAATTAAGATTACCACCTAAATGGCTGCAAGCAACAAGAACAGAAAGAAAAATTGAAACATTTGTTTATAAAAAAACTAGACTATTGAATGACACAAATGTACAATGGCTATATGAACAAAGAATTAACCAATATCTAGACAAAATAAAACAAAATGAAGAAATAGAAATAGAATGGCTTAAGATAAAAACAATACTAAATGCAGCAGCCAATGAAAGCTTAGGAAAGACCAAAAAATTCAATAAATGGAAAAAACTGAAGATCTGGGATGATACAATGAAAGAAATAATCAAAAAGAAAAAAGAAGCCTACCACAAATGGTTAAGCAGTAAAAGATTAGAAGAGGAAATAGAATATAAAAGATTAGGAGCCATAGCTAAAAGAGAAGTCAGAAAAGACATAGAGAATCATGGAACAAATTTGTTTCTAATTTAGAAGATGATTTATATAAAATAAGACCCAATGTATATACAATTTTGAAACACTTAAATGTAGATACCAAAGAAAACATAAAATTAAACACTGAATTGAAATTAGAAGAATTTCTAAATTACTGCACAGAATTGTGGACAGACAAATATTTTAAAAAAGACAACTGATAAACAATTAATGAAAATGAAAAGGAAATAACTAAAGAAGATAGAAATCAGCCTGAAAGAAATGGAAAATCTCCTGGAGAAGATAAACTAGGTTCAGAACTATATAAATATGCAGGAACTAGATTCAAAGAATGACTTATTATTTTTAAATAAAATTGATTCAGGTATCCCCCCCCCAATAGAATGGAAAAAAGCAATTGTGATTCCTATCTTTAAAAAAGGTAACAGAGATGACCCTAAAAACTATAGAGGTATCAGCATACTAAATTCCTGTTACAAAATATATAGCAGAATCTTAAATAGCAAACTAATGAAATAGTCCAAAAACTTTATTTTAGAAGTACAGAATGGATTTAGAAAAGGACGATCATATATAGACCCGGCCTTTTGCCTAAAATTAATAATAGAGAAAAGAAGAGAATACAATTTAGAAACACATATTGCATTTATTGACTTTGAAAAAGCATTTGACAAAGTTAAAAGAAACATATTATTTAACATATTAAAAGCAAGACAAATACCAAATAATATCCTAAAAGCTATCACAAGTATATATGAAAATAATCAAATACAAATGAGATTAAATCATGAGCTATCATATACGAGAGAGATAAACCAAGGGGTCCGACAGAGATGTCCCCTCTCATCAACTCTTTTTAATATCTGCTTAAATGAAATAATAAAATGGAATAAAAATTTACATCAAGTAATTAAACTTTCTCCTACAGTAAACTTAAACACTCTCCTCTTTGCTGACGACCAAATAATAATTACAAATTCTGAAGATAAACTACAGAAAGCTATTTTAGATCTAAATGAGATATCCAAAGATTATGGTATGATAATATCAACGGAAAAATCAAAAACTATGGCCTTTAAAGGACAAGATCCAGCAAGAACTAAAATAATAATAGATAACAAGATCTTAGAACAGGTGAATTCATTTAACTACCTAGGATGTACGATGACATATGAAAATGAAAAAAATTATAAACATAAAAATTGCAAAATATTTAAAAATAACTCTATATTTAAACCAAACCTAGTTCAAAAACAAACCAGACTAAAAGTATACAATACATTAGCCTATACCAGTCTTAATGTATGGAAGCGTAATCTGGACAATAAAACAAAAAGATGAAAGATTAACAACAGCAGAAATGAAGTTTAGGAGAAAAACTGCAAAGTATACCCTATTTGATCACAAAAGAAATGAAGAAATTATGAAAGAATTAAACCAAGAACTAGTAATAGAAAAAATTAAAAAATATAAACATAAATGGATGGAACATGTTCAAAGAATGAAATCAGAAAGATTACCAAAACAAGCCTTAAAGTACAAGCGATTAGGAAAAAGAAAACCAGGACGTCCTCTTAAACGATTCAACAATGACTTCTAAGGCCGGAACAGGCCATGCTAGGCCTAAATCCTTGATATGCATAATGATGATGATGAAAAAGAAGTAATTTATTTAACATATTAAAAGAGAGACAAATAATATTCTAAAATACCAAAATATATTCTAAAAGTGATAAGTATATATGAAAATAATCAAATACAAATAAGATTAAATCAGAGCAATCATATACAAGAGAGATAAACTAAGGAGTCCAACAGGGATGTCCCCTTTCAGCAACTCTTTTTAATTATTTATCTAAATGAAATAATAAAATGGAATAAAAAATTTCCATCAAGATATTGAACTTTCTCCTACTATGAACTTAAACACTCGTATTTGCTGATGACCAAATAATAATTACAGATTCTGAAGTAACTTATAGAAATATATTTTAAATTTAAATGAAATAGCCAAAGATTATAGAATGATAATATCAACAGAAAAATAAAAAATGATGGTCTTTAAAGGACCAGATTCAATAAGAACTAATATAGTAATAGATAAGATTTTAGAACAGGTGAATTTATTTAACTAGCTAGGATGTATGATTACATGTGAAAAATATATAAATGTAAAAATTGTGAAATATTTAAACATAAGGTGTAATTATCTCTGTATTTAAACCTAACATAGTTCAGAAACAAACCAGTAGCCTTACCAGTCCTATTGTATGGAAGTGAAATCTTGACAATAAAACAAAAAAGTCCAATGAAGATTAATTAACAGCTGAAATGAAGTTTATGCGAAAAACTGGAAAATATACTCTATTCAATCACAAAAGAAATGAAGAAATTATAAAAGAATTAAACCAGGAATCAGTAATAGAACAAATTAAAAAATATATAAACATAAATGGATGGAACACGTTGAAAGAATGAAAACAGAGTGATTACCAAAAAGCCTTAAATTACAAACCGTTACAAAAAAGAAAACCAGGACGATGACTTCTAAGGCCAGAACACGCCACTCCAGTTCCTACATCCTTGAAAAGCATGATGATGAAGAACATGCACTGGAAGATATCTGCATAAACAATCATCTCATCATCATCCAGCACAGCAGTACTAAATCACTTTTGAGAATAAAAGAAAATATTCTTTTATTCTCAAAACACTTAACTTATACAGCCAGTAGAATTTGTTCTAGTAATGCATGTCCTTTCTACAGAACTCAGCTATCCTAACCACACTTTTTTTGGTCAATGGCTATAGCTCCTCAGAAATAAATGAAATGCTACATGTCCAACTCCCTACTTTCTCCCTCCCCAAACACAAGAGCAAATTACCATTATTTCTATTCCATATATTAATAGCAGTACATCTGAAAAGATAGCCAAAATACTAATAAAATATAATCTTCACACCACACTTCAAATTAGCAGCCATGATCTGCCCTCCTAAGGACAAACTCCATCCTCCAGCACATCCTGAGGCGTATGAAGTGCCCTGTGACTGTGATGTGACCTGCTCTGGATAAACAGGAATCTCTGTTAATGTCTGCCTTGGAGCACATAAGAAATGCATTTGCAACAATTATTATGGCAAGTCAGGGCTGGTAGACCATGCTTTGGACAAACCTTCACACAGGATTAAATGGAAGAAAACTAACGTGCTATATAGAAATCGTTAATTTTAAGATGACTACCTCCCCAATTTTTGGTAGATTAACCTCCCTACCAGCTGAGGTGGATTGAATAGTGCACCAAATTGCACTTCTTATCCATGTTATTCAATGGGTGTTGTTACAGAATCGTATCCAGATTTAGCTGGACGTCTGTAGATGTCATGGCCGGTTGGGGTGTTATGTAGCCATGCTTGATGAAGTTAGGTCAGAGAGACTATTTTTAGAGTTAGCAATTGCTTATGAAGCATTCTGCTAGCATGGCTGCATTATTCTACCAAAACTTTGGGAAGCTGATATCTTAAGATCAACTTCTACACAACTCTAATAACGTCTTTTATATTAGTCTGCTAAAATTCGAAATATAGAAATAGACAACAGAATCAGCAAAGCTGGTATGGTGGGAAGTCAACTGAATAAATTCATATGGAATAAGAGAGAAATTAGTCGGAACACTAAATTAGCTGTATACAAGACAGTGTTCAAACCAGTTTTAACTTATGGATCTGAGAGCTGGGTCAGAAGTAAAACACTTGACCAAAGACTAGAGACTACAGACATGAGAGTCCTGAGAAAGATTATAGGTGTGAACAGATGGCATCAATGGCAGTATCATATTAAAAACGAGGATATTAGGAAAGAACTTGACATTGTCAGCATCCAGGAATGCGTTAGCAGAGCTAATCTCAGGTGGTATGGTCACTTAAACAGAATGGGCGAAGAAAGATTAGCAAAACAAGTGTTCTCTGCCAGGTTGGCAGCAAAACGACCCAGAGGAAGACCAAGATATAGGTGGATTGATACGGTACAAAGTGCTTTAGACGATAGAAATATAAGATCTGATAATGTTGGAGTGTTGACAAGTAACAGACTGATTTGGAGGAAAATTGTAGATAGGAAATTAATAATGATGTAATTTTTTTCATGTAGTACTATCATATCCTGTACATCCCCTTGAGGGTACATGGCAGGAATTTGATGATGATGATGATGCTAAAATTTGAATTATTTCACCTACTCATTGTTGCATGTAAACTGTAACATGTTGTTTTGCTCTGAAAATGTCAATTTGAAATCCAGTGAAATATAAGCTAGTCAGTAAAGATTCTTTAATAATTTAGTGTTTTGTTTTGGCATTGTAATACCATTAAAATAAGTTATGAATGACATCCACCACTTAAACCTGTCAACAAGATCTGTATTTTAGTTTTGTATATCTGGACAAGGCATGGCAAGGTACTAAGAGAAAAGCTTTGTAAACACTACAGTTATATTGTGTAAGGTAAATGGAATTTTATACTGAGTAGTATGTCACCTACACTTAAGTTGTAAGGTGACAGAATTGACTCATGGATTAATGTAAAATTGGGTATGACAAGGATTCAAGCTTTCTACATGGATCTTAATTTTAATGGAACCTGAGATGTAATTGGGAGAGAAACACATTAGATAAATAACGTTAACAAAATAAGAAATATGAAAAATAAATAATAAATATTTGTGCTAATTTTATTAAGGTTATTTGTGTTTAACATTCTCTCTCTCTACATGGGTTTTCATCCTTTAAATGGGTCATGTTATGAAGAAAAGTTGCATTGAACCTGATTTCAGAATTGGAAATCAGGTTCATCTTTACAAAATCCATCTTATTACTTTCATTTATGCTGATAATGTTAAACTTCTAAATAAATTAGTACAATTTTTCAGAATTCTTTTAAAATTTGTTATGAAAAATACTAAATGTTATTGCAATTTCTTTTAAATTACAGTAACAAATTTGTTATGAAAAGCAGCAATAAAAAAAAATGACAATAGGCACATGAAACACATCAACAGCATTCTCAGTGAAGAACCTATAGAACATTTCAAATATTTAAGCAGTTTTTCATTGGTAATAAAATAAGCAAAGCTGGTATGTTAGCAAGTCAGTTGAATAAATGTATATCGAATAAGAAGAAATTTTATCAAAATGCTGAACTAACAGTATACAACATGGTATTCAAACCAATTTTAACTTTAAGAGTTGGGTTAAAAATGAAACATTTGATGATAATAATAAATTTAGTTTAATCCTTTATCCAAGTGTAAGCAAACAAAGTTTGCTCCTGAAAATATCTTCAGGACTGAGGTAAGGTAGTGCAACTACGAGCAAAGGTGGACCAAGCTCTCATCACTCCTTGTCTCATTATCTCCCATAATGCAAAGCACATCTTGCGGACATGTATACTGCTATGCATTAAAGGAAGGGCCACTACCCAGGCCAGGTTCAACCTTTATTGAGGTCTCATCAGTGGGAGGCAGACCCAAACATGGAGATGAAACATTTAATGAATGACTAATCCACAGATATGAGAGTAAACAGATGGCATAACATTAAAAATGAAGGTACAGTATATTAGAGAGGCACTTATGTAATTGGCATTCAGTATTGTGTGAGCAAACTTAATCTATGCTGATGTCACTTAAATAGAATATAAAAGATTAGATAAACAGGTTTATGATGCCAGGATCTAAGGAATGCTAAGAATTAGGTGTAGTGTTGCAATTAGCACATTAGAATGTTAAAATGCATAATCTAATATTAGAGATTTGACAAATATTGGATTACTTTAGAAGAAAAGTGTTGATAAGAAGCTAGAAATGTTAACGTATCCTCTATATCCCATGTTGATCATATGTATTAAGAATTGATAGTGGTGATGATGATATATATACACACACACACACACACACACAAGGACATAACATCACTCAACAATTTAGGTGGATATATATTATTATACATGGGTGTTATGTTCCATCAAGTCGTTTTCAACTCCTGGTGATTCTATGAACATATACTCTCCATTCAGATCTGTCCCTGGCCATATCTTTCAGAATTTCCAGATGCATTCCAGTTGTTTCTTTAACTCCATCCACCCACCCATCTAATTCTTGGTTTTCCTCTTCTCCTACTTCCATCAACTTGAGCAAGCATCATCTTCGCATAATATGTCCAAAGTATGACAATTTTTGCTTGATGATCATAGCTTTGAGGGAGCACTGGCTTTATTCTGTCTATCACTAATTTATTGGTTTGCTTTGCAGTCCATGGTATTCTTAGTAAGCGTTTCCAAACCCATAATTCAAATGCATCTATCTTCCTCCTTTCACTCTTTCTCAGGGTCCAACTTTCACATCCATACAGTACCACAGGGAATACCACTGCTTTCATGATTCTGATTTTTGTTGTGAGGCTAATATCTTTAACTTTACAGATCTTGCTTAAATTTGTCATTGCTTTCTTTCGAGTAATAATTTTCTAACTTCTTCAATACAATACCCATCTTTATCAATTCGGGATCCTAGGAGCACAAAATTGTTAACCACTTCCATTTTCTCTCCATCTACTTCAAAATCATTAAGTTCACATGTTGCTGTAACTTTTGTCTTTTTGAGGTTAAGTTTAAGGCCATATTTAGCACTTTCTTCTTTAACTTTCATAATAAGTTTCTCCAAGTATTTCTTTGCAGTCTGCCAACAAGGTGGTATCATGTGCATACCTGAAATTATTAATATTTCTTCCACCAATTTTAATTCCAACTGAAGACTCCTCCAGCCCTGCCATTCTTAAAATGTATTTGCTGTACAAGTTAAACAAGTATGGAAATAAAATACGTCCTTGTGCACCCCTTTTCCTATTGTGAAATATTCAGTTTCTCCAAGATCTGTTCGGACAGTAGCTTCTTGTTCCTAATAAAGATTCCTCAGAAGGATAATGAAATGCTCTGGTACTCCCATTGTTCTTAACACATTTCACAGTTTCACAAGGGTAGGGATGTGAAATATACATCTCCTGTCAAGTCAATTCTGCCTTCCTGCAGTGTGGCCTGTTTCCACAAAAGGGGGTTCCAGCGAAACTAGCAAGTATTCTTGCTACTTTCTTAGGTGGAGGAAATGCCAGCTAGATACTAGGTGGTAGATGTTCATTTCCTAGCAATACCACTGCTTAGCTAATGGGAGGTCTAAAGTGGCTAATGCCATGTTTGGTCTCCAGAACCTAGATTCCAGTTTCTATTTCCTCCCTCTCTTCTCTGTACATTGTGAGTGATACCCTTCAAGGTCATGCTAAACATACTTTGAGACCCACTTCCATTTCAAGTGTACATCAGTTAAAATGGTGCTGCCGCAGACTTGCCACCAGTTAGTGCATGGGCCTGAATCTGTCCATAACAAGTCAGGAGGCTTCTTGGTCAATAATGCACTTGGTCTGGTGCATAATCTTACTACATACTCTACTGGGCCATGCCTGGAGAGGAAGTTCGAGTTGTGGTATATGAGAAAACTGTCAAGGCCACATCATGGCATACAGGGTTTATATGGATGTCATGTCAAAAGTATCTTCTTTCACTGCATGTCTCCACCTGTATCCTTCAATTTAGTCATGGTTAAACTTATGAAGATTCTTATATACAATGACAGTGACACTTTTACAAAAATGAATCTCACTCAAAGCAGTTAATTTGCATCACAACCAATCACAACATACGAACCAAGCCAGAATCTCCTCACTAAAAACTCACTTTTACATCCACTTTACTAACATCCATGGCATTAATTAATTAACATTAATTAAGTATCTTCTTTCACTGCATGTCTTCACCTGTATCCTTCAATTTAGTCATGGTTAAACTTATGAAGATTCTTATATACAATGACAGTGACACTTTTACAAAAATGAATCTCACTCAAAGCAGTTAATTTGCATCACAACCAATCACAACATACGAACCAAGCCAGAATCTCCTCACTAAAAACTCACTTTTACATCCACTTTACTAACATCCATGGCATTAATTAATTAACAGAAACATAAATGATATTCACCATCACTTGCAGTCTTCCAGGCCAGATATCTTACCCCTGAGAGAAACCCAGATTGCAATACTGTCCACCTTCAATGCCCAAACTGCACACTTCACGATTCCTTTCACCACAAGGTGGCATCTGTACCTTTGTGAGTTCTGACTTAGCCTGACAGAGAATGGCTAATTTAAAATCCCCCATCCCTTGCTTTTGACTTTCTATGGCTCAAGGTTTCCTTACCCCATTTAATAACATTCATTTGTTGCATTCAATGGTCTGCAACACTGATAACCACTCAGACCTCATCACATTCTTTTCCATGAAACACAACCATCTGCTATCCAGCTATCCAAATAGTGAGGTCAATATCCACAATCCCAACTGGCTTACCCTTTTCCAACACTACTGACCAAGCTGGAGAGGTCTTTGCTATAAGTAATGACATATCACAAATTGTACATCTGCCTACTTCCTGATAACCCTCTTTACTCTCCAAATACTCTGGTCACTACTCTTTTTTGACAAGTTCTTCAAGAACACCATACAGGTCGCCTCTTCTGTTGATAGCTCAGACCACAATCTTATACAAGTCTCCTCTCTCACAGAATGCCCTTCCTCCAACCACTCCTCACCTCGTATCCTCTAGCACTACTACTAAGCTGCTGATTGGGATGACACAAAATTTCTACTCCTCCATTCCTAGATCTGACTATTGCTTCCACTCCTCTAAACAAGTCACAAAATTATCTTCATTGGCATTGAAGGTCTTCATTCCTCAAACATGTAAAGGCCGGTAGCAGAAAACTAGCCTCCTGTCAAATGGAAGCCATTCTTCTAGTCCCTTGTCAAGACCGTGTGACAACTTCTGCTCACCTACACTTACATCCTCTCTCACTCATCCTGATCGTACCACTGGAACATAAAGCTGTCCTTTCTGATGTCATTTTGACAAAATAATATCAGAAAACTACTAAATAACTTGGACACTAAATATCTTCTAGTCCTGATGCTACTTTCTAGTTGTTCTCAAACATTGTGTTCCACAGCTAATACCTCTCTTGCAGTGTCTCTACAATATGTTATACATATCTAGTACTATCCCAGTGTGTGGAAGCAATCTTACATCCTTTCTATTTCAAAAAAAGTAGATAAGAGACTACCATCAAACTGATGACTAATTGCCATCACCTCCGTCCTCTCTGAAATTATGGAGATTATCATCAGTAACCAGCTACTTCACTACTTAGAGGCACACTAATTAATTAGTGACCACCAGTATGGATTCTGCCATTCAAGATCCACAGCTGACCTCATTGTTTACATCACACACCCACCATTCGACACGTGCTGTGGAAAAATTCGGAGAAACTTGTGCTGTCGCTTCTTACATTTCCACAGCTTTCAACAGTGTCTGGTATCAAGGCCTCCCTGCCAACTCTGTAATTGGGTAGCCAGTTTTCTCTCTGATTGTTCTCTTCGAGTTATGGTAGATGGCTCCCTCTTTTAAACTTTAACCAGCAATGCTGGAGTGACTCAAGGCTCTGGCCTATCACCTACTCTCTTTCTCCTGTACATAAATGACCTACTCACAATCACTACTAATCTTATCCACATTTTGCAGACATATTCTCTATTCATCCTACTCATTTGACAAACTATGCAGTACTCTGGCATTCCAGGCTATAACATCACCTACAACTAGTGCTTTAATCATTGATCTATATACTATCTTTCAATTGAGCAAGGACAATTCTTGAGAGAGAACTATTTCAGGCAGCACGTGAAAGAGGGCATGCAAGGATTGAGAGTTCCAGATTTGATCATTTCATTAGAGGATGTAATTGTGAGAGTGATTCACACTTTCTTCCAGTTGGTAAAAGTGATCATTAAGTGATCACTTGGATTATGTCTAGTCATATACAGAATTTTGTGGATATATATGGAATTATAAGGCTGGTGATTATGACAAGCTTAGGACACAGCTTGGAGCTATAGCATGGAATGAGGAGTTGAGTGGTATGGAAATAAATGCTGCATGGGAACTGACAAAGAAATACATAACAGCATCAGTGTGTGAATGTATTCTGAAAGCCAAAAGGCTGAATGTGGTAAGTGTAAAATGGATGAATGTGGAGCTTAAGCATGAAATCTGGAAAAAGAAGGTACTTTAGAGAAAGTACAAGATGAATAATTGTAATAATCAGTTACATGAAGAGTATAAAGAACAAGCCAGGAGAGTGACTCAGTTATTAAGGGAAAAAAAGAGCAGTATGAGCAGAAATTAGCAAATCAGGTGAAGGAAAACCCTAGAGGGTTTTTTTTTAGATATGTGGCAAGTAGAAGGAAAAATGAACATAATAAGATGATGTTAATGGATGAAAGTAGTAGAATGGTAACTGCTGCAGAAGACATTGTTGAGGTATTCAGTGATCAATTTATAAAGGTATTTTATCATGATCAGGATGGAATCATGAGGAACGTAAGTGTAGAGGACATAAGAGAGGATGGCTTAATTATGAGGAAACATGAAATATTTGAGGAAATAAATAACCTTGGTATTAATAAGGTGATAGAATTTGATGACATATCATCATGCATCTTAAGGGAATGTTCTGGGAATCGGCAGTAGCATTGTCATGCTTGCTTAATAAGAGTCTTAAAACAGCACAGGTTCCAAGGGAGTGGAAGGAGGGTAAAATTGTTCCACTGCATAAATGTAATGATAAGGCTGTAGCTTCAAATTACAGGCGAGTCTGTAAATCTGGAGTTCTGGTGAAGGTACTGGAGAGATTGGTGAATAGTAGGATACCAATATGGGTTGATAACAGCGGTATTCTTTATGGTTATCAGCATGGGTTTGTTAAAGGGAGACATATTTCACCAACTAACTTATGTACTATAACAAGGTGACAAATACATTGGACAGTGGAGGATGTATACTGTGGTGTACTTGATTTTGCAAAAGCTTTTGATAGACTGTCACATGACAAGCTGGTAAATAAATTGAAACAGATGAAATTGGATAACAGCCTTCTGAACTGTATCAGTCACTGGCTGCCAGATAGGTATCAGAAAGTTGTATATGGAGGTGCAGTATCCCAAAAGAGAGAGGTCACTAGTGGTGTACCTCTTTGGTCAGTTTTGGTACCATTATTATTCAATTTGTATACGTTACGAAATTTGTGGATACAATAATTATAACATTAGGATACAACTACCGTGTTAGAGTAAAACTTTAGTTTAATATAAACCAAAATATACACTTGACGTTTCGACCTTCATATTAAGGTCATCTTCTGGAGTATGCATATATATACAAAGAAACAATCTACATGGCCTGCTTAAGTTACTGATCAACTGTTAAAACTGTTTGCCTGACCTCTAGTGCTAAAAAAAATAAAAACCTGACTACATCAAAGCTATAGTCCTGTTATTATTCTCTATTAGGTTACAAAGTTAAATTAAGCTAGAGAGTAACATGTTTATACAGAAAATAATAGATAAATAAATAAAAATAAAATAAAATTACTTGTATGAGTATACATATAAATTGCAACTGATATGGATAATGGCCAATAAAAATTGCTTAGAGTTTTAAAGTCAGGGTTTGCTGGAAACTAAATGGGCTGAATGTGTGCAATTCAAATTTTTGGGATTTTTAAGCCCCCATTATTATTAAGATTAGGGTAATTAATCACAATTTCACAGGCTTCTTTAAATTTCAGTTCATACCAAGTTTTTGTATGATGCAAAGAACAAATACTTTTCCAAGCAATTCAATGTAGGGTGTTAAGAGCATGATCTGAGAGGCCTGCTTTGCCAAAATTATTATATTTAATGTGTCATTTATGTTCTTTTTTATGGATAGGGATTGTATGTCCAGTTTCTCCAATATAAGGTAAGTTACAGGTGCAATAGATGCATATAAACTCCAGTGTGTGTGCCAGTGAGGGAAGAGAATCCTTAGAGGTGTTGAATAAATATGTTTTTTAATATTAAAGGTGGTTTAAAAGCGGCATTAAGATTATAATGATGTAGGATTCTATTAATTTTTTCTGATAACCCTTTAATATATGGTTTTATTATAATCTATATTACTTTTTGATGAAGTTTTATGAAGAATTTTATTAATAGTATTTTTGCTATATCCGTTATTTATAAATGTATTGCTAAAAATTTTTAATTATTGTTTAAGAGCTACCTTCGCAAAAATTTAGAGTCATCAACACCCTCAAAAACAGCAATAACAATCACTTAAACAAGAATTGTTATCAGCTTATCTTGTGGCATCCTGTCAAATGCCTTCGCTAAATCCAAGAAAATGGCAGTATATGCCTTTCCCTCATCTATTGCGCTTGTAACTTGCTCTGGTGGCGGGCTGTAGATGGCATCCACCAACTACACCAGCATTGGTGTAGCTGGTGGATTGAGGAGAGATGTGGAGTAGGTGTCCTCCCTTGATGATGTGTCACGTAATAATAATAATGATACTTTTTCTGATTGTTTTGCACAATACAATATATTCATCACTAAAAAACACACGTACTAACCACAGTGATGAGTTAGTAACTCTAGTTGATAATTCACCACAGGTTTCATTGTATAAAACAATAGTATATTCAGTTTTATCCTGTAGGTTATTTGTTTATTTTGTTTCTCTTCATTCTTCATAAGCTGTTTTGTTTCTGATCTGTGGTACTAGCTAGTTCATGTGAGCATTGTAAAAGGTAATAATGTCATTACTTTCTAATGGATCTGCATTGTCATCTATAATAAGATTTTTAAATCTGTTGTTTAGTTCATATTGGAATATATCTTTTTTAATGGTGAGCTTGTATACATCTATGTTTTGCATTAATCTTTGAAACATTTTTTCTTTTATTCTTTCTTTTAAGATTACACGGTGATCAGCACTCACATTTGTAAATTTAGGGACACAAAAACACACTTGTTGAACAGATTATTTTATTAATTACTAATAAAATAAAACTTGGCATTTCGACCCCTGTATCGAGGTCATAATCGGAAGAATACAAGTATAAGGAACCAAGCTACATGCTCGTGCCCTGTAGACCGGTAAACTAAATCTAGGTAGTTAATTAATCCTTTTCCCTAGCGTGACCTCTAGTGGGAAAAAAAAAAATTAAAATTAAAAAAAATAATAAAATAAAATAAATAAAAAAAAATAATAATAAATAATAATATATAAAAAAAAATAAATACAACTACAATAAACTGCTAAAGTCCTCATGTATTAATGTTCTTCTGGGTAGTTCTGATTGTTATAATATGATTTCTTTCAGTTGCTATTGAATGTTACAAACACTTCACCAGGTTGTCTTCTTGTAGTGGGATTTTTCTATGGCTAGTTTAGGTTGTTATACAGGTTGTAGATGGGTCCTCCACATTCTTGAAATGGTTAGGCCATCATTTTTGTTGCGATTTGGGTTGTGTTTGAGCATTTCACATGACTCTTTAAATTTTCTCTCAAACCAGGTTTTGGTGTGGTGTAGGGACTTGGTATTTTTCCAATCAATTCTGTGGTATGTTTGGAGTGCATGGTCAGAAAGGCTGGTTTTACCAAAATGGAGGTATTTATTTATTATTATTATTATTATTATTGTTCTGGGAAACTCCAAGGAGTCGACAGACTCATCGAGGGAGGCCCTAACATCATGTCAAGAACAACTATTCAACATTCACACAGTATCTATCATACCTTGCCTTGAACTCATTCACGGTCGTAGCACCCACAACAGACTCTGGAAGCTTATTCCACTCATTTACCATTCTCCAAGTAAAGAACCTAGCTCTAACACCCTTGTCAACCACGCTCTTGCCCAGCTTCCATGCATGGCCCCTAGTCCTCCCACCACCAGTCATATTTTCAAAAATATCTTCTGGATCAATCTTATAAAAACCCTTCAGTAATTTGAATGTCTCAATCATATCACCCCTCCTTCGCCTATCGTCCAATTTCTGCAACCCACAAATCTTCAACCTATTCTCATAAGGTTCATTCCACAGACCTGCTATCATCTTGGTAACTCGTCTCTGGACCCTCTCCACTTCCTCCCCATCACGAAGAAACCCTGGTGCCCATAGCTGGGCACAGAAGTCCAGATGGGGTCTTATCAAGGCTCGATACAGAGGAACAACAACTTGTTCGTCTCTGCATGTTAAAGTATTTTTCAGAAGCCAAGTGATTTGGTGAACTGTTTTAGTTACTTTTGCAATGTGCCCCCTAAACTTCAACTCCCTATCCACCAACACTCCCAAATCCCTGGCCTCATCAATCTCCTGGAGTATGGTTCCACCAATGCGATATACTGCTGCTATTCTTTTCACCCCAAAGTGGATAACCTTACACTGTGCCACATTAAATTGACATCCATTTTTCCTAGCCCAGTCCTCCAAACTATCCAAATCATCCTGTAAAATTTTGACATCCTGTGTACTCATAAATGCTCTACCCAACTTTGCATCATCAGCAAACAAGTGAACACTTCCTCTCAGATCCTTTCCAATATCATTGATGAACAAATTGAAAAGCAGTGGTCCAAGAACAGAGCCCTGTGGCACTCCACTAGTCACAAGACGTCTTTTAGACTCCACTCCTGAATAAACTACTCTTTGATATCTCTCCTTCAACCACCCTCTTATCCATCTCACCAACCCTATATCTATACCCATCTGCTCCAGTTTACTGATTAGGGTTCCATGTGGTATCCTATCAAAGGCCTTGGCAAGGTCCAATAGTATCACTGTAAACCCATTACCCCTATCCAGTTCAGCCGTCACTGTGTTATAAAACGTGAGCAAGTTACTGGGGCATGATCTACCCTTCACAAAACCATGTTGTCCCCCATACAATATCCCATTTTCATCTATCCAATCCTGTATTCTTTTCTTGACTAATTTCTCTAAGACCTTGACAATGATTCCTGATATGCTAATCGGTCGGTAATTTACAACAGCAGTCTTGGAACCACCTTTATGCAGTGGAACTATTTTCCCCTCTTTCCACCCGCTCGGGACTAACCGAGACTCGAGACTCAAATTAAACAAAATGGTCAAGGGTACTGACAATTCTTTAGCTGCTTCTCGTACAACACGAGCTGGTATACCATCCAATCCCACAGATGTATTGACATTGAGGTTATGCAATAGACTACTCACCTCCACTTCATTAACCACAATTCCCGTATAATCTACTGGTTTATTCGTTTCTGCAATGTCACCACCTGGATGATATACTTTTGCAAAGTGCTCGTCTTGTCTGATTGGGATAGTTTGCCCTGTTTCCCCTATGTATGGTATGTTACATATGCATTGTATTTTGTATACCCCTGGGTGGGCTAGGTGTGGAAGAGGATTTTTAGAAGAACTGAGTAGGTGTCTTAATTTATTTGGGGGTTTAAAGGTGGTTTTAATGTTGTATTTGCAAAGTGTTCTGTCTATTTTTTCAGAAATGCCTCTAACATAAGATATGGCAATAGCATTCCTGAAATCTTTTTTGTTCTTACTGGTATCTTTATGGAGGATCTTGTGAATAGTTTTTTTTACTGTATCCATTTTTGATAAATGTTTCGTTGATGATCTTGTATTCCTGGTTTAGAGCCTGTTCATTAGAACAAATAGTTAGGGCTCTGTGTTTAAGGGTGCTTATGACACCTAGTTTTTGTGTTGGGTGGTGGTAAAAATTTTTGTGTATGTATTGGCCTGTGTGTGTAGGTTTGTGGTAAACTGAGAAGGAGAGACAGTCAGAGGGAAGACGTGTGACAAGTGTGTCTAGGAAAGGAAGAGAGTTTTTTTTTTTTTTTTTTTTCATTTCAATGGTGAATTGGATACGTTTGTGTTGTTTGTTTAGGTGGCTAAGGAATGTATTTAGAACTTCGTGGCCATGGGGCCAAATGGTGAAAATATCGTCGACGTATCTGAGCCAAATTTTGGGCTTTAGATATGCTGTCTGTAGAGCACGTTGCTCAAAGTCTTCCATATAAAAGTTAGCTATTGGGGAAGAAAGTGGTGAGCCCATGGCTGTACCTTCTTTTCGAAGGTAAAAATTGTTTTGCCACACGAAATATCCGGAGCGGAGTACGTGGGCAAAGAGGGCCGTGATGTCATGTGGAAATATGTTCTGTAGGAGCAGGATCGTGTCATTGATTGGGACATTGGTGAAAAGAGAAGTTATGTCAAAGCTGACTAATAAATCTTGGTCGTTGAGTGTAATGTTTTTAATTTTATTAATGAAATGTTGTTGTGTATTTTTTATGTAGGAAGGGGACTGACCTATCAATTCCTTGAGTGTGGCAGCTAATTTTTTGGCTAAGTGATAATTTGGGCTGTCAATTCCTTCAACAATCGGATGAAGTGGTATGCCTGGTTTCTGTATTTTTGGCAGGCCATAAATTCTGGGTGCACGGGCATACTGAGGTATTAATTTTTTTGTTGTTTCTTGTTTGAAACATTTTTCTTCTTTCTTTTTGGCAGTTTATTTGAATCTTACTATGTACCATATGATGATCACTTCCAATCTTGAGGGTGTTGATAACAGAACAGTCCTGAAAGATGTTTTTCTTATTGCTGAGGATAAAGTCAGTTTCAGTAGTTTTTCGATTTGGACTTTTCCCTGTCCACTTCCTGCAAATTCTATTAACCTTGCTCCTCTATCATCTTTCATGCCATATCCAAAATTTCTCATTGAGCTTTCATCTGATTGTTGTATACCATTTGAATGACTTATTGTTGTGCATAGACTTGGATGATCTTAAGAATATATCTTTTTGAGATTTGGACAACAATACTTATAGATAAGATATACTGCCAAATTGGTATACATAACACACGCACACATGCTCTCTTTTATAAGTAGAATGTTATTTGAGTGATTAACCTCATATATTCCCATATTCACTTGTGCCTTAATATGCTTTTTTCAGATGCAATTAAAGATTATATCACTCATACAGGCAAGAGTGAAATTCAAAATTGCTATAGTGATTTCATAATTATACCAGGATTTATGGCATTTTAATTCCAGTATTAGAGTGATCCTATCGAAATTAAGTTCTAAGGATGCTTTAGCGCATTAACTCTAGTTGATAAATGAAAATCTATTTACTTTCACTAACTATCACTACTGGTTAGGTTCTCTTTTTATAGATTCTTTTGTGAAAACTGTTGAAATATAATGAAATTTTTTGTGCAGTTTCATATTTCCAATGTCCTCAAGGCAACTGAAGATTTGTGGAAATATGAAAAAAAAGAACAAAATAAGCTTGAGTAATAATAGCAGCAATGAAGGAAAAAAATACTAAGTAAATAATGTGAAAATTAGTGTTTTTTTGTGGCTATTATGCACAGGACAACAAATATGCTTGCCCATTTGCACATACTGATGAGTAGATTTTGCCAGCTGGTTAGTAGAACTGGACAAAATAGAAAATTTTTTATTTAATAAATAGTCACTTTCTAACAAAATCTTTTTACCTTATATCGTCTTCAGTAGCTTAATGGGCCACATAGGTTTCCCACTATGACTTGCTAAGTCAGAGGCTGTCTGGAGTAAGGTGTTTATCCAGTTGTCTTAGATCTTTGATTCAGCAGCAATCATCAATTTATGGAACTCCTATTAACTTAAGACAATAAAAAATGGGGTCTCGAGCAAGTACATTTTTTGCATAATTTAAATTATTTTTTCAACTAAAAATTGTAATGTAACTTACATTTAATGATATTTAAAGAAATGTAATAATGTAATAACTCACTCTCTTACTCATAATAGATGTGCTTTTATTAATTTTTTTAAACTTTTTTCAGTACTTCAGGAAGAACTGAAATCTTTAGACAGAAAAAATAAGCATACTAGTTACATATCAGGTCAGTGTACCAATATTGTATATGCACATAACTAATAATACTAAACAGGTTGCACATTGTAATAATATGGTATATGCACATATCTAATAATACTGAACAGGTTGCCCATTAAGTTTTCCAGTTGGACTACAAGAGCTGTTTGTCAGGAACTAAAAAACTACTTAAGTGAACCTTATTGTTAAGATTTGAAAGATTCATTAATTGTTATTTATTTATTTATTTATTTATATTTTTCTGATTAATGTATTATTTATTAACTACCTTACTCCATAGGCTGTCTGGAGTAACGTGTTAATCCATTTGTCTTAGATCCTTGATTTCCACATCCATCCACCTGCCTTGTCCAATTTTTGTCAATTTTATTTGTTTGCACTAATTTGAACCATTGGTTTGCCATCTAGATATGGCCAAGCCACTCATTTCTCTTACTCATAAGTGATAGAATGTTGGATTGTTGATACAGGCTTCTTAGTTATTAGTCACATCCATGGCACATATTCAGTGGAAAAGTTCGGAGAAACTTGTACTCCTACCTATGACATTTCCAAAGCCTTCAATTGTGTTAAATCATGGCCTGCTCAATAAATTGCCATCCTTTGGTCTTTGGTCTCTCTGCCATCTTCTGCAATTGGGTAGTCAGGTTTGTTCTCTGCAAGTCATGGTACATAGTTTCCTCTTTTCAAGCTTCACCATCGATGCTGGAGGACTTCAAGACTTTGTCCTATCATTTTCTCTCTTTTTCTTGTTCATAAATGATCAGCTCGCAATCACCACTAATCCTATCATCAGCTTTCCTGATGATAGTATTCTCCACTCATCCTTCTCATTTGACAAACCATCCAATACTCTGATATCCCAGGTTACAAAATCATCTACAACAAATGCCTTAAACATTGATCTTCATACTATCCTTCAATGGACTGAGAACAACCTGGTCATGTTCAATGCCACCAAAACACACACACTTGTCTTTTTTCTTGCAAAAGAGATTTCATTTCACCTACCCTTACCCTCAGTAAGACACAAATCAACAGACAAGATCTGTAACAAGATCCCTTTACTGTGCAACTGAAGATCACTGAACCTGCATCTTCTCTTTCTGTTTTATTCTGTCCACCCCTGTTTTCTGGAAAAGCCTTCTCATGAAGTATTCTCAAACCATTACCACTTGCAAAAAATGTCAATAAACTTCTTTCTCAGTCCTCATCTGGACCCAAAACATGGCACCAATGTGTTTATAGGTGTCTTGACATACAGCATCAATATTTAAAAAAAAAAAAAAAAAAAAAAAAAAAAAAAATTCATTATGTTGATTGCAAGAATCCCCCTACTCCCAAATCATTTTCTTTTGTTGTTGACTATTGTTGTTATTATACAGGTATCTCCATGGAGTCGGAAGACTCATCATGGGAGATCCATTATTTGCTATTCACACAACACATCATACTTCTCCTTAAACTATTCACTGATGAAGCACACTCTTACACAGTTTCAGTTGGTGATCCCTTTTCTCTCTCTTCCTGCTATGTGTTGAAAAATGTGTTCATGTCAATCCTGTAAAATCCTTTTAATATCATCTCTTTTCTGCCTATCAGATATTTTTTGAAACCCATAGATCATTAAAATAAGTTATGAATAACGTTCAACATCTAAGCTTGTCTATAGATAAAAAGAAAAGAAAGTAAGTTGATGGAAATGTGAGACTTTTTTTTTTTTTTTTTGCATTTATGCTCCTCTGAAAATCACATCTGTTTCTTTGTCTTTGGATACTAAGCATTCAAACTATTCCAGATATGAAATGCATTCAAATGTAGGCTATCCCTCTTATGCATGTTCATTTTTCCTTCAATCTCACCACACATCCAAATACTCGCAATTATTTCTTTCTACAGGGTGGCTATAAAATAACTTTCCCTCTTTGGAGGCATCTGTAGCTAAAACCAATAAACGGAACAAGACCAAATTTTATATTGAGACTTTTGAAGGCATGGGGAGATGATTTCCGCGAAAAAAAAGATTTAGTACCAAAAGTCGCCGGTAGGGGAAATTTTGGTACTGGCAGAGATGAAAACAAGCAAATAATTACATTAAAGGCAGATAAAATGGAATAATAACATTTCGACAGTGTAAGCAACAACCACGTCGCTCATTCCAGCTGGATATGTGGCGCATTACAATGATAATAAGAATAATAATAATTAAACTAAAACAACAATTTGTGAGAGACACAGAAATTAATGTAGTGATTGAAATCACAGGAAATAATGTTTTATTCATCAGAATCAGGGTCCCCTGGACTACATACATGATTTTCAATGTGCTGACCTTTCTTGTGTACAACAAATTGCATCCGGTGTGCGACATGCCCTACAGCTGAGCATAAGGAGTCAGATTGGATGCTCATAACAGCCCGTTTTATGTTCTCTTTCAAGACATGCAAGATGGGAACGCCACCAACATACACAACAGATTTCAAATACTTCCACAGCCAAATGTCACATGGAGTGATGTCCGGGGATCGAGGCGGCCATGCCTTTGGAAAGAACTGACTGATAACCATCTCATTACTGAAATGCTGGTGTAAAAGGTGCTGTACAGAACGTTCAATGTGTGGCCGTGCTCCATCCTGCATAAAAATTATGGAGTCCAAACATTGCCTTTGCTGCAATGCAGGAATGACAAAATTTTCCAGCATTCGTTGATAAATCTCTCCAGTAATGGAGCAGGTTACAGAACCTGTAGGGGTAATACACTCAAAAAAGTATGGTCCAATTATGAAATTGGCTGTGAAGCCATACCGCACGGTAATACTTTTGGAGAATGGAGTGGTACTTGCTGGATTGCTTGAGGATGTTCAGATGCCCAATTTCTGCAGTTATGAGTGTTGACCGACACATTCAGATAAAAATGAGCCTCATCACCCCACAATATTCTCCAAGGCCAGTTATTGTCAACCTCCATTCGGGCAAAAAATGTTAGTGCGAAGGTTATGCACTTATCGTAATCTGCGGTAGTTAGTGCTTGTACACGACTGAACTTATACAGATAGAAGTGAAGCATTTTCCGTAAGATTTTTCAGACTGTACCGTAAGCCATATCAAGTTCGCGAGCTATGGCATGAGCACTTGGACCAGTACTGGTCCCTGTTTCGTCGAACACCGCAGTAGCAACTTCTGGTACTGTCTCTTCTTGCACTGCTTTCTGTCCTCTGCCAGGTCTAACTCCTAGTGATCCAGTTTCTTGAAACCTCTTAATCACAGCTCTCAGTGCTACAGCTGACATAGGACCTGTACGCAGGTTATGAAGCCTTCTAAATTCCCGAAAGGCCGCTACGGCATTGCACTGTTTAAGGTAAAACAACTTAACAAGTAAAGCACGCTGAGACAAGGTTGGACTCATATTGAGCACAATTCATCAGTCATTTGAATAACTGCCTGAATGTTCCCAATCCCTTTTTAAGTGGAATTGGTGGCGCTGCTGTCATGTACGCACAGTAAAATTTGCATAATCCTTTTTACCTTCGTTTACTGCAAATATTTGACTGCTTTTGGCTCCTCTAGCACCAAAATTTCCTTTATCAGCGACTTTTGGTACTCAATCTTTTTTACATGGGGATCATCTCCCCATGCCTTCAAAAGTCTCAATATAAGATTTGTTCTCATACCATTTATTGGTTTTAGCTACAGATGCCTCCAAAGAGGGAAAGTTATTTTATGGCCACCATGTACATTAATATTAATTAATACTGTAATTTTAAGAGAAAAACAATTGCAAACAGCCAGATAATTAATAACTTATATTTCCTGTATTTATATTTAATATACAATTTCAACATGAGTCTTAGATTAGTCTAGGTCCCAAAGGAATGGAAAGATGCCAGAATTGTTCTGAATTCTAAGTTTAGAATTCTAGGCCAATCTTCTTGTTTGGAGTTGTGGTCAAGATGTTGGTGAAGCTAGTGGGGACAAGGATTCAGAACTGGGTGGACAGCAGTAGAATTCTCTTTAATGGACAGCATGAGTTTGCTAAAGGAAAATCATGTTTTAGCATTCTACATGTTATAAGAAGGTGATGAATACATTGGACAAAGGGAATGCATATACAGTAGTATATTTAGATTTTGCAAAGGCTTTTGATAGATTACTACACGACAAACTTGTAGTTAAATTGGAACAGATGGGGTTGAATAGTAGATTAGTGCATTACGTTGGATTGGAGATTGGCTGTCTAATTGGTATCAACAGGTTGTGTATGGGGTAGTGATATTTGAGAAGAGGAAAGTCATTAGTGGCATGCCTCAGGGGTCTGTTATGGGGCCATTCTTGTTTAATTTATATGTAAATGACATTGGAAAGGATTTAAATGGTGATATACAGATTTGCAGATGATGCAATGCTGGGGAGAGTGATGAGAAGTAGAGCAGATTTGTAAGAGGACCTAAGTAGACTGTCTGAATGGGAAAGTGTGTGGGGATGTCAGTTTAATGTTGCATAGTGTAAGGTTTTAAAATTTGGGAAGCAAAGATGGGATGCAGGGTATAGGATTGTTGGGGATATTTTGGAGGATATGAAGGATTTGGGGGTTGTGGTGGATAGACTTGAAATTTTGTGGACATTTTGCTAAAATTGTCAGGACGACACAGCAGATTATGGGAATTATGCAGAGAACAATGACATATAAAACACGTATCAGATCGCATATGGATTACTGTGCACAGATTTGGTCACCAGGTTTTCAAAAGGATGATGAGATGTTGGAGAGGATCCAGAAACAATCAACTAAGTTGGTTTCTGGAATATGGAATATGAGGACAGATTGAGAGAATGCAAATTACACAGCCAAGTAGATGGAAGAGAGGGAGACATGATCAAGACAATATACATTGGTTAGGAGTATTACAAAATTAGCATGGATGTAGAATATCTGGGAATGGGGAGAATGAGGGGTCATCCCTGGAAGCTGTATAAGGTGGGTGTGAGCAAGGGAGTGAGGAGTTGATTTTCTGCATGGAGAGTGGTGGGTGACTGGAATGCATTGTCTGAGAGTGTGGTGAGCGAGGACAGTGAATTCATTTAAGTTGAGGTACAATGAGCTGTGCATGTGAGAGTGGAACCTCCCATAATGAAGCAGAATGACTCTTGACTCCATGGAGGTCCAAATAATAATAATAATATTTCTGAACTGTAATATCATAGCTTAAAACACAATTTAATTATGCAGTTAAAATTTAATTTTTGCATTACATTAAAAAATTATTTAAGAAAAAATTTTATTTAAATTCTCTTATTAGGGATGGTTAGAAAAACATCTTATTTCTTTATGCTCTCAACTCTGTTATTATACAATTATATGTTAATGTAGATTATTTAAATTTCAGGACCTTGGTTTGACATGTATTTAACATCACGTGTTCCTATTGTTTTAAATTTTAATCCTTTTATGGCTTTTAAAGATGATCCTGATTTTAGCTATAATGACCAGGTAGGAAGAATTTATTTTTTAAATCTCATTATAAAAGACTGATTAATAATGACTATTTTACAAATCTATTATTCATATAAAGTTGCTTGTGAGTTTTCTGTGACCAGACTTGAAATGAAGAGAGCAACGTAGTTATATGTTTCTAAACATATAATTAATTTCCTTATGGTAGGATTTGTAACTATAGAAATTTGAAATAATTTAAATGTAATTATTTAAGAACATTTGAAAGAATAAGCATTTAAATTATTAATTTGTAATTAATTACAGGATGCCAGATAGGTGCAAGTTGCTTTACTGCATACTGAATAAAAGTGAGAGGCTGACTCATTTAATGAAATATTTGATGGATATGACATGTTAAACATCGCAAGTGTTACTTTTTTTTTCCTCTGTCTTTTCCTCTCATAATACCTCTAGTTCTGTTAAAGTATATATAGTTTATTTTTATTTGAAAGAATGGTGACTATAGAGAAGACAAAGATAAAATGTAAACAAACAAATGAAGGTGAAAAAATGTTTTCAAGACTCAAGGAATGGGGGGAAGAGAGATTAGAAGTGGAGAGAGAAGAACATGAGGGAGAAGTACAGAGTGTTCATAAAATATTTAAATGAATATGATAGTATAGTTTATAGACAATTACATCTCTTGGGACTGTTACAGATAATCTGAAGAATTGCTGTCATCTTTTTCTCTATTCAATCGTAGTTGACCAGGTGGATAGCATCTCCGCTGCTTATACAACACGATTTAGATTTGAATCTCACTCTAATATGAATGTTCATGAAAGCACTTAACACAATTTTCCACAGTTTACCGCAAACTGACACATACTGGCCAATATGTACATGCTAACTCATATTATCACCACCCGTTGTAAAAATTTGGAGTCATTAACACCCTTGAAAACAGAGCTATAACAATTTGCTCTAATCAACAAGCTCTTAAACAAGAATTAAAGATTATTAGCAACACATTTATAAATAATGGCTATAACAAAAATACTATTAATAAAGTTCTTCATAAAACTTCATATATATATATAATATATATAAACATGTTGCTCTCCATAATAAGCCAATAGATAATAATAATAATATGACTCTAGCTTTGATGTAGTAAAGTTTTTTTTTTTTTTTTTTCACCAGAGGTCAGGCCAATAATTGTTGTAACAGTTGGTCAGTAACTTTATCAAACCATGTAGATTGTAGTGCAGCTTGTTTCTTTGTATATATGCTCCAGATGATGATCTTGAAATTAAAGTCGAAACGTCGAGTGTTCATTTTGGTTTATATTAAACTAAAGTTTTTCCCTAACACAGTAGTTGTCTCCATAATTTTTCATAATGTATTCTGATCACTGTGTAAGCATTCAAGAAAGGATAACACAATTTTCATCTCACAGTGTGAGACCATCATCCTAGTTGCGAACAAAGTGCTTAAAGAGTGCTTAACTTTGGGCAACTGAATTAACTGATGCACAACTCTATCCAAGATAACACAAATGCAGCATATTCTTATCCTTTTGCAAGTGCGATTAACATAAGTAATCACAGATATTAGAAATTACCTTTCTCTCTAATGCACTATTTTAAGTGCCATGCAATGCAGTATGTTTTTAGATGCTTGTTAGCAAATTTTTGACTGATGTTTTTTTTAAGTGCATATCTGATATTAACTTTCAGAGCACCTAAAGGCTCTGATTTGTATGTATAAGCTGTGTCTTTTAAATATCCACAAAGGTAAAAACTTGAAGTCTCAATTCCAGAGAATGAATTCAGAAATCCACAGATTTTTCACCATTTTGATCACTCATCAATCCTTTCCACCACTTCCTCACCTCAGAGAGTTGTGATCAAATCTACACAGTATTCAAGTGTGGCTGTAAAAAATATCTTTATATGGCCTTATCTCTACTTGTTAGTTTTTTAATAACCAAGTGATCCTTCAAGCTATTTTGCTCATTTTTGCATTATGCCTTATGAACTTCAAATCCCTTTACACAGTCACTCGCAAATTTCTAGCCATATCAATTTCTTGTATCAGTTCCATCTGTGTAATATCCAGCAATTAAATGCACAAATTGCGCTTTTCCACATTGAGCTGACATCCATTGTGTTTTGTTCATACTATCAGTATATTTAAATCATCCTACAGGAGAGAGAGAGAGAGAGAGAGAGAGAGAGAGTGATCTCTGCCACTTTTATTTATTATGAATATTCCCATTTGAATGTGAAATTAGCATAATCATCAAATAACTAGATATTTCCCCCTCATATAATTCCCTATATCATTAATGTATAAATCAAATAGCAGTGGCTCAAGTACAGAGTCCTGTGGCACATACTGGTTACCTGCCTTTGCTTTGATTCTATTCTGCCATATTTTATGCTTTAATGTGTCTCCATCAGCTGTGCTCTTATCCATTCATATTTATTTCCTGTCTGCTCCACTCTAGATGATCTGCCAGTCCTCACTTGCCATAATAATGGTAGCAAATGTATTTTTTTATGTTCTTCCAGGCAGATGTTAACAGATCTTCCTCTTCCTCAGATCTTTTGTGAAGTCCAACAGTATTATGGTGTTCCCATTTCCTTTATCCAGCTTGTCACTTTATTATAAAAAGTGAATAAATTGTTGAAATGAGAACTATCCTTCACAAATCTGTGCTATGCTATAGAATATCATATTTAAATAACTTTCAAGGCTTACACACACAACATAAAACAAAATTTTATTATAAAATTCCTGTATATTTCATCTAACATTACATGGACATCATCAGAGAACTAGACATTTTTAGATAATTTTCTTCTTGATGATGTTCACATAATGTTGGATGAAATATATTGGAGTTTTTAAATAAAATTTTATATTTTTTGTTACACATGTAAGCTGTGAAAGTTATTAAATATATCTAGTGAACACATTCCATTAAAACTATTTATGAGACTATCATATTCCTTTCCACTCATTCCTGAATTCTGCCCTTCATCAACTTTACAATGCCTTAACCACTATTTCTGAGATACTAATTAGTCTGTAATTTGTAACTTATTTCTTGGAGCTTCTTTTATGTAATGAAACTATTTTGCCTTCTTTTCACTTCCTTAGTAATCCTCCCAGAGTTGAGATTAAAATAGACAGCCTGCTCAGAGGCACTGCCATTTATCTGACACCCTTCTTATAACACATTGGTCAATATCTCATCTCAATAGGATTTTTGCCCGTTATGTTACTTATCTAATGTCAGTATTCATGTTGAGGTTCTATTCTCACATCATTCCCTGTGATCTGGCAACTGCAGAGTCTCCATCTGGATGAAACACCTGCAGAATGATCATTCATCTATTCCATCAGCATTTATTTAAAAGTTATCCTACCGTAATAATTTTTCCTTGCCCTTGCCACCTTCCTTGAAAGAGCTCTTTGGACTACTCAGCTAATTTCCTCTCATAATCTGATTTTTCCTTCCTTATGTTGGTTATTCTTCCATACCTCTGCTTTGTACTATGTGTGTGCTTGCTGATCATCCTTTTCTTTATATTCCCTCCATAACACTCATTTTTTCATTTTGCATATCAGGAGTCGTTGTCAAGGTTTTGGAGAAAGTAGTCAAGAGAAAAATACAGGGATGGATAGATGAAAATGGGATACTGTATGGAGCATAGCATGGTTTTGTGAAGGGTAGCTCTTGCCTCAGTAACTTGCTCACATTTTATAACACAGTGATGGCTGAACTGGATAAGAATAAGGGTTTACAGTGATACTGCTGGACCTTGCTAAGGCCTTTGACAGGATACTACATGGAATTCTAATCAGTAAACTGCAGCACATGGGGATGGATGTAGGGTTGGTGAGATGGATAGGAGTGTGGTTGATGGAGAGACATCAGAGAGTAGTTTATTCAGGAGTAGAGTCAAAGATGGCCTGTGACTAGTGGTGTGCTCCAGGGTTCTGTTAATAATCGGTGGTTTTTTATATAGATATATATAGGATATTCATAGATATTATCTTAATATTAATCCTACCATAGAGATGATCTCTGTTTCTAACAATTATTTTTTTTATTTCCGAGTGTACCTATATGTTATTACATGCACGAGGGTTCACTCCAATTGGTGCAATGACCTTAACTCTTTGTTTCAGAATCCAAATAATCACTGACTCAAGACCAAAATACAAAATAAACACATTTTATAAAACAAAAACAATATATATACACTTCAAATAACTTTACATAACTAACTACAAATTTAATTGGATCCAAGGCCTTTTTTAAAATAAACTTACACTTAAGACTAGACTAAACAGTTTGTATTCACAATGACAAAATGTTCATAGCCAGTTTCTTTCTCTGTCAAGGCCCTTTTTAGAAGATATATGACTCTATTCTTCATTTTCACAGGATCCTTTCTCATCACTCATGTAGCACACATTAATTCTTCCGAAATTAATTCTGTCTCTTTTCTTCAGTAGAAATAATAGTCAGATCCAGCGTCCTTAATACAGATGAAACTTCCTAATCAGAGTTTTTCTCGAACATTCCTTTAGAACGTAAATAGCAAATTCTTCTTTTATTCACTAAATGCTTATTGACAGTCTTAACTATTCCAGTTGAAAAAAACTTACAGTTCTATGATTCCCTTTTCGGAACCTACTATTAATCTTTCAAATAGTGTTTCCTCCAATATTCCGTTTAAAACGATATAGCAATATTTTCCTTTTATTTATCCACATACTTATTCCACATTAAAACTTAATAGTTCCACGATTTCTTTTTCGGAATATACTATTAATTTTCCTCCGACTGTCACATAAAAAAAAAAAAAAAACTCAAGTTCTTCAGAATCTAAATTTCTGCCGGCTTGTGTTCTAAATTCCTTCCGATCGCTCTCCTTGTTTACTCTCCCATTGCTTCGATACCAAACTTGTCAGCTGTCAATCACACATCAAACTTCTCGGCGAGCATGTGCATTCCATGAAACTGGTAAGCAAGAAGTTAGGTATAATTAATGGCTGACACATTGTCTCCGTTAGTGACAAGAAAGAATGTCTTCATAAAAACACAACTTTTGATAATTTTAAATTACAATAAAATTCTTTTAAGAATATTCTTTTATTCTAATACAAATATCAAATCTGGTAAGTACATCGATTTTTTAACTTCTTTACATATCATTTTTGACAAAACAATTTCAATAACGGACACATCGCAAGTGCCAACAATGCATGTTATGAAACTAAAACTAATAAACATTTTAACATAAACAATTCGTAAAAATATTCAGAATTTTAATTATGATTATTTTTACATTATATATAAAACAAAAACAATATATATACACTTCAAACAAATATTACAGCTCAGTGGATGTGGCATTTGCACACCACGACGCTTGGCTGCACGAAGGAAGACTTAGTTTCGAGTCTAGTCAGCGACTAGAGGAAATTTTTCTAAGCCTTTTTTCGACCGGTTCCTGAGTTAGTCGATTTCTGGCACGGGCAAGTGGGTTTTTCCTCCCGGAAACTCGGGTTTTTCGTCCTGTAAACTCAAGAAAATCAACCGTAGAACCCACATTATTTCAGACATTAAATATATTGTGTTAGGGTTAGGGACCACGAGATGGCGGCACATTTGAGCCGTCTCTCTTCACTGTGTACCACTGAATTAGTGATAGCCTTGGGCCATCTATCTCTGATTGGTACCAGTGGAGATTGAACTGCCCACTCAGTCTCCAAAAGTTAGATAGGGCCTAAATGGCCTCGCCTACTCCCCGTATACGGGAATAAAAAGGCGTTAGCTAATTTTTTTTTTTTTTTGATTTTTTAGAACTACAAATTAATTGAATCCAAGGCCGTTATAAATAAACTTACACTTCAGACAGAGAAAGAAACTGGCTTTTATGTGATATTAATAGTATATTCCGAAAAAGAAATCGTGGAACTATTAAGTTTTAATGTGAAATAAGTATGTGGATAAATAAAAGAAAATATTGCTATATGGGTTTTAAACGGAATATTGGAGGAAACATTAATTGAAAGATTTATAGTAGATTCTGAAAAGGGAATCGTAGAGCTGTAAGTTTTTTTAATTGGAAGAGTAAGACTGTCAATAAGCATTTAGTGAATAAAAGAAGAATTTGCTATTTACGTTCTAAAGGAATGTTCGAGAAAACTGATTAGGAAGTTTCATCTGTATTAAGGACGCCGGATCTGACTGTTATTTCTACTGAAGAAAAGAGATAGAATTAAGTTCTTAAGAATTAATGTGTGCTACATAAGTGATGAGAAATGATCCTGTGAAATTGAAGAATAGAGTCATATATCTTCGGATAAGGGCTTTGACAGAGAAAGAAACTGGCTATGAACATTTTGTCATTGTGAAAACAAAGTGTTTAGTCTAGTCTTAAGTGTAAGTTTATTTAAAAAGGCCTTGGATCCAATTAATTTGTAGTTTGTTATGTAGTATTTGTTTGAAGTGTATATATATTGTTTTTGTAATATTAAATGTGTTTATTTTGTATTTTGGTCTTGAGTCAGTGATTTATTTGGATTCTGAAAGAGTTAAGGTCATTGCACCAATTCGAGTGAACCCTTGTGCATATAAAAATATATAGGTACACTTGGAAATAAATTAAATAAATTAAAAATAATTGTTAGAAACAGAGATCATCTCTATGGTAGGATTAATATTAAGATAATATCTATGAATATCCTATATATATCTATATAACAATCCACCAATTATTAACAATGGCTGATGATAATTGGTTGATGGAGAGACATCAAAGAGTAGTTTATTCAGGAGTAGAGTCCAAAAGATGGCCTGTGACTAGTGGTGTGCCCCAGGGATCTATTCTTGGACCACTACTATTTAATTTGTTCATTAACGATATAGGAAAGGATCTGAGAGGAACTGTTCATTTGTTTCCTGATGATGTCAATCATTATTGCACATGATTGACATCATGTGCAATAATGAATGCACATGATGTCAAAATTTTGCAAGATGATTTGGATTGATTGGAGGATTGGGCTAAGTAGAATGGATATCAATTTAATGTGGCAAAGCATAAGGTTATGCATTTTGGGGTGAAAAGATTAGCAGCAGTATACCACATTGGTGGAACTGTACTCCAGGAGATTGACGAGGCCAGGGATTTGGGAGTGTTGGTGGATAGGAAATTGAAGTTTAGGGGGCACATTGCAAAAGTGGCTAAATCAGCTCATCAAATCACTTGGTTACTGAAGATACTTTGACGAGCAGAGACAAGCAAGTTATTGTTCCTCTGTATCGAGCCTTGATAAGACCCCATCTTGACTACTGTGCCCAAATCTGGGCACCAGGGTTTCTTCTTTGTGAGGAGGTGGAGAGGATCCAGAGGTGAGTGACCAAGATGATAGCAGGTCTGTGGAATGAACCTTATGAAAACAGAGTGAAGATTTTTGGTTTGCAGAAATCGGTTGATAGGCAGTAAAGGGGTGATATGATTGAGACATTCAAATTACTGAAGGGTTTCTATAAGATTAATTCAGAGGATATTTTTTCAGAACAGGACTGGTGGTGGGAGGACTAGGGGCCATCCATGGAAACTGGGCAAGAGTGTGGTTAGTAAGGGTGTTAGAACTAGGTTTTTTACTTGGAGAGTGATGAATGAGTGGAATAAGCTGCCAGAATTCTGTTGTGGGTGCCATGACTGTGAATGAGTTCAAGGCAAAGTATGATAGATACTGTGTGGATGTTGAATAGTTGTTCTTGACACGATGTTTAGGGCCTCCCTCAATGAGTCTAAGGACTCCTTGGAGTTTCCCATAATAATAATAACTTTTGCAACTCCTGCTTACTGATTCTACCTAACCATTTAACTGCTGCTGCCCTATTCATCCTCCTTAGATGCAATAGGCAGAGCAATACTATTTCCTTAAAACACTCGTAGGCCATTTTTCTTATATTGTAACGTCTTTCTCTTGTGGTTCCTTATGCTATGGCACTGCTTCATGTTTGTGATAATCATTGCCTCAGTTTCTGTAGTTCTACATATACTCCTTAACTGAAAATTCCGCATTTAACCATCTCTCAGTCATGACTACATGATAACACTCTCTAATTTCAGGCAAAATGACTACCTTATGGAGAAATCCTCTGATGCTATAAGTCTCTTACATTATATTTCAGGTAATTTTCTTAGTAGCTCCATAAATTCCATTTGTCCTGTTTGAGCTAATTCCATTTGAGCTAATTTGCTGATGATGATGCCTATCCTCCAAATCTTCATTTGACACCCCCCCCCCCTTCTCCAGTCACATCTGACTGTATATTTTGTTCTGTTAGCCTCTTCTGGACTGCAGCCTTTCTTGTCCTTGCCTTTCTTATGAAATTTTGCTGATTATAGTTCTTTTGCTATCATTAACCTTTTCCCACCATGTCTATTTCTTACATTCTATCCTTGAACTGATGTCAATAATTTTTGACCAAGTTTGCTTGGGTAAGAATTATTGGCAACTACTGAATGCCGAAAACTGCTTTCCTTTATTTCTGTTGCTTCTGGAATATACCTGTGCAATGTCCCTTTGCACCCACAGTTGCCTTTGCATTTTGTTAAAAATGTCCCATTCAAATTCAAGACTTAAGAAATACTCATTTATCACAGTTAATCCATATATATTGAATTTATCAATCACTCTTTTAATTATTGAATTAGATGGTTGATTGAGGCATATAAAAATTTTTTATTGGATCTACCTTAGTTCACTTAAGGTCACCCTAACGATCACAGACCAATTATGGTGAAGCACAAAGCATAGCTTCTCCATGTTGATTATCAATTCTCCCTTCTTGTAATGTTGTCCATTTCCACAAAATAAACTCAAGTATTTTGTCCATAAAGCGATACTCCCTTCCTAGTTGGAGGAAATGTCATTTCATCTTACATCGGTAGATAACCATCAGTGCCTGGTGAAACATCACCAGCACCTTGCTTATTTCAAGCTGGAAGTGACTGTTATCATATTTGGTCTCCACAGTGGGGATTCTGCTGTCTATTCCTCCCCTCTGTTTTCTGTGCTGTGATACCAAATCCTGCAGTGGCATGCTAGACATACTGCAGATACCCAAAATTTTTTATTTGAAGGTACTGGAGCAAAATGGTTCCACAAGACAGATACCATCCTGATACATAGCTATCAGGAGTCAACCTGGTCATTTTGTTTATGATCCTGCTGTAATGTACTCCACTGTGCCTTGAGGGGAGTCTAAATAGTGGTATGTGGGGGATACACTGTGATGCCCATGATATGACAAAGAATTTGAGTGTCTTCTGTATGAGAAGCATGTTCAAGAGTTTATTTCTTCTCAATGCAGGTTCTTACTTGCTCTCTACCATCACAAAAAATAACCATAAGCAAAATAGCAATCAATCAAAATTTCACTGTGATTAACATTTTTTCCTTAAAAAAATAAAATTAAAAAAAAAAAAATTATGAAAAACACTAGACATCCCGCAAAAAAAAAAAAAAAAAAAAAAAAAAAAAAAAAATCTACATCCATTTCACTATCATTAATGGCATAAAACACACTTGAATAATGTACATTGCTACTTACAGACACATTCAGACCTAATTTCCTTTTTCTGAATGAACATAAAACGTCAGCCTCAACAACCACTGCACATCATGCCTATCCATATTGCAGTCTGTAAGATTCCATCTGCTACAAGGAGAGCACGTGTGTTTGTGGAATCTTATATATCATGCCAAAGACCCAATCTAGAATTCTTTCTGTTTTTTGAGTTTTTATTTTTTGGCTTAAGATTTCCTTGCCCTATTCAGTTTACATTAATCTACCATCATTACTGTTTACTTGGATTCCTTGACTTTCTATCACTGATTATTAATATTAATAATATAGCTGCCCCAAGACTGTCAGTAATTTTAAGTGACATCTAGTGGAGAGATGACAAACAGTGTTGGCATCTCGTGGTCCCTAACTTTATCACAATTTTATTATTATTATTATTATTCAGGCCTCCATGGAGTCAAACGACTCATCACAGGAGGTCCTTCCTAGGAAACACAAAGTCTATCATACCACTCCTTAAACTCATCGACTGTTCTCGCTCTCACCACTCGATCAGGCAATGCATTCCATGGTTCAACCACCCTCCATGCAAAGAAACCACTCCTCACTCTCTTGCTCACAGTTACCTTCCATAACTTCCAGGGATGGCCCCTTGTCATCACTCCTTCCTGCTGTTCAACCAAGCAAAAGAACTCCCCATTGTCAACCCTATAACCACCTCTCAACAGTTTAAAAGTGTCAATCATATCACCTCTCCTTCTTCTATCCACTTTTTCTATCTACTGCAGTCCACATTCCCTCAGCCAATCCTTATAATTAACCTTGTACAGTCCTGAAACCACCTTTGTTATCTGCCTTTGTACGCTTTCCGCAGTTAATTTATCCCTTTCAAATCCTGGGGACCAAATCTGAGAACAATAGTCTAAATGTGGTCTGATCAGGGTCTTATACAACAGAATGATAACTCTTTTATCTCTGCAGGTCAGTGTCCTTCTCATTATTGCATCAAATCTCTGTGTTACCTTCACCACCTTTACAATATGTCTCCTGAATTTCAGGTTTCTATCAATCATCAACCCCAGATCTCTTATCTCCCCTACTTCCTCCAGTACAGCTCCTCCAATAGAGTATGCATCATCCCATCGATGTGTCCCAAACCTCAAGACCTTACATTTTGCTGCATTAAACCGATATCCCTAGTCATTTGCCCATCTGTCTTGCTTATTCAAATCCTCTTGCATGGATATTACTAATAACCCTTCCCAGCTACACTCATTCACAAACAACTGAATATCCTCCTGCAATCTACTGACAATGTCATTGATATAAAGGTTAAACAATATAGGTCCCAGTACTGAGCCCTGTGGGACCCCACTTGTAACCCTCTGCCTCCTTGAAACTGCCCCACCATACACAACTCTCTGATACCTATCGGACAGCCAATTCTGAATTCAGTTGACCAGCCTGACATCCAAACCCATATGCTGCAACTTATATATCAGCTTATCATGTGGCATCCTGTCAAATATCTTCGCTAAATCGAAGAAAATGGCAGTATATGCTTTTCTCATCTACTGCTCTTGTAACTTTATTATAAAAGGCTAGCATATTACTAAAACAAGAGTGCCCCTTAACAAATCCATGTTGACTCTTACAGATAACATTACCCTCATCTGCATAATGCTGTATATGGTCCCTCACTAATTTCTCCAAGATTTTAACAACGACTGATGACACAAAAACTGGCCTATAATTAGACAATTTCAGTCTGCTACCACCCTTATGCAATGGCACTATCTTACTTTCCTTCCATTCCTTGGGCACCTTTCCTGTAGTCAGACCTTCATTGAAAAGCCAGGTCAAAGGAGCTGTCATTTCTTTAGCACATTCTCTCAAAACTCGTGGTGAAATACCATCCAGTCCCACAGCTTTACTGACATCCAGAGTACTCAGTATTTGGAACACGTCCTCCTCCTGCACCTCTAAACTTCTAACCTGCCCTATCCCTCTAGTTAAAATTTACTCCTCCAGGATGAAATATTCCAATAAAGTGTTCATTGAACAATTCCACTATGTCCTCTGGATCAGTCACTCTGTTCCCATTTTTATCCCACAATGTCATTCTTCCACAATCATTTCTCCTCCTACTGGCCACATAGCTATAAAATTCCCTAGGATTTTCTTTGGATCTTAGGGCCAATCTCTTTTCAAATTCCAGTTTCACCTTCCTTACCATACCAGTCACTCTCCTGGCCTGTGTCTTATATTCTTCATGCATCTGCTCTTCACCTGTCTCCTTATCTCTTCCATTGCTTCTTCTTCTTCACATGCAGTTCTGTTTAATATTGTTTGTCATTGTCTGAAATAGTGTGGGTTCTGTGGTCATTTTTCTTGAGTTTATGGGATGAAAAAAACCTTAGTTTTTGGGGGGTGGGGGTGAGAGAATGCACTTACCCATGCCAGAGATCAACTAACTTGGGAAGCAGCTGAAGAAAGGCCTAGAAAAATTTCTAGTTCATGATTAGAATCGAACTTAGATCTTTCTTTAAGTAGCCTAGCTGTATAAGCAAATGCCACTTCCACACAGGCACATACATTTAAAGTGTGTATGCATCATCCCATTGATGTGTCCCAAACCTCAAGACCTTACATTTTGCTGCATTAAACTGATACCCCCAGTCATTTAAACCCAATAAAGTCTTATAAGAAGATGAAACTAGTTGTGCATTCAAATAATAAATAGTTAGTCCTCAGCTTCTAGTCATTCAGTTTCTTCAAATGTATATAATATAATGAGAAGTGGTTATTAGAGGACATAACACATGGCTACTGTGTTATGTCCTCTAATAACCACTTCTCCAATATCCAGATGGATACCTATTTATCCCATAAGTAGGTATCCATCTGGATATTGGAGAAATAAGGATGTGCTGACAGTGGACATGGACTAGTCAGTACTAATACTGCATTCAAGCATGAAGATATGCACAAATTCATACAGAATATACAAGAAATAAGAAAAATGTTATTGATATTGTTATTGCTGATAGTGATATCTTCATGCTGATTCACAGTAGTATATAAGCAGTTTGAAATAGGTAGTGTAGATCTGAAATAGGCTACCTCACTCTAAATGAGGTTACCCTTCCAGAGTCTAACAGTAAAAATAAATTAAATAAGCATACTTATCATTTAGCACAGTGTGACCATGTTTTATAGAAAATAACATCTTGCAAATTAAATTTAGAACTGTTTAAAATGAAGTTAATGTATTTATATATCAAATGTAAATGTAAGTCAACAAAAAGGGGCAGTTATAAGAGAAATTTTCACCGTAATATTCTACAAGTAAAAGAATGCCAATAATTCAGCAGGATGGGGTAAAGATCCCCAACACGCTACAAGAGCAGCGTAAGCGCCCATGGGTGTTACATCTGAGAAAATTTCATGATGCATACATTCCCTGAATTAGAAAGCCCTGTATGAGGATCGGTGAGGTCACCCAGTCGGGTACCAATCGGCAGGACGATAGGAGAAATCAAACTCAGAAAGGTGGCGCTCTTGGGGAGCGTATAAAACCCGCAACACGGAGAGACCCCCCCCCCATTTTGTTTGTTCCTGTATTCTCACCGTGTGCTACAAGTGTTCATCGTAGTTCAGTTCTTATTTTTAAGAGCTGACCTTCGAGAAGTTCCAGCATGGCACTGCCACAAAGCATGGCAAGATCGAACGTAGGCCGTCAATGAGAAGAAGGATTGACGTAAATCCAAAGCAAAGAAACAGCCCCCGATTCAGGAAAAGCACGTGAATCCCACGTGGCGATAGAATCAAGATAGCCAGAATCTTCACAAAGAAGGAAGGACAAAGAGAAACCAAAACAGTGTAGATAAGTACTTTCGTATGTTCTAGCCCCTTTTAGAGAAATTGACTAACAGTACAGAAAAGAGTGTATTATCAAATATGTGATAAAATGAAGTATGAAGAATTGAAATTTATGTGAATAACTCTATACCCTTGGACTGAATTTTAAGAACTGTTAGTTTATTAAATATTTTGTCGTGATCCGCTCGAGGGAAAATATTAATGTGCTAAATGCCTAGCTGGCCTAATGAGTCATAAACTAAAATGTCAAATAAGTTGAGAAAATTGAATTGTAAAGATTTAGAAATCAGTGTATGTTTTAAGAACGAGAGAGTGAGAGGAAAATAAGAGTTTAACTTAGTATTAATAATTGTTTTGTTCCTGTATTATATTAAATAATGAATTCATTAAAATTGTTTGATACCTCTTCATGCCTGTATTTCTGACCATGCTGACTGACCCTGACCCTTCATAAAATTTCGAAGCTGTGATCATATATGTGCATGGGGATATCCCAATTAAGAGAGAAAAGGGGCACGACTGCAAATAAACTAGAAAATCTTAGGCTTCTGAATTATAGTAAATGATATTAGTAGCACCTGATACCCTATAACTATCCTTAGGCTGAGTTTAACTCTACCCTTAAGGCCCAAGCTGGCGCAGTAAATAAATTTGCCTGAGTGAATAAGGATAGCTTATAGTGATCAGGGAACAGGTATTTCTGGGGGCCCAAAATTGAGAAATTTGCTAGATAAGCGATAAGATCACATATTCAAGTAAGATAGACGACTTAGGGATACACGAAGTTAAAGATAACAGATAGAAGCCAAAGTATATATAAGAAAGTAAATCATGCAAAGAATAATATAAAGGAAATAAGTCAAAAGGGTAGAAACGTAACAGTAGCAAGCATTATTTAGCTTTGAGCAGGATAAAAATGAATATAGCACTGAAAAGAAGAAAAATATATAAGAGAATTTAAAAAAAAAAAAAAAAAAGAATCAAAGTTGAGCAGCTTTCATAGAACTGTGAATGCAAATATACAAGTATTATTTAAAAAAAATAAAATAAAATTTTTAAAACAAGGACTAAACTATGATTCAGTATCAACTTCTGAAGAAAATGTTGATAGAAAGCAGTTAAATAAAAGTCACAGGAAGGGTTTGGTAAAAATATAGATGTAATATGCTGATTATATGAAGAGCCAAACACTTCAATTTGGCGACATGGACTTATTTAAGTTAAGGGATATTACATCCCTTATTGTTTCTTAGCCGAATAAGAAACTCAAAGAGTTTCATGCCGAATATAGAAACTATATAAAGTTCGGCGATTCCAAGCGTAAGCAAATAACTGGATAGTGCAGTAACTGACCCTTTAGGTAGTGCAAGCTGAGGCAACTCATAGCAAGGGTGGAGCAAGCGCCGATCACTATTCTTGATATTTACCCATAATGTGAACTTAGCTCCTAGGCTAAGAAACAATATGGGATGTAATATCCCTTAACTTAAATAGGTTCATGTCGCTGAATTGAAGCGTTTGGCTCTTCATATAATCAGTAGTTTATTAGGACACCTTCTTGGCAATTCTCATAGATGGGATGTAAATTCTGTTCGCTACAAACTTGGTATTATTAACTAGGTCTACCTACTCACTGATGAGACCTAAATAAAGGTTGAAACCAGTCTGGGTAGTGGCCTTCTCTCATAATGTAGAACAGTAATACAGCTCCTAGGAGCTAAGTTCACATTATGGGTAAATATCAAGAATAGTGATCGGAGCTTGCTTCAACCTTGCTATGAGTTGCCTCAGCTTGCACTACCTAAAGGGTCAGTTGCTGCACTATCCAGGTATTTGCTTACGCTTGGAATCGCTGAACTTTATATAGTTTCTATATTCGGCATGAAACTCTTTGAGTTTCTTATTCGGCTAAGAAACAATATGGGATGTACTATCCCTTAACTTTAATAGATGGAATATGTTTTCAGATGTATCTTGATTAAAATATTTTGCACATAACCATTAATTGTCAAAATTTCCTTTCTGATAATTTTAATGAAACTTTTCATAGGATTCTGCAAGTCTTAAGCAATTAAAGAAACACTGGTACATCATCACTAACTTCATTTCAGTAATTTTTCCTCCAAATTAACCTGTCCAAATATCTGTCAAGAATTCAGTATTGTCAATCTTATATTTTAGTCCACCAAAATCCTGGATTTCCTCTGGGTCTTTTTTAAAGCTTTTACCAAAAATTCTGTTCCACCATTCTGTTTAAATGACTATACTTAGATTAGCTCTGTTCACATGGTTTCCTGAATGCTGAAAATGTCACATTGCCTTTTTATATCTTCATTTATAATATAATTCTTCCATTAATGCTATCTGTTCACTCTCCTAACTTTTCTCAGTACTCTCTTATATGTGGCCTCCAGTCATTGATCAAATTTTTTATTTCTAACCCAGCTCTCAGTTCCATAAGTTCAAATTAGTTTGGACACTGTTTTTTATACAGTCAGTTTAGAGTTTTGATTAATTTCTCTCTTATTTCAATATGAATTTATTCACCCGCCAGAACCAGATTTATTTATTTGGTTTTTGTTTCCATGTATAATTTGCCATCCTACTAAAAATTATGCCTAAATAGCTGAAATTGTTTACTTGTTCTATAACTTCTCCATTCATGATTTTTTTTCCTCCATATTTTCAGTATTTCTTTTTTATTGATGATTTTCATACCAAATTTATTACATCAGTTATTTAGTTAGACTTGTACTGGATTTTAATAAATTTAGTTTAATCCTTTATCCAAGTGTGAGCAAACAAAGTTTGTGCCTGAAAATATCTTCAGGACTGGGGTAAGATAGTACAACACTGGGCAACTCGTAGCAAAGGTGGATCAAGATCTCAGCACTCTTTGTCTCAGTATCTCCCATAATGCAAAGCACATCTCCTTGCAGACATGTATACTGCTATGTATAAGAGAAGGGCCACTAGTCATACCGGTTTCAACCTTTATTGAGGTCTCGTCAGTGGGAGCCAGGCCCAGAAGTGGAGATACCGAGGCAGAAGCAATGGATCATCTTTACCTATAAGAGTTGCCAAAAGGTGTGCCACCTTATTAAACTCTGGATTTAGAGAAAGATGTTGAAGGATTATTTTTCACTTGGTTAAACTATAATAAATTTAGTTTAATCCTTTATCCAAGTGTGAGCAAACAAAGTTTGTGCCTGAAAATATCTTCAGGACTGGGGTAAGGTAGTACAACACCAGGCAACTAGCAGCAAAGGTGGATCAAGATCTCATCACTCTTTGTCTCAGTATCTCCCATAATGCAAAGCACATCTCCTTACGGGCATGTATACTGCTATGCATTAAGAGATTTGTACTGGATTTGTTTAGAAGACTGCAATGGTTTGGCCATGCGACGAATGGTAACAGAAAGATTACCAACTAAAGTCCTGAATACAGTGATGGAAGGTAAAAGACCCAAAGGGCAGCCCTGAATTAAATGGATAGACAAAATAAAAGGGGACCTCGAAAACCAAATTAGAGACAGAAGTGGAAAGAGTTCATTCTGCCTCATCATCATCGACATACATAATGGAAGAGAGAAGCAGATAACATTATCTGCATAAAGTCAAGAGCTAAGTTGAATATCTCCAATTTTGATATCAGACCTAATGCCACTTCCCTTACAATGTGATCTATATAAATGATGAATAGCAGTGTTGGTAATGTGCATCCTTTTCTCACACCTGATTTAAGATCAAACCATCTCAAATACAGACAACGTATTGCTGAATATAATGTCCCATTTACACCAAGTAATTGTATTATTATTATTTATTATTAAGAGAGACCTCCAGGGAGACAGGTACTCATTGAGGGAGGCCATATACTACATACACCAGCTATCATACTTTTTCTTGAATTCATTTACACTGCTTGCACACACGCAACATCCAATTGCATTCCATTTCAATCACACACCACCCTATGAGAGAAAAATCTAGCCCCCCCCCCCCTTCTTAGCAGCATTTATTCTCAGCTTCCAAGGATGCCCTCTTGTCCTTTCCCCACCCTCCATAAATTGAAAAGTTCCATCAACTGAAATCCTGTATGAACATTTCAGAAGTTTGTAAGTCTCAATCATCACATAGAAGGATATGTCATCAGGAAGGTCAGTGACTTTAGATTTTTAGGTTCAACAATGAAAGAGGATGGTGAAGCTGAGAAGGAAGTGGGATGCAGGATACAAACAGGATGGAGTAACTGGAGAGAAATGGCTGGAGTGCTATGCGATAAGAAGGTGCTGATCAATCTAAAAGGCAAAATCTACAGGACAGTAGTGAGACCAGCCATGACATATGCTATGGAAACTATGGCCCTGAGAAAAAATAACATTAGCAGGATGGAGGCAGCAGAGATGAGAATGCTTAGGTGGTGTGACCAGAAAGGATCGTCTGAGAAATGACTATGTAAGGGAAACAGTGAAAGTTACAAACTTAGGAGCAAAGATACAGGAGGTAAGGTTGAGATGGTTTGGTCATGTGATGAGAAGGGAGGAAGAGTATGTGGGAAGAAAGGTCATGCAGATGGATGTGAGGGGGAGGAGGAAGTGCAGACGGCCAAAGAAGAAATGGTGGAGGAGGACTTGAGGATGAAGAACTTGGATGTGGCTACAACCCAAGACAGGAGGTTGTAGAAGAGACTCACCACAAACAGCGACCCTACTTAAGTGGGAAAAGCTGTGGAAGAAGAAGAAGAAGAAGTAAGTCTCAATCATATCACCCCTCTTTCTCCTGTTTGCTAGTGTCTGCGGTCCACAAATTCTCAATCTGTCTTCATAATAAGTATTCCACAATCTTGATATCATTTTTAACACTCTTCATTGCATTCTCTCTAGTATATCAGAATCACAATGGAAACTAGAAGACCAAACCTGCACACAATAGTCCAAGTGAGGTCTTATCAAGGTCTTGTAAAGAGGCAAAATGACATCTTTATCTTTACATGTGAACGTTCGTTTCAGCATTGCAATTATCTTTAGAGTTGTATTTGTAATCTTTGCTACATGGCCCCTAAACTTCAACTTTCTATCTATTAACACTCCAAGATCCATAGCCTCATCAGTTTCTTCTATCATAATCCCACCAATATAATATGACATTGGATATCTAATCATGGCAAAGTGAATAAATTACTTTACATTTACTGACATTGAATTGACATCCGTTTTCCCAATTTCCATATGTGTCTACAATTTCAGCCTATTCAAATCATTATACAAGTACTGCATATCAGCAACTTTCCTGATTACCCTGATTTGCTGATGATGCAACTATTTGCATCATCAACAAACATACATAGTTGTATGTCACTTGTCGAATCCTTCCCAATATCATTAATGTACAGATTGAATAACAGTGGACCAAGCTCTGATCCTTGTGGTACACCACTGGTTATTTTATTTTATTTTATTTTTATTATTATTATTTTTTTATTAATCTTTGTACTGGTTATGGGCAGTACTACCCTTACTTCACGTCCAGACTTGATATAGGCCTAAGCCTTTACAAGTGTTTTACCCTATGCCTGTTCTAGTTATCATTGTAGTCATTCTCCGGTGGCAATGCCATGCCACCAGTGTGCCCTGTAGGGCCCTCAAGGAAAGAACTTCCTTCTGCGTAAGCCCAAGCTGTTTTAAATCCTTATAACTATCTGTGCTCCATATGCCATGTAAAGAGATGGTGGTGCTGGTAAACCTTGGAGTTGCCCCATGCTCCTCCCGTATCTTACTAACTAGATCTTGGTTATTTTTATAGTAGTTCACTTTATTATTATGGCTATAGGCTAGTGGTTTCCACCACCTGGGCATCAACTACCCAAACGTCACCATCTCTTTTAATCACTGTCTAGCTTGCGGAGGTCCTATAATGTGGTTCCACTGCAGTCATCCAACCTTTGTTCTTAAAGCGGTTGTTTAGAATGGAGACCATGGTGTCATGCCTCCTCACGCGGACCCCATGGGTGTGGAAGCAACACTGGGCTATATGAGACAATGTCTCACTGTAGTGGCAGCCAGCCCTACAGTTTGAGTCATCACTACCCCATCGAGCTGTGCGGGCTTGAGTAGGCAGGGCATTGATCCTCGTCCTGATAAGGTCAATATACTTAACCCAGGGAGGAGTCTGGTGCCATCCCTTACCTAATCATGCTGGGGAGGCACCAGATATGACTTTTTTAAAGGAGCACCATCTACAGAACAGTGCAACAGAAATGCCCGCCTCTTGTATTCTGCAGGTGCTGACTCAATTAAGGTACCCTGATAATGGGACCAGCCTTTAGCCCACCTAAAGTCTTCTTATTTTATTGGGCTATAGAAAGCCTCTCTGCAGATAGGGGAAGAAGATAGTTCTAACTGCGCAATTCTTGACAGCTGCAGGCGTGGGATCAGTCATCTAAGTGATGGAACCCCAAGCCCACCATCCTTCATCCTCGCATGGAAATATGCAGTAGGAGTGTTAGGCGGCAGTCGGAGCCATGATCTCACGGCTGAACGGATAGCCCTGTCCATTCGGGACAGTACCAAGATATATGTCCTACCAAGCACCAACTTCTGGTAAAAGCGAGGTTGGAGATAGTGGGAAAGGAGAAACAGTCTTTGCTGGGGCTTAAGAGAAGCTTTCCTCAAAGAAGCGATCCCAGCTTCTAGAATCGCTCGGTGAACATGATACCAAGGTATCTCCACTCTTCCAGGATGGTCAAAGCATGCAATGGCCTCCCATGCAGGGAAACTCTATAGTCTCGACCTTAAGCTTCTTCTCATGACCAGAAGGGACAAGAGCAGGACTTCTCTACATTACTAGAAAGGCCTCAAATAGAGAAGTCAACTGCCCGGTCAAGAAGTTCCTGCAAGCCTATCTTAGTAGAGGCTACAAGAATAATAAATTCATCCGCAAAGGCCATAGCATTAAAGGAAGAAGTGCCTATATAGCTAGGAAGAGAGTGAAGAAACTCATCTATGACACAGTTAAAGAAAAGGGAAGATAGAGGATCACCCTGGTGAACTCTCTGCATTGCAGGAATAGAAGTTGCATGGGACCCTGTAGTGATAGGGATGGAACTACCCAAGTATAGCTCCATAATATAGGAAAGAAAGGGTTCTGGACATCCAGCAATAGACAGCGCTCGAAGGAGAGCAGGAAGGGGAGACGCTATCAAAGGCCTTTTGAAGGTCCAGCGACGCCATATATAGAGGCTTAAGGTGGCATGGGGAATCAGAGAGAGAAGCGAAGAAAGAAGATATATATTCTCTGCACAGCCGTCCGAAGGAACAAAAGCTCTATAATCATGCTGTATATGTTGCTGAAGTTGTTTAACTAAGATTTTATGATAGAGTCTAAGTATCACAGGGGAGATGGTAATAGGTCTAAAGTCTGATGCACAGCTCGAGATACTAATTGGTTGATAGTTGGATACATTGGTCTTTGCACCACCCTTGTGCAATGGAATTACCATACAATCTTTCCATTCCTACAGAATCTTCCCTGTTCTAAGACTCATATCCAGTTCAGCAGAACGCTCTTTTAACACACATGCTGATATCCCATCAGTCCCTATTGCTGAATTCTTATTCAGTTTGTGCAACAGCACTAATAACTCATCCTCATACACCTTAGTTTCTTCATTCAGTGAAGAGGTAGCAGTGAGCTCAGTGTTGCGTACACTAGGTTGATAGCTTTTAAAAATATGGGCACTCATTAGTTGAACAATCTCTTTTGCATCTGTAACCTTCACACACCATCTGCATTTAGAAGAGTTATTCTTTCATATTCATTCTTTGTTTATTTTACTTGCAGCATATCATTAGAATTCTTGAACAGCTTTCAGTCATGTGACTTCCATATAACTCCCAGTTGTTCAAAACATATATTAGCAGGTTCTTCTTTCAAGTTAACTACTTACACACATTGACATTTTGCTGTAAGTTTTGAAGCCTCTTGTGTATGATGTTAATATTAAAAATAAAATGAATAAATAAAAACTGTGATACAGAATTATTACTACCAGTTTGAATTGTTTTTCAATTTCTAGTGTACATCATAAGTACTAAATTTTATTGAATTCTGTGAGGACTGAGCATTTATAGTTACTGCTATTTATAATTTTGAAACCTTTTTTTTTCCTATCCATTTGAAATAAAATTAAAAGAGTCCACTTGAAATAAAGATTTAGATCATATGAATATTTTGTAAGGATTCCAGCCACTGAATTTCAGTAAAATCCATATAACTTAGGTCTAAGAATTACTTATGGATGGGCAGAAAAAATTAAACTAATTTGCTCTTCCTTTTTCTTAAATAGGACTTGAGGAAACATAAACATTACTTGCTCAAGCTTAACAACATTACATCTTGAGCAAGTAATGCTATGAAGCCAGTATAATTGCGTCCGTTAATTGTATGTATTCTTCTAACCAGTTTGCCTGATTTGCGAGATGAAAATCGTAATGTTCTGGGAGGAAAAATCTGCCACCTTTGCATGAGACCAGTTAACTCACCCTCAGTTTAAAAGCCCTTTTTTAAGGTTCTTCCTATGTGGGATTTGAACTCAGGTATTTCCAACCAAAGAGCATTGTAGATATCAGCTGAACTGCAGAGTTCTAGGAAGATGATAAGCTCTGAGTGTGAATATGCTCTAGCTACCCCCATATGTGTGGCTGTGGCAAATCTTGTGTTTGCCACAGCCACACATACAGGGGTAGCTAGAGTATAAGGAACAAGCAGCCATGGCATCCACCTTAATAAGATGTAGGACCTCCTTTCACTGCAATGACTGCAGCAATCCTACTGGGCATACTTTCCACAAGCATACAATAGCAATCAATGGGAATTTTTGACCATTCTTCCTGTAGGCTTGTAATGAGGTCCTGAACTGTGGTGAAGCAGACATCCCTTGATCTCACCTGATACCCTGGTTCATCCCATAGATGTTCAGTAGGATTGAAATCTGGGTTCTGTAGAGGACAGTCAAGTGTAGTGATGTTAACGGGACACCTGCCAAACTTGTACTCGTCTATCTGCTCGGTAGAAGGTGTAGCATGATTCATTGCTGCATAAGATGGCTTTCCATGCTTCTATATCCTACTGCACACACTCTGCACCACTGAGGATGATGCTGTATATTGGTTCAGGTAATGTAGGACTTGCATATTGCAGCCCTACCATGGAAACCCATGTTGTAGGCCTTGGTTCTGAATGTTTTTGTGCAGATTTGTGTTTCAGTTGATGCCCTGAATTCTGCATTCAATGTCAGTTTTTTCCATATTATCCTTTGCAATCATGTTTGGCAAGCATGGTGGGTCGTCCACTACAGGTACCACTTGCAGTTGACTTCCTGTGCTTCCATCTCAGTATGATACACTGATTGTTGTCTTGGGATGGCCCAATTTGTCAACAATTTGCTGAACAAATAAGCCTGCTACATGACATCCTATCACAACACATCTTTCAGAACTCCATCAGTTCCCTTCTTGAAGCTGTTTCACCTGGACACAGTTGCACTGATTTGAGGACATCATATTCCTCCAATTTATACAAACTCCTTACATGGCATGATGTGCCTTGCTAATTGGGAGGGTGTCTGTTGACTTCTTTCAAAGCAGTGTGTATTTGCTGCAGTGGATTTACTTGGCTGCATGACATAATTAAATTAATTTAATTATTGAAAGTCGCGGGATTGGTTTTCCATTCATAGACATAAACCCAGAACACATTTTTTATATACAGAAAATGTACAGGAAAACAGAATATTGAAATACTTGTACAGGAAAGCAGAAAACACTGTATTACTATAAATTACGCATCAATTGTATTCATTTATATATTTGTATTTTTTGTATGGAATGTCTCTGTGTGTGTACATGCATGTATGTGTGTATACAGTGATTCTCAGTTATCTGACTTCAAATGAATAAACCTTTAGTTAACTGATCCTTAAATGGGTTAGTATATCAAATGACTTTTGGCACAACACTATGTAATTGTACCTTCAGTTCTTTTCAGCGCTCTCCTGCTGTGGTTGGATAAGTGAGAGATTACTCTGTGTGTGTGTGTGTGTGTGTGTGTGTGTGTGTGTGTGTGTGTGTGTGTGTGTGTTTTCATTTACTTCTAATGTATAAGAAATGTTTAATAATTGCAATTTAATTTATACAGCTTGTGAAGGCGACAAATATGCTGATCTCATCACTCAGATTTATGAAATCTCTCAACAAGAAAATCCTAGAACCTGAAGTTTTTCATTTATATCCTGAAAAAAGTGATACCACACGTTTCAGAAAGATAGTTAGGTAATTTTAGTCTAACCTTATAGAAGTAATGTTGAATTTTAATGTATTACTCAATTTTGATGAAAAGTATCATATATATATATATGGTTGATATACAGAATTCTTCTAATAAATGTGTCAAAATTCATTCGTTGCTTTGATAATTTTGTCAAAATTCTAAACATTTTGAACTGTTTCAGTGAATGAGATAACACGTTTTGACTCGTAATGAATTTAAGCTAAGGAATCGTATTAGTAAGACAACTGTTACAATCAAAAGATTTTTGGTTTAATTAATCTAAAGCAGTTCTAAAATAATGGAGAAGATCATCAGCAATCACCTTCTTGTATTAACTGGATAACTCTCAGCTAAACAGCGATCATCAATATGATTCTGTCACTCTGGACACATGTGGAATGGTTTTGAGAAACCTGTGATATTGTGCTCAGCATAATCAATAATACATTAATAAGGTTTGGCATTGAGGGCTTCTCTACAAATTGCCATCTTATGGTATGCCTTCCACCTTTATAATTCGATTGCCAGTTTTTCTTTTGAAATGTTCACTGCATGTAATGTAGGTGTTCCTCAAACTTTTTTCCCTCAGACAAAAGGCCCTGGTTCTTCTCCCTGCACCTTTGATAATGCCCAGTTTAACAGTTATGACCAGATTCCATTTTTGAATTGATACTTGCCCCTGACATTTCCTAACACAAACACATTACTTCTGTAGCACCTTTGTTCTTTAAAAACTTTGCTTCCTTTTTATTCAAGATGCTGTTCTTCATCTGTTACTCTTACTGAACAACACTTTCTCCAAGCATCTAACTCCAAAACCATTTAAGTGCAATCCATCAGGCATATAAAGGTCATCCTTACATCCATCAAATTCACCCTACACATCTATAAACTGTACACCATCCCTCCTGCACAATCTCATTGACATCATGGTCCTTCTTTTCAATTCTGTCTTATCATACCAAGGCAGCAGACTCACAATCTTTACTTTCTTACTCTTCATGTTTGCTTTTTTAACAACTCTTTCATGTTTTCTGTCATTGCATATTTCTCACCTTTCAAATCGTTTGTGCCTGCTAAAACAATTAACTCATTTGCTTCTTTCTTCTACAAGCTTATCACTTCACTAACATTGTTTATCTTTGCACCTGGAAAACATATTTTCGCCACTTTCTCATTAAGTATACCTCTTATCACTGAATTCCCCATACAATATTATCTCTTTTCTCACAGTTGCTTGCACGTTTATGCTTTTGCCATTCCATCTTTATTTTATTCTTCATCGTTCTATACTACATGCCAATCATGTATCCAGTAGCTTGAGCTCATGTTTTCTCCAGCTACATTCTCCACAACTTCTAATCCTGCCTTATATCCATAATGTCAGTCACTATATTTTTTTGCTCCTGACACAACTCACATTTCTTATACTCATTTACAAAACATTTCTGACAGATGCTTTCTCTCTTCTCACTCTCATACCACAAAACATTCACTCTTGGCAAGGAATACATTAAATACATGCTTCATTCACTAAATCCTGCATTGATATCAGACAACATCGATGTCTTGGTTGCCATTTTTCTCATATACATTAGTGTCATAACAAAGAATGTTTTTGAAAGAATATTGCATAAGAATATCCTGTGCCTTGTGATATGGCTCATTCTTCTGGTGGTCTACTTGTTACCAGATGGATAAACTGTGTGAATGAAGAAATGACCTGATTTTGAACAACATTTCAGTTGGCTGTAGCATTTAGATTTCTCTTCACTGATTTCAGAAAACACACCATGTTCCAAGAAAATATTTCCCACACTGCCATAAGTAGTCTACAGCGTTGTTACCTTACATAATTTTTCCATTGATTTATGTCACTCTTTTTCTATCAGACCTGAGTTTGAATGCTATCTAGAATTCAACCTTTATAAAGGCTTTTTAACTGAAGATGAGTTATCTGTCTCGTGTGGAGTTAGACAAGTTTTTCTTCCTGGAAACTAGATTTTCATCCTGCAAGGCAGACAGATATGCCAAAAGAACACATGCAGTGTGAGATCACCACTTACTGGAAGCCTGAATTTCCTTGAAAAAGTTCCATGTTTGGTCTATAGAGCAGAATTTCCAGATTATATAAAAAAAAGTAAATTTAAAATACAAAAAAAAATATATATAAAATTGATAAAAAAATCCTTAACCCACTCATGGTATACAAAAGGTGCTATAGATTTAAAAATAACTGTTGTGGGTGGGAACAACATAAGAAAACAGAAAAATCTGTAAAAGGGTTCAATATGTTATCTGGCATGTGCTATACTCCCTCCCAGAACAGATGGCATGTGATACTCTCTGACAAAGCATTGGTTCCATAGATGATGAAATGTATCTAAAAAATTGATCATTTTATTAGATACACCACATCCACAGACAGTTGTAAACCTATAGTGCATTTGTACTGTGGGTTAGCTAAGAGGATATTTTTAATATTTTAATTTAATTAATTTATTTTTTTAAATATTTTTATTTATTTTGTAATTTTGTACATAGTCTGGGAACCCATACTCTTGAGACCAAACTTCAGGCCTCCAATAAACAGGGTAGTGGTATCTTACACTAGGTGATGAAATTCATCTCCCACATTTTAATGACATTCGCAAACATTCACCGATGGCAGACTTCAAATTTACAGCCTGTTGGTTGAAGAGCAGGTACATTAACCACTTAGTCAATCAGGCCTGCGTCACTGAATTTTAATATATTGAGGATTTTTTAAATCAAAATCTGGAGATTTCTTTTGTAATATAGAAAAAAATATCCTTATGTTTTAAAAGTATGTACAAGACTCATAATTTATCTAAGAAACAGTGAATAAAATAAATGATTGAAAAAATGTAATGTTTAATAATGGACAGTGGAAGCTTCATTCAGAAATTTATCATCTCAAATGCAAAAAAAAATCGATTTGTTTTATATCTTTATTGTTATTGACACAGAAATATATTAATAATGTTTGAAATATAGTATATTTAAAAAGTAAAATTACAAAATGATTTAGAAATGTATATATAAAAGAAATACATTATGCAGTTTTCTTTGTAGGATATTACCAGAATCCTTATCTTGGTATGGTGCTTATTTTTTCAAAGCATTCCCACTGGACATGAGCCAATTTCATAATTTGTTTAATTCTACTCGTATTCCATGCCAAAATAAAGATGAAATTAAAGCATATCCTTCAGCTCATCACATGATGGTAATTCGAAATGGGCATATCTACATTTTTGATGCCTTAGACAAAAATGGTAAGTGATTTGCAAAACCTTCTAGTAAAAGTTACTCTCCCCCCCCCCTTAGTTATAATCTCCATTCGCAAGCTGATTTCTCTTTAGGAGCAGTTACACATTTCCCAGCCATTAGATAATTGACATGCATAGAAAACTCATTAACAAACAGAAATTGAAGCCTGAAATTTTCAAGAATTTGAGACTTTCCATATGAAGATAGTTTGACTTCTTTTTTTCAGCAATAACTACAAGTATCATTATTAGCAGTGTTGTTATTACATGGACATCTCTTTGGAATTCATTGATTCACTGTTGAATTGCACACACACAACCATGATGCCTGTCAATTGAATGATAAATATCAGATTTTTAATTAAAAATGTTTTTTTATTTATAGTAGATGTATTTTGTTTACATGTTTTCTATCTGTATGGCTAAGCATCATTGGGAAGTTACTTAATATAAGTAAAAACTGACAAAAAAATTAAATGTTTACTGGCTTAAATTCTGGTTTTGTTAGTTTTTACTTATGTTAAGCAATCTCCCAATGATGCTGTTAGTCATATAGACAGCAAAACATGAGAGAAAATCCACCTAGTATAAATCAAAAAATGTATACAAGTTAAAACCTGGTATTTATCATTCAAGCAAATCTACTCATAGTGAATAGCATAAAATATATCCTTAAATCGCTCATCATCAGAATAATCATGCCTGCCTTGCACTGTTTGTACCATTCATTCACAACTCTTTATGCAAAAAAAACTAGTTCACACCTACAAGAAACCCAAGCCCAAATCTCTGCAATGTCCAATAATAAATAAATAAATAAAAATTAGAATTTTTTCTAGTGACCTGCCATCTGTATGATGTACATAATGCAATGGGCCAACATCATATTTCCAGAATGAAGTATTGAATTTCAAAATGTTCTTCTAATAACCTAGAATTATCAATTACTAACACAAGACTATTGGTCTTTCTAATAACAGTTGTCCACAAGTGTGTGTCCATGATGTAATTTTAACACCTTTTCATTATCTTTTTTATCATTTTTTTTTTAAGATTAATAAAAAAAATTTGTGAATGGTACTTATTTATTCTTAAAATGCTGAAAACTAGACAAATTTTTTAATTTGTAATCTCCAAAACTAAAAATCTATAAAATACATTTAAAAAAAAAGAAAGAAAGAACAAAAAAGGGAAAGCTTGAATCAGATGTTGTGTAGACATGTATACCTGCAATGTAATGCTCTCGCTTAAATTCAACAATTTGTGAAATAAAGATAATGACAAGGGTCAAAGCTGTATAATTGAGAGGAGACCTCCACATAGCCTTTAAAGGAATGTAGAGAACCGACCAGGGGTTCTGATCTAATGTCCAATCCTCACCTTCTCGTGGTGCACCTTGTTGGGTATCTACCTGGATACTGAACAAACGAGGATGGGCTGGCAATTTGGGATTTAGCAGAACAAATTGTATACTTATTGGCTTAAACCAATATAGAAAATGATGGTACAACATGACAAAATTTCATGCCGGCTGGGGCGTCGCCTGGTTAAACAAGGCCACCGTTGTTTTCACCAGGGAACCAGGGTGAACAGCGAAAAGTCAGCTACTGGAAGAAATCTGAAAGCACACCCAACTCAACATCACCAGAGTTAAAGATCGTTACTATCAACATAAGAAGCCTGAAAGGCAAAGAAATGGAGCTAGCTGATGAATTAGATAAGTACCAGATTGACATAATAGGGGTGACTGAAACAAAAAAGACAAAAACTGGTGAGATCTTTCTGAACAATAAATACAAAATGTTATATTCAGGAAATGACAATCAAGAAAAAGAAGGAGTAGCCATAGTATTCAACACAAAATATGAGGCTCATCTACTTGAATGACAGGCAGTGTCATGTAGAGTGATTTGGGCAAATATCAGAATGGGGAATTGGACAATGAGACTTATTTGTGCCTATGGTCCCACAGAAGGTTCTACTAAGGTAGAAGTGGAGGAATTTTTTGAGGCTTTAGAGAAAGCAACTGACACAATGAAAAAGGAAAAGTTGGTCCTTGTTGGGGATCTAAATAGCAGAATAGGAAATGATTGTCAGACATACAAAAATATTTTGGAAAAATTTGGAGAAAAGAGCAAGCAAAGCCAATAATAATGGCCAATACCTGTTGGATTTCTGCTCAGGACATGGACTGGTTATTACTAACACCATGTTCCAACATAAAAATGTGCACAAATTCACATGGAGAGAAGAGGCAAGGAATAAGAAAAGTCTCATTGACTATGTTATTGTTGATAGTGATGTTTTCTCCCTGGTGCAGGACACCAGAGTGTACAGAGGATTCGAAATTGGAAGTGATCACTATTTAGTCTTGAGCAGGATAAAATTGAATTTCATATTGAAAAGAATAACATGTAAAAAAGTTTTAAAGCGAATAAAAGTTGAGCAGCTCTCAGATGTGAACTGTAGACTAAAATACACAAAGATTATTGAAGAAAAAATGAAAGAGTTTGAGAACAGGAACCAAACCTTGGAGATTCAGTGGCAAGCCTTGAAGAAAACCCTGATTGATTCAGCCAGAGAGGCATGTGGTGAGGTTATCTACAAAAATAGAAAAATCAGAACTCCATGGCGGACACAGGAAGTTAAAGAGGCAGTGATGGAAAAGAAGAAAGCATATCAAAAGTTCCTGGCAAATAAGTCAGCTTGTGCTCTTAGAGAATACAGAGACAAATGTAAGAAAGCTAAACACTGTGTAAAACTAGCTAAACAAAACTCATGGGAGGACTTTGACAAGAACATAGAAAATAAATATCAAGAAGGTGGTAAGATATTCTGGAGATTGTTCAAGAAGGTTAGAAATGGAAGAAAGTGTGCTGTAAAAGAAGTTAGAGATGATAAGGGTTACATGAAAACAGGAGAAAAAGATATCCTTGAAGTATGGAGTAATTACTTCGAAAAATTGTTAAATGAAACAAGCAGTGATAGCACAGTGGTAAAAAACACTCAACAGGCATACAGTCAGGAATACATATCTGTTGAGTGTTTTTTACCACTGTGCTATCACTGCTTGTTTCATTTAACAATTTTTCGAAGTAATTACTCCATACTTCAAGGATATCTTTTTCTCCTGTTTTCATGTAACCCTTATCATCTCTAACTCCTTTTACAGCACACTTTCTTCCATTTCTAACCTTCTTGAACAATCTCCAGAATATCTTACCACCTTCTTGATGAAAGTTTATTTTCCACTTGGTTAGAGTATAATAAATTTAGTTTAATCCTTTATCCAAGTGTGAGCAAACAAAGTTTGCGCCTGAAAGTATCTTCAGGACTGGGTTAAGGTGGTACACACCAGGGCAACAGTTGCCCTGGTGTGTACCACCTTAACCCAGTCCTGAAGATACTTTCAGGCGCAAACTTTGTTTGCTCACACTTGGATAAAGGATTAAACTAAATTTATTACACCTTCTTGATATTTATTTTCTATGTTCTTGTCAAAGTCCTCCCATGAGTTTTGTTTAGCTAGTTTTACAGAGTGTTTAGCTTTCTTACATTTGTCTCTGTATTCTCTAAGAGCACAAGCTGACTTATTTGCCAGGAACTTTTGATATGCTTTCTTCTTTTCAATCACTGCCTCGAAGTAGAAAAAGCCATCAAAGGGTTGAAATGTGAAAGGCAGCAGGAGTAGATGTTATTTGACCAGAAATGCTGACATATGGTGGTATAAAAGTCTTGCAGTGGCTGCACTGCATAGTTCAGAAATCTTGGACAGAGGGACGAGTTCCCGATGATTGGAGTAGAGCTCTAATTGTACCCATATATAAAAAGGGAAATAAAACTGAATGTGAGAATTACAGAAGTATTTCCCTACTGAGTGTTCCTTGCAAGATCTATGCAAGCATACTTGAGAAATGGTTGAGAAGAATTGTGGAAGAAAAGCTTGGTGAAGAACAAGCTGGATTCAGGCCAAATAGAGCCTGTCAGGATCAGATCTTCACTTTACGACAAATAGTCGAGAAAGCATGGGAATATAACAAAGATCTGTATTTAAGTTTTGTCGATTTGGAAAAGGCATATGACAAGGTGCCAAGAGAGAAGCTATTCAATACGCTGCAGTTATATGGTGTCAATGGAGCATTATATCAAGCAATACTTAGTCTTTATTTGAGTTGTAAGTCGGCAGTTAGAATTGAAGGAAGTACAAGAAGATGGTTTAATGTTAAATCTGGTGTGAGATAAGGATGTACATTATCCCCTCTGTTATTCATTATTTATATGGATCACATTATGAAGGAAAGTGGTATTAAACATGATATCAGAATTGGGGATGTTAATGTCAGCTCTTTGCTTTATGCGGATGATGTTATACTTCTAAATAAATCCGCTACATGTTTGCAAGAGTCCCTGACTAAATTGAATAACTGTTGTAATAGATATGGTATGAAGGTCAGCATTACAAAGACAATGAAAATAGGTAGAATTGTTGAAAATGTCAATTGTGTTGTGAACAGGGAACCTGTGGAACAAGTAAAACATTTCAGCTACTTAGGCTCGATTTTTACTGAAGATGGTAAATTAAATATGGAAATAGACAATAGAATCAACAAAGTTGGTATAGTAGGAAGTCAATTGAATAAATTCATATGGAATAAGAGAGAAATTAGTTCGAACACTAAATTAGCTGTATACAAGACAGTGTTCAAACCAGTTTTAACTTATTGATCTGAGAGCTGGGTCAGAAGTACTTGACAAAAAGACTAGAGACCGCAGATATGAGAGTCCTGAGAAAGATGAGAGGTGTGAACAGATGGCATCAATGGCAATAAAAACGAGGATATTAGGAAAGAACTTGACATTGTCGGCATCCAGGAATGCATTAGCAGTGCTAATCTCAGGTGGTATGGTTACTTAAACAGAATGGGCGAGGAAAGATTAGCAAAACAAGTGTTCTCTGCCAGGTTGGCAGGAAAACAACCCAGAGGAAGACTAAGATATAGGTGGATTGATACGGTACAATGTGTCTTAGAAGATAGAAATATAAGATCTGATAATGATAATATTGGAGTCTTGACAAGTAATAGACTGATCTGGAGGAAAATTGTAGATAGAAAGTTAGTAATGATGTAAATTTTTCATGTAATACTATCATATCCTGTACACCCCTTGAGGGTACATGTCAGGAATTTGATGATGATGGATGATGATGATGATGAAGATAATGACAAATTGATCTCTCTAAAATTGTGGCTGTGATGTTGTCATTCAGAGCTACCAGATAAAACTTAAAAATTCCCAAAAAGATAAGAACCACAAACTGCACAAATGAATTTTAAGAGAGATTCTTATATGGTATAACAAAAATGAGATAAACTGAATGACATAGGTATAAGCAACAATCAGGAGAGATTAATGTTATGGATGGTTTTAAACTTATCATTTGAATGGAAAAAGGCATATATATAGTTAATACACAGCCTCTGAAATATTGAGGAGAGTAACGGAAAAGTCATGTGATGTTGCTATGAGGGTTGTTTGAAAAGTTTGGTAAAAATATAAATTAAAAATTTTTTTGGAAAAAATCATCTTTATTTCTCAACATAGTCTTCATCGAGGTCTACACGTTTGGTCCAGCAAGTTTCCAATTTTTTCATCCCATCTAAAAAGTAGGTTTTGTCAAATTGTGCAAAACAGTCATTGACAGCCTTGATGACATCTTTGTTCAAAAATTTTTTTTCCCATCGAGCCGAATTTTAAAGTTTGGGAACAAGGAAAAGTCACACAGGGCAAACCCCAGAGAATATAGTGGATGTGAAACCATTTGAACCTCGATTCATGCAGTTTTGCCATTGCGATAGCCGTCATTGTCTTGATGAAAGAACACTTTTTTGTGCACCAGTCTTGGCCGTTTTTTTCTTCAGTTCTTCTTTTAAATGGTCCAACAATGATGCATAACAGACTCATGTTATTGTCTCACCCTTTTCCAAATAGTCTATCATGATAATATTTTGGGAATCCCAAAAAGCTGTGACCATCACCTTCCCAGCTGACAAAACAGTCTTTGCTTTTTTCGGTGCTCTTTCACCGGGCATCATCCTGTTTTGACTTAGGTGTGTACTGGGGATCGAAGTTTCGTCTACAGTTTACGAATTAACGCAAAAAATCATACGAATTGTGATCATCATCGCCAAACACTGCATTGAAATGTCTTTTCACATGCGCTTTTGATCGACAGTCGACAGTCTCTTCACCCATTGAGCACCAGCTTTTTCATGTGCAATTTCTCGTGCATGATATTATACACCCGTTAAGTTCAGATGCCTACAATCTCAGCAGTCTTACACACTTTCACTCAACGGTATCCCTTGAAATGGAGATAAAATGAGTATCGTGCAGTTATAAAATTCTTTGTAAAAGAAGGTTTAATGCCAAAAAAAATTCATTCGAAGTTCATAAAAGTTTATGGACACTCTTCGCCTTCATTTTCAACAATTAAAAAATGGGCTGCTGAGTTTAAACATGGCCGTACCAGCCTTGAAGATGATCTATGTGAAGGACATCCAAAAAGATAACAACACCAGAAATCATTGATCAGATCCATGATATGGTATTGGATGACCAGCGAGTCAAAGTGCATGAAATTGCTGAGAGACTTTAGGCATTTCAAAAGAACATGTAGGATATATTTTGCATGATGAATTGCAAATGAAAAAGCTTTCTGCAATATGGGTGATATGCTTGCTCACAGCAGATCAAAAATACACTTGCTTAAAAATCTCTGAACAGTGCTTGGAGTGTTTTAACAAGAATAAAACTGATCTTGCGCATCGATTTATTACTATGTATGAGACTTGGATTCACCATTACACACAAGAATCCAAATAGCAGTCAAAACAGTGGACAGAAGCCATTTGTTCAGCGCCAAAGAAGACAAAGTCGGTTCCATCAGCAGGAAAGGTCATAACATTGGTGTTTTTGGATGCTAAAGGCATTTTGTTTATTAATTATCTTGAAAGAGGTGCTTAAGGGTCAAAGCTGTAAAACTGAGAGGAGACCTCCACATAGCCTTTAAAGGAATGCGGAGAACTGACCAGGGCTTCTGACCTAATGTCCAATCCTCACCTTCTCGTGGTGCACCCTGTTGGGTATCTACCTGGATACTGAACGAACGAGGATGGGCTGGCAATTTGGGATTTAGCTGACCAAATTGTATTCCTATTGGTTAAACCAAAATACAAAATGATGGTACAACATGACAAGATTTTATGCCAGCTGGGGCGTCGCCCAGTTAAACAAGGCCCTGCTGTTTTCACCAGGGAACCAGGGTGAATAGCAAAAAGTCAGCTAGTGGAACAAATCTGAAAACACACTTCAACACAACATCACCAGAGTTAAAGATCGGTACTATCAACATAAGAAGCCTGAAAGGCAAAGAAATGGAGCTAGCGGAGGAATTAGATAAGTACCAGATCGACATAATAGGAGTGACTGAAACAAAAAAGACAAAAACTGGTGAGATCTTTCTGAGCAATAAATACAAAATGTTATATTCAGGCAATGACAATCAAGGAAAAGAAGGAGTAGCCATAGTATTCAACACAAAATATGAGGCTCATCTACTTGAATGGCAGGCAGTGTCATGTAGAGTGATTTGGGCAAATATCAGAATTGGGAACTGGACAATGAGACTTATTTGTGCCTATGGTCCCACAGAAGGTTCTACTAAGTAGAAGTGGAGGAATTTTTTGATGCTCTAGAGAAAGCTACTGACACAATGAAAAAGGAAAAGTTGGTCCTTGTTGGGGATCTAAATAGCAGAGTAGGAAATGATTGTCAGACATACAAAAATGTTTTGGGAAAATTTGGAGAAAAGAGCAAAGCTAATAATAATGGCAAATACCTGTTGGATTTCTGCTCAGGACATGCACTGGTTATTACTAACACCATGTTCCAACATAAAAATGTGCACAAATTCACATGGAGAGAAGAGGCAAGAAATAAGAAAAGTCTCATTGACTATGTTATTGTTGATAGCGTTGTTTTCTCCCTGGTGCAGGACACCAGAGTGTACAGAGGATTTGAAATTGGAAGTGATCACTATTTAGTCTTGAGCAAGATAAAATTGAATTTCATATTGAAAACAATGACATGTAAGAAAGTTTTAAAGCGAATAAAAGGTGATTGCAACTGTAGAGTGGTATTTTGCAGATCTTATTGAGAACCACTACAGGGATGGTATAATGGTGCTGTAGCATTGCTGGAATAAATGCTAAAGGCATTTTGTTTATTAATTATCTTGAAAAGGGTAAAACAATAACCGGGGAATATTATTCTGATCTTTTAAGCAGACTAGACAAAAAAATTTTTGAGAAAAGATCTGGTTTGCCAGTCTTAAGGAAGATTATGTTGAAAAATAAAAATAATTTTGAAATTATAAATTTGTTATTTCATTGTTAGGTTGAGAACATTCAGACCACCCTTATGTAACCTCCAGGAATGTAAAGAAGTAATATTATGATAACAGGCAAAAGTCTATTGTTATATTATAATGGTTAACTCTCTGATGAGAAGGAAATATTAAAATCAGTAAATAGACATTCTCTAATTATGTACATGTTCAGAGTAGACGTTGTTTACATTCAAGTAATTACTTTCACCTGTACATATTACATTCATTCATTCATTCATACTTATGCTTTATATATAACTTATGAAATGGAAAGTCACATGGATAATTGGTTGAATAAGAAATATACTGCAGTTATATGGAAATAATGTGGCTCTCAAGTACTTATTCAGTGTTGAGGTACCAAAAAAAAAAAAAAACATCTAATGATCTCTTTCTAATTTGTTATACTGTATGAAGAATCATATTTCATAAAGAAACAAAAACTACTACATAAAAGCATGTCAATTGGTTGCCCACATACTTTCCCATCATCAGTTTTAACAATTGAATCTGAAATTTCGATTTTTGTTGTCATTTTACTGTAATGTTTTTATACTTTTTATACTGAATGTTTATAGACAATCTTCAAGGTGTTTACTTAGGTGTAATGCAGAACTTTTAGAAGGGAAAAATTTTTTTTTAGCTAAATTGATTATTAATTTCAGTACAGTTGGTAGTCATATTGGATTAGTGGTGCTAGTGGCATGAGTGAACATAGTGGTAGATTTGAGCTATGCCAAAAAAAAGTGTTTTTTAATTAGTGTATAGTGTGGCTTTTTATTGCAAATTGTGCTGCATTTGTTTCAGTCTGGATGCAAGTGTCCTTCAGTAGCATTGTTGGAATTTTTGTTGTTTATATTGTGTTTTGATACTTGTTTGTTCTTACTGCTTCTACTTCTGAAAATGGCATCCGTCAAGAAGTGCACATTGGCAGTATGGAAAGATTCAGTACAACGGTCAAATTCTGCCTTGGATTTTTTGCAGTGGCTGCAAAAATTGCTATATGTATGCATTGAAAGATGTGAGAGGTTTTTTGGACTGTTTGGATAAACGAAAAGATGGCAAGCAGAAAAATATGTGAAATATGTCTTCATAGATTAGAGCTCTTGCTCCCATTTCTAATAGCTCTAATCTATGAAGACATATTTCACATATTTTTCTGTGACCATAGTAGAACTTAAACAAGAGCTAGTGAAACTGAAAAGTGAAATAAAACATCTGGAAGAGAATATTAAAAATCTAAAGAAGAGATTGGCTGATGAGAATGAGAAGAAGGAAGTTAGTATTATAAAGAAAGAGTCAAAGGATAGTCATATATCATTGTATTGGGACTCGATCATTAGAGATGTGATGACTGCTAAAGTGCACAAATCCTGCTTAACATATACAAATAACTGTAGCATTGCAGAAAAGGAAAAAATGGGCATCAAAATTAGTGGGTACAGATTACTTTGTGTGTGTGTGGGGGGGGGGGTGTCAATAGGGACTTGAGGAAGTTGTTGCCGCAGGCAAAGGATAATAGTGTTGTTGGAAAAATAATTAGCATGTTGCCCAGATATGACAATAATGCATTTAAAAGGAGATAATGAATAGTAAGATATCTGATTTGTGAGGCAAAGGGGGTTCAGTTTGTAATCTCTGGAGTGAATTCGAATGAAAGTTGGAATGGTTTAAAGTTGATGGATTGCATTCGAATGGGTTTGGTGTTGGGCATATAGGAAGGCTATTGTTTTCTGAGGAGGCAGAGAGTCAAGAATTTAATGCAGTAAATGATCAGAGCCTATTTGTGAAACAGGAGGAGGATGGATATGAGGTTGAAGATGTGGTTGCAGCAGCACAAGATGATGGAATGCATAAAGGGGAGGATGAGGTAGGTAGGAATGGAAATCAGAGTCAGGATCAGAGAAACGGGAGTGGTCAGATCAGAGAGAGAGAGGTGTGTGGTATAGCAGCTAAAAAAGCGAATGTTAGTTCTGGTAGAATGGCCTCAAAGACATAGGGATTCTGGTGTTTGTACACAAATCTAAGGAGTATTCGAAACAAGAGAGCTGAGTTTGTTGCATTGATTGAGACGGTATGCCCCAAAATAATTGGAATAAATGAAACTTGGTTGTCTGAGGAGTATGTGATGCCAGGAAAAAAAATGGAAGGATATATAATTTTCCAGAAGGATAGGAATGTGAAAAGAAGAGGGAGAGAGTGCTGTTTATGATTACAGAGGAATTGTGTCCACAAAGTGTGGAAGTTGATAGTACATGCACAGATTTTGAATCTGTGTGGTGCTGTTATGGTATGACATTTTCTTACTTTTATATCTTTATTGTGTTCTTCTTCCTATTTTATTTGTTTTAAATTATCACTGTGTAGTGTTATCACTTTAACTATATACTTCTATGGTCTATACTCATGAAACTATCATAACACTGCACTCTCGCATTTTACTGTAAAATCTATCCAGACAATTGGCCTATTCTAAGAATGATTAAGTATATTAATTATTTAATAAAGAGTAGACCTCTGAATAGCACCTTGTCCTCAGTAATAACAGTCTGGAGTCACCTCCTAAATCAGGTTCTGGCAATATTTATTTGATCAAGCTGCGCCAGCCAGATCCCTAGGTTAGAAATTCTTCTTAACCAAGGAGTAACCCTCAGAAAATATACTAAGCTAATCAATTTACTAATTGCTTCTTATCTCAGTTTATCTATGTCACTTAATTTACTTTAGTTTGCGGTCATGGTCTCTGTCAAATAATTCTATCCTGCTCAGATTCAGATATTAGCAAGCGCTGCATTGGATTCCATTCAAGGCACAAACCATGTTAAGTTATTCAAGATACATTTATTAAATACTTAAGGTTACACATTTTACAAGAATAAACTCAATTGGAATATAGGTATCCTATATTAAAGGTTAAGCATAGCAACTATATTTTACACAATTTAAGCATGGGTTAATTCCATAGCACAAAATTTGTTAGCATCCTCCAAATATCCTTACTAATCTACACATTCTCTCAAATTAATTCAATCACATTGGTAACTGTATAGATCATTACTCACAACAATTCAAACTATAATTCATTAAATTAATTACTTGAGAAATAGCCCTAAGACTTAAAACACTGCTATCCAATATTTGCTATAGTCCTTTTCCTATGAGTATAGAGTTCTGAAACATAACATCTCTTTTCTTCTATATTACAATATTCCTCTCTTTCTTAACAAAGAATTACAAAAGGTTTTAACATTACCATATTCCTGGAAGTATATTCATTCTGTCATCTTATCCTTACTTCGTCCCACGGAATGTCTGGTCTTCTTCTAAATGATTGTCTCACAGGCTAGGTTTGGACTTCTTTGTTCTGCCTTTCTTTCCCATCGGGGACTAGAAACTGCATGGCTCGTATCGATCCACGTGGATGTATATGGTGGTCAGTTCCTTCAAGCTTGCTTGGAATGCTACCGATCATCTCCTCGTCTGTTCCTTCCGTACGACATCTCGAAACGATGGCGCCGTGAATAACTATACGCTATTGACAAGATCCTGAACTCGAACTCGCCCTGACTTCACAAGAAAATCCAAAGCAAAACAGACAAAAGGACAATAGAGCTCTGAAAGGGGGACAAACCCCTTTTATATCCACTACCTTTGGCACCCTCTTCATTCCCATATCTTTCTGCCCGGCACCCTCTTTTTGCGTATGTGTCATTTTTTCTATTCGCATCTTCCTAGAAAACACCGAGCGCATGCCACCCCGCATGTAGACAATTTGCCGTAGGCTACGCAATTCACCCAAGGTTTTCATTAGTGGACTTTAAACTTCTGTTACATGTCTTAACATATATCTTACAAATAATACTTCTTCCATTATAAATTCTTACAAAAAATTGACATCGTTTACCTTTAAGTAATATCACATAAAATAGTACTAGCATATGATTCATTAAGCAATTTGTATCTTTACCTATGTACAAGCATTTTCGTTGTTGTTTAGCTAAAACTTGTTGAATCCTGAATAAATTATTTCTTTAAGGAAATCTTTTCATTCAAGATCCAACACTGCGAAGTCGAAATAAACAGGCTAGTATATCTGATAGATGCTGTTATAGGCCTGGGAATTTAGAGAATACTGATTGTGAAATCTTCATCATCATAACATTAATTACAGGTATAGACCATATTGGTCTGTTCCGGTCTCATTATCCATCCAACATCCTTTTTTGAGGTATACCGTGCCTTCTTTTTCCAGTTGGCTTATATTTTAGTATTTGTTTAGGATATCGGGTGTTGGCCATTCAGTTTGCATGTTCTATCCATTTTTGTTTATAATTGTTTAGTTTTTCTTCTATTGATTTTGTTTTTAGTTCTTTTAAAATGTCTGATATTGTGAAATGTTTAAGCAAATTGGTCGGACATGTAAAAAGAAGGTGATCTGATGGGAGACTTTAATTACATGAATATAGAATGGAAAGAGGAGATAGTGTATGGGAACAAGGAGAGTGAGTTTGTTGAATTTCTGAGAGATATAGAGATAAATATCTTATGCAGCATGTGATTGAAGCAATTAAATGCTTTAATGTTTTGGATTTGGTGATAACTTCACAAGATATAGTTGTTAATGAGGCGTTGACACTGCCACCAATTGGTGAGAGTTATCATGAGGTACTTGTTTGGGAAGTGGTGAAGCAAGAAAAGGTTACTCCCAAAAATGGGTACATGTGGAAGTATAAAGTAGGTGATTATAGAAAGCTCTGTAGTCAGTTAGCATCGGTATGTTGGGTAGATGGGTTGAGCAGAAAAGATGTTGACAGTGCATGGAAATTCACAAAGCAGTATCTGCCAAAAGCAATGTATGATTGCATACCAAGAGTTAAGTGAGTAAATAGAGTAGTAGTGAAATGGATGAACAGTGAAATCAAGCAAGCCATGTTGCAAAAGAAAATGCTATGGAGAAGGTACAAGACAATTGGTGGTGATTGGATTCATGAAGAGTATAAAGTGCAGCCTAGGAAGGTGACGAGCATGGTAAAGAAAGAAAAGGTGCAGTATGAGAGGAGATTGGGTGGTCAGGCTGGTTAAATAAAGAGAATTTTTCTGCTATATGGCAAGCAAGAGAAAAAAGAATTGTGGCAGGTTTGACACTGGTGTAAATGATGTGGTACAATATATAGAAGGGAGGCAAGTATTAGGAGAATTGGAAGTGAAAGAATCAGAGCTGTATGAGGTATTGATTGGATTAGATGTTAATAATGAAGTGGCTGTGTGAATGGATGATATATCACCACATTTTCTTAACGAATGTGCACAACAGTTATCTGTGCCCTTGAGCTGGTTATTTAATGAAAGTTTTGCAGTGGGTGTGGTTCCTAAGGAGTGGAAAGAAGACAAAATAGTACCATTCCACATGCATGGTTCTAGGACAGAATTTTTCAATTATAGACCAGTCTGTATAACTGCAGTTGTAGTCAGAGTGTTGAAGAGATTGGTTAGGAATAGAATACAAGATTGGATTGATGGACATAGTATTCTTTATGATGGTCAGCATGGATTTATAAAGGATAGGTCTTGTTTTAGCAGTTTACTTGCATTTTATGATAAGCTAACTAATGTGTTAGATAAGAAAAAATCATATACAGTGATATTCTTGGACTTTGCAAAAGCATTTGATAGATTACCACATGATAAGTTAGTGTTCAGCTGCAAGTTGTGGAGGATGGGAATAGTTAGTATATTGGTTAAATGGATCAGAGATTGGGTCTCTGAATGATACTAGCAAGTTGTGTATGATGGAGCAGTCTCAAAACAAAAAAAAAGGGTAACCAGTGGTGTGCCCCAGGGTTCTGTTCTCGGGTCCCTGCTTGTTTGTAAATGATATATCATGTAGCCTGACTGGGGATCTTCAATTGCTTGCTGATGATGCAAAGTTGGGAAAAATTATAAGTAGCACTGCTCATGTTAATTCCCATTAAAGGACAAAGGAGTGGGGTTGTATTTTTAATATTAATACGTATACAAGGTGTTGCATTTTGGAGTGCAGAAATATAAGGTTGCGTACTGTACTGGCAGTGCCATACTGTAGGAAGTGGATGAGATTTGAGATTTGGGAGTGATGGTTGCCAGTACACTGAAGTTTAGAGAACATACTCGTGCATATTGCAAGTGTTGCAAAGACTGCACATCGTAGTGCTGTTATGATAAGAAGTAATCTAACATGTAGGGATAAGGAAGTAGTTATGCCACTGTATAAAGCACTGGTCAGACCACACTTGGACTATTGTGCTCAGATTTGGTCACCTGGTTTTCAGTGTGATGTGGAAACATTGGAGAGGGTCCAGAGATGAGTGCTAAGACTCTGGACTCTGGAATGCTGGCTATGGAGAGAGGTTGAAGAAATGTGGATTGCAGAGTTTGGTGGATAAGAGGGAAAGAGGTAATATGATAGCTACATTTAAGTTAGTGAGAGGATTTTATCAGATTATTCCAGATGGGATTATAAAAAGAGTAGAAGGCAAGAGGTAAAAAATCACAGGTCATCTCTAAAAGTTATGTAAGAATGTGGTGAAGAGGAGTAGATTTTTTACATGGAGAAAATGTCAGTGAACAGAATGCATTACTAGAATGTGTTGGTAATGCAAGGAGTATTAAGGATTTTAAGATTTGGTATGATAAATATGTTGTCATTTGAATGAGCCTCCCACGATGAGTCTGCCGACTCCATGGAGGGTGCAATAATAATAATAATAATAATAATAATAATAATATTCTGTAAAGAGGATGAGGAAAAAAGTTATAAATTTATCATTATTTGAATTATCATATACACCACATTTGAATTTTATTATTCTCAAAAGTTGCTAGAGAGCTCTAAAAGCTAATTTGTTTATTTTAGAAAAATTAATGATATTAATTAGAAATTGTGTTAAAAGTAGACCATAGTATGGTGTTAATCACATTTAAGTTAAATTTATTCTTAAATATACATTCTTTTGTATGTAAGTCACATAGTGTGGCATATGTCACTGATGCAAAGCAGAACAATGGTATCCACAGCATCATTGTTCAAGAAATTCAGCCAGAGGGACTTCATTCAGGGCAATATATGTAAAATGTGCTTATTACTGAAGGTGAATGGACTTTGGTTTGAAAGTGGGGGCAGTGAAAGAGTGTGCTGAAGATGTTGCAAAAGTGAGTGGCAGAAGTGCAGGTCAGGTCAAGAGATTGAAGCAACGAATGTAACAGGAGATACATATGAAAATATGTGCAACAGTGTAACAGAAGATAGGATTGAATGAGAAAATAAAAGCGACACAGTTGAGAGAGTGAACGTAACTATCAAAGGAATAGTAGTATGATAGATGTGAAGAATGAAGAGTTGGCTGTAATGAGGGAAATAGTGTGGCTACACAGAGTGCTACACAGGATGAAGTGTGAGCTAGAGAAAATGCAGCAGTGTCTGGTGAGTGGTTCAGCTGAGAACAGAAAGAAAGAGGTTCAAAAATAGAGAAAGGAATGTTTGACTAAGAGATAGAGAAAATTAAGGAAAATTTAATGGAGTATCTTGTGCAGTGATTCTACTATAAGAGGTGCGCTTGACAAGAGAGTGGATAAAATGAAAGAGTTGATCATTTTGGCTGGAATGAATGATTTGAAAGGAGACAAATATAGTATGAGAAAACATGAAAGAGTTACTGAAGGAAGCAAAAGAAAAAAGTGAGAGAGTTAAGATAGTGAGTTGTCACAGTGTGACAGAGTTGAGAAGGAGGTCCATGACAATGAACGAGTCAATTCATAGATTATGTAGGAGAAATGACACAAAGTTTGTGGATAAGTTTAATGGATTAAAGGACTTATATAAGGTAGATGGTTTGAATTTGAATGGATTTGGTGGTATCTGGAAAAAGTATTGCTGAATTGAATATGCAAAATCAGAGAGAGAGATTTTGTGTGTATGGTGGGAGGGGGGGGGCAGACTGTTGAGCAAATACACAGATACCAGAGGCAGTTGAGTATAAGAATGTGTAAAACACGTGTAATTGTGTACTGCCGATAACAGACAAGAATGAAATAGTTAGTATTGAGTGTAACAACAGGTAACAACAGCAGTGGTCCTGGGTGCTATTGCACTTTACGTACATTAATGCCATAAGCATTCAAAACAAGGGAGTTTTTGGCATTGGTAAGTTCATCTTGGCCAAAGGTTATTGGCATTAGTGAGACATGGCTGACAGAAGATGATATAGTTAGTTGGATAGAATGTGAAGAGTATAGTTATTTTCAGAACTGCAGCCAAAGAAAGTAGGAGTTCAACTGGAAGCAATTGAAAATAGTTTCATTTGAGACTAACTGGAGTGAGATAGAGGCGAGTAGGACAAAATATATAGTTGGTTGCTACTATAGACTAGGGGGATGTGAAGGATGATGTGAATAGTTGTTGTTGTGGTTATAGCCTTTCGATTGTTTAAGGTCAGCTATATATATATATATGCCACCATCTAGGGAAATGACTATGAGCAAGGTGGTTTCCTGTTGCCTTTTACTTGCGTGCTATATTCTATGACTGTACTCTGGTTTTCATGAGGCTGGTTTGCCTGCTTGCCGTATGAAAAACTCCAGATAAACAGGTGAAAAAACCCTGCTGTCCACCAAGACCATCTAACTTGGCTATGGCTGAGGAAGATCCTTAAGCTCCTCACGTTGTCGACAGGAATCGAACCTAGGACACTCCTTCCCCAGGCATATGGTTGCGAAGCAGTGGGTGGTGAGCAGGTAATTATTATGGGGAACTTCAACTATGGGAACATAGATTAGAAGGAGGAAAGAACACACGAGAGGAAGGAAATGGAATTTATGCATTACTAAGGAATAATTACCTGAGGCAACATGTGATGGAATGTACTAGGTGTTTGAGAGTGTTAGATCTAGTAATTGCATCAGAGAAAATGTCCGTAACCAAGTTGACCACATTGATGAGTTAACCAGTTGGTGAGGGCGATCATATGGCTTTAACTTGGGAGTTGGTGAAATGTGTGGAATTTTCATTTAAGAGAAGATATATTGGAATTACAGAGCTGGTAAGTATGCCAAACTTAGGAGATTGCTTGGAGCAATGCTATGGCATGAAAAACTACAAGGGCTGGTTATTGATAGTGCATGGGAACTGGTAAAGGAGTGTTTAAGCGAATTAATAGCAGAATGCATACCTATAGTCTGGAGGATAAATCAAGTCGGAGTTAAATGGATGAATAGCATCATTAAGCAGGAGCTATAAAAATAAAATAAAATAAACATTTATGGAGGGAATTCAAACAAAAAGGTGACCAGCAGGCACATCAGCAGTATGAAGCCAGAAAGATTACCAATATGGCAAGAAAGGCGAAATCAGAGGTCAAAGGTAATCTCAAAGAGTTCTTTTGGTATGTTGTAAGTAAAAGGAAAAATTATCACTAGGGAATAATTTTAATGAGTGCTGACAGTAGAGATGTAACTGAATCAGACAATATAGTTGAATTACTAAGTGAACACTTTGCAAGAGTATATCATCCAGGTGGAGATATTGCAGTAACAAGAGCAGCAAGGGCTTGTATGGAAATCGAGGTGAGTGAACTGGAGGTGTATAGAATATTACAGAACCTTGATGTGATTACAGCTATGGAATTAGATGGTATACTAACTCAAGTTTTACAGAATGGTGCTAGGGAATGGGCAGTGACCACATTGTTTAATTTAAGTCTCAGCTCTGGATTGGTCTCAAGGGGATGAAAAGAGGAAAAACAGTTCCACATGAAAGAAGCTCCATGACTCAGGTAGCAAATTGTCATCTGATCAGCATCTCAGAGTCATGGTCAGGATATTAGAGAAGTTGGTTAAGAGCAAAATACAGGAATCGATAGACAGGAACAGGATACTGTGTGTGTATGTGGGGGGGGGACAATACAGTTTTGTGAAAGGTTGATCATGCCACCGCACTTATCCTTTATAATACAGTTACAGCTGAGTTGGATGCAAGTAATGAGTTTACAGGGATACTGCTGTACTTTGCAAAGGCTTTTGACAGGACTGCATGGAATTCTAATAAGTGAATTGCATCACATGGGGATGGATATAAAGTTGGTGAAGTGGATAAGAGGGTGGTTGATAGAGAGATACTAGACAGTAATTTATTTAGGAATAGAGTACAATAGAAGGATTACTTCGTTACTGAAGAACATCCTGATGAGTAGAGATAATTAGGTTATTATATTTCTAAGGGTCTTTTTAAGACTCCATCTTGACTATTATGCACAGACATGGTCACCTAGGTTTCTTGGTAATGAGGAGGAGGCAGAGAGGATCCAGGGGCAAGTGACCAATATGGTGGTTGGTCGGTCTGTGGAATGCACCTTATGAGGATTTGTAGGTTACAAAAATTGGTTGACAAGTGGAAGATGGATGAAATGATTGAAACATGAAAATTACTGAAGGGTTTTTACAGGATTAATATAGAAAACATTCTTCAGAACAGGTCTGGTAGTGGGAGAACTAGAGACCATCCTTGGAAATTGAGCAAGAGTATGGTTAGCAAGGTGTGAGGACTAGATTTTTTGTTTGGAAAGTGGTGGATGAATGGAATAGATTTCCAGAATCTGTTGTAGATTCCATGACCATGAATGTGATTACAAAGCAAAATATGATAGATATTGTGAATATTGGGTAGTGCTTGGCATGATGTTTAGGATTTTCCTCGATGAGTCTACAGACTCCATGGAGTTCCCCGTATTAATAATAATAAAGTTCTTTTTAACTTTTTAAGTTATCTTGTGAAGTAAAGTTGTTATACTTGAAAAATTAATGCCTTTAGTGTTTATTTTTGTATTAAAAGGGCATGCTGATAAATTATTAACTTGATCTAAAATAACATACAGAAGTTTTTGAAACTTATGAAATATTGTGTAAATATTTCTGATTAAATACAAATAATGATGATACACTGCTTCTCTTTCATGGTTGCTCATCACTCAGTTACTAATCAAACTTAGCAGATATATGTTCATGTTCTTTCCTTCCTTTGATTACTTTGTGCTAATTTTTCACTTTAATGCTAGCATCAAATTAAAAATGGTTAGCAGAAGTGTTGTGTTTGAGTGCAGCATTTGTAAATCGGAATATATTCAGTTTTTACTAGCGAAAATTTGTATATGATTGATTCACATTAACATCCAGAACTAAGGGAATAGTTTGTTATAATGTGAAGTTTCTTGTAGTAAATTTCCTTGAGCATATCTTTTAATGATGTGAAACTTCATATGAAATGATTTGTTAATTCTGAAAATGCAAAAAAATTTTGTTATCATATTTATAGATTACAGATTCATTCATTGCTAAAAACTGCAACCATCTCCCAAAGAATTATCATTGATCATTACTAAAGCAAACTCATAAGGACTACAGGAAGAGTTTATTATAGTAGATATTTGTTGTAGTGAAATTCATTATGATTAGCATTATGGCCATGGAGATTTGACCAGAACTTTTTTGGTAGTTAGTTATAGTGAGCAAGTTTGTTATAATGGTGTTTCCTACAGCTTGATAAAAAAATGTTTCCTACATTTTTTATCAAGCATGCTTAATTTATGACAAGCCCTGCCATGTATTGAGATGTATTTCTAAACATTTCATGCTTATAATTAAACTTTACTCTTTATATTTTAGGGGAAAGGAAAAAAACATCTTTATAATATGTGTAAAAAGACTAATAATAAGTATAAAAACAATAATTGCTTTTAATGTGTATTTTATGATTTGATAAATTGAAAATGCTATCCATGTCATCTTAGGTAATCTGTTGCCACCTTCTCATTACCATGCTTATCTTGCTCATATCTTGAAGGACAACACACCTCCACCAGCATTTCCAGTGTCTGTTCTAACAACTGAGAATCGAAATACTTGGGCAAGTGTCAGAGATCACTTGAAGAAACTTGGTAATAGTGAGCAGCTTCACTCAATTGATAGTGCCATTTTTGTGATGGTTTTGGATGATGTAATGCTTCAAAATGACTTAATAAAATCAGCACATCACATGCTACATGGTCCAGCAGCTAACAGGTGTGTAATTGCCTCTTTATATATTAAGAAATCTTTACTGTACTTTACATGATCTTTTCTGTAAATTAGACAATTGCTGTAGCAAACCACTAGAGACTAGAGACATAGTTCAATATAACACATACGTTGCTATAGTGAATTTAAGATAAAAATGTGATCCCCCCCCCCCCCCAGCCTGTACTCTATTTGCATGAAACAAAAGAAATCGTGGGAAACAGAACAAAGTAAATTGCAAAAAAATAGAATAAACAAAATTGTGAGAAATGAATGAACTCACAGGAAATAACGAAAAATCTAACAAAATGTTTGGGGAAAAGAACAAAACAAGCTGTCAAAAATAGAACCAAAGGAATTGTGAGAAGAAGAAAAAAAAAGAGAACTAACACAAAAAAAAAATATTCCAAACAAACAAAAGGAAATTGGCTGAAATCAAAGAAACCATGGAAAATAACAGAAATTGTGAAAACATAAGAAAGGAAATGAGGGAAAACAGAAAAAAAAGAGACCTCAAGGAATAAATTATGGAAAGTAACACAAAATGTGTAGTAAAGAAAAGTAAATCACCAGAAATATAACAAATGAAATTGCAAGAAATAAAAGAAATCATGATAAATAAAAGAAATCACAAACAAAATATCAGGAAGCAGAACAATAACAGAATTTCCAGAAATATTATCAAGAAAATTGCCAGAAACAGAACAAAAGAAATCACTAAAAACATAAGAAAATTTCTAGTAATAGGACAAAAATTTCTAGAAATAGAACAAAAGAATTTCTGAGCAATAAAAGAAATCACAGAAACAAAGAAAACTGTGTGTGTGTGTGTGGGGGGGGGAATCATGAGAAATAGAACAAAAGACATCACACAGAACAAAGAGGAAGTGGTGGGAAATTGTACATTCACTACAGAACACAAAGGATTGTCATACACCATACATTATTATTATTATTATTATTATTATTATTATTATTATTATGTGACACCCACATAATAAGTCCAGGGAGTCCAAAGACTCATTGAGGGAGAGTGTGCCAACAGCATCAAACAATTGATCCCCCAACTACTAACCATGCTCAAACTTGCTTAACTTTTTGAGTGAGCCATTAGTAACAGAGGCTGTACCAATCAACTAACCTTTAAGGATTGTGGAAGAGAAGCTTGGTGAAGAACAAGCTGGATTCAGGCCAAGTAGAGGCTGTCAGGATTAGATTTTTTGTCTTTACGACAAATAGGTGAGAAGTCATTTCTGAAATATTGAAACCTATTCTTAAATTCCTGTATCAAAATGGAAAGAAAGAAAGACAGCATATTTTTTGCATCACATAATAACATTAAAAGTTTAAGATGTACTTAGCATTGAACCTTTTATTATTATGGTGTTAAAAACGTAAATATTCTCAAAGACTAAATGCACACAATAATGACAACATGAAAAAATAAAAATGCAAACAATAATAGGAAACAAAGGAAAAACTGGAAGAGTATGAAATTACAAAAATGAAAATCCAGAAATAATGTTTAAATTTTGAAATTATTATTTTGTATGATGATACAATGGCCTTGAGCTCATTATGGGGAGGCACAGCACCAACCCAATCCTTCCTAATTTTATTCAGGCTCGGGACGTCATAGCTGACGAATCAGGCATCCTGGGTTTAAGTATTCCTGACTATAATCTGTATGTGTATTCAAGGGTCTGGTTTTCTTGTTCTGGGGGATGAAAAACCCAAGTTTCTGGGTGAACCCCCCCCCCCCACACACACACCTCCATATGAGACTGGCCAACTCACCTTTCGTTGAAATAGACCAGATAATGGTTCCGCACATCATAGATGCTAATAGAACCCAGATTTTTCTGACCAAAGGGCTTCATCTATACTCCACTGAGCTATGGAGGCTCAATTTTGAAATATTATATTAACTCAAATTAGTGTCACTTATCTGAAATATTTGTAATAAGCTAATTATGTGTAGTCTGTACCATTACAATAAAAAATAACTTAAACTTCAGTAATGAGTCAACTTGTCAACCAGTTACAAAGAGGAAGGGAACAGAAGTGATGAACATTAGTGTGCATTAGTTGGCCTTGGGGAGGGGTTGATAACTGATGTGAATGTCAGCTTCCTGAATGGACAGAGATTCATTGATTTCAGCTGGCATAAATTGATATTATTCTCTCGTAGAACTGAAAATTAAAGAAATATTGCATAATACATAGCACTTATTTAATTGAAAGTTTAAAAAAGTTAATAAAATCTCATAAAACAGGCATGCTGGCACCAAAAGAACACATGAAAATTGCAGACATAATTAAACTGGTCTCATAGCTAGTTACTCAAAAGTCCTAGGAATATCAAGAATAGCAGTACATTTCTCTGAACCATGCAGCCTTATAACAAACATGACTACTGAAAAAAAAAAAAAAAAAAAGCGAACCAAACCATGTAGGCACTGTGATATTCTCAAAAGAATTCATCACTGTAAATTACCCACTGTAATAAACTATTCTTGTAGTTCTTATGTGTTTGCTATACTGAGAGTCAGCTATATCATGAAATTATGCTATTAATGAGATTAATAAAACAAGTGTTGTATGCTAAGATAATAGCAATTGAATGAAGTTGTGACCTAGATAAAGAATTACACAAACTGTCCACTGATTTAGAAACCTTTATGCTCACGTACGTGAACATCATTTACACAGCATACATGCAAAATACTTGGTCACGTGCATCACCATGTGTTCTGGGTAACTATTTAAGAATTCTGCTTGTTGGTAATCATCAGTAGTGTTAATCAAAATGGAAAAAACAAAGGATCTTTCGGTGGTTCGATAAAGGGCTTATTGTGGGTGCCCATCTGCCTAGAGCCATGATTTTGAAAACAGCAGAGCTGACTGGTTTCTCAAAAGGTGAGATATCTTGGGTATTTAATCAGTGGAAAAATAATCCACATTGCTTATTTTATTATCTAAGAGGTGTAGCTGTGGTCCTAAGACAGTCTATCAGGAATGAAATTGCCATTGTCTGAGAAGTTCTGTTTGTCTTGTATGGACAAACAACTTCCTGTGTGCAGCAATTGACAAAAGCATTTAATGAAGGCTATCTCATGACCTCTTTGCAGGGAAGTGAAAAGGATTAGTATTTTTCCATATTGGCAGTCGCATGCCTATATGGAAACCACTGATTTTTGCAAATAACTGGAAAGTTTGTCTACAGTAGTGTCAGGAACACTGTGACTGGACACTGGAAGACTGTAAAAAAGTCATGTGGTCCAACGAGTTACGGTACACCTTTTTTGTATTGATGGCAGGCAGAAAGTTTGGCCAGAAAACACAACTGGCCAGAAAGTTTGGCCAGTTGTGTTTACCTTGTAAACACAACTCAAGGTTTTGGAGTGGTGTCATGGTGTGAGACATGTTCTGTTGGTATAGAACAGGCCTCCTGATATTGCCAGAAAGTCAGGTATCCTCTAAGGAATATCTGAACATTGTTGCCAGTCAAGTCCATCATGTTGACCCACTATTTTATCTAGCAGGTGATCGCACAATTATTATTAATATTATTACATGACACCTCCAAGGAGTCCAAAGACTCATTGAGGGAGGGCACCTACTCTACAACTCTCCATCTCCACCACTCAATTCACCAACTACAGCAAACCACATCATCTACTACCTGCCACTACTAGTATTTTCAATTGGCCACCAATTGTTCAGCAGTGGTTCAGCAAGCATAGCAGTGACTTCCACATATTCGCTGGCCACCACAAAGCCTGGATGTGAACCCTATTAAGAATGTATGGGAGATGTTAGAAAAACAGATCCAGGAGCAAAGTCCTCTTTCATCAAATCTGAGCTAGTTAAAATACATTCTGGTGAATCTAATGTGTGTGTGTGTGTGTGTGTGTGTGTGTGTGTGTGTGTGTGTGCGCGCGCGCGCGCGCTGTAATTTGGGCTAAAGGAGGTCCAACACATATTAAATAAAAGTTTCTAATTCAGTGGCCAGTAGGTGTAGTTGTGTTACTATAGTTTTTTTTTTTTTTTTAGTTTTTTTTGTGCTGCTACAGCAATTTTTTTCTGCATATTTGTTAGTACAGTAGATCCAGTTAATAGGTCTGCTGATTAATCGGGACAACCATTTTATTTGGATAAATCTGGATGAACAAAAACAAAATGAGAATATAATAAAATTTACTTCATTTATTTGGGACACAACGCTGTTTAATCGGGTCAGCCAGTTACCTCTACCACATGGAGCATTAGAAAAATTACGTAATCTTGCTTCAAAAATTGGTGCTAATGACCTACAGTATGCAATATTAATGAAACAGGACTATTTTATTGTGCCACATTGGGTGGTTCCTTGTGTTATAAAATGTTACTGTTTGGATCATCGAAAACAATGAATCACGTAACAGTGTTATGCTATTCAAATATGTCAGGAACTGATAAATAAAAGCTGTTAGTTATTGGAATAAGGGATGGGCTTTGGTGCTTTAAAGGGGTTAGAATGGAGAGTTTACCAGTTCAGTACAATGCAAACAAAAATGCATGGATGTCATCTTAATTTTTTAAGACTTGACTAACAAGTTGGGATATAGAATTACAATGGAAATCAAGAAATATTTTACTGGTTTTTGACAGTTGCTTAGGAGGTCAGCACAAAAGTTAATCTCTTTCAGGCAGTACAGTTTATGTATGATTGTTGGCAAGAGATAAGCAACAAGTTCATTCAAAACTGTTTTGCCCACTGCAGTTTTAAGCATTCAATCAAAGATATTCTAGATATGGCCAGTAGTGAAGATGATGTCTTCACTACTGGCCACATCAGAAACTTGAAGTCTTTGCATCCAACCGCTGTCGGTGCCTGGTTATTTTGTGCCCTAGGCAAAGTTTACAAGTGTGCCCCTTATTTCATAAACTAAAATGTTTGTAATTGACATTAAACAAAATAAAATTGTCTTTCAGGTTGAATTAATAGGTAAATTAATAGGTCTTTTTTTATTTTCTTTTTTAATAAATTTGAAAATTCTCTGTTATAATTCATTTACAAAAAAAAAGTTATAAAATACCGAAATTTAATATTTTGAAATGTTGACGTTTTAAAATATTTATCTTAACTGAATTTTAAATAGCAGTAAATTCAAATCATTTAGGTAAGGAACGAAAAAGAACCAAGATTTAAATAGTAAAATAGTGTGATGTGTGAGGGATAAGGAAAAAGAATCGATACCTAAATCATATAACACTATTTAATTTTGATATTTTAGTAAAGTATGAATAAAGCATAGCTTGAAGTTTTGCAAGCCCTTCATGGCTTGAGGCCTAGGCAGTTGCCTAGTTTGCCTAAATGGTAGCGTTGGTCCTGCATCCAACATGAGAGAACATTAGAAGAAAAAGGAAGTAATAAGAATGACGAGCTGGAATGAGCACCTGCCCAAAACGCTAGTAAATTATTTTTATTTATTATTTTTTTTATGTTGCTCCCACCCATGAAAGGTTATTTACAAACCTATAGTACATTTGGTACTATGGGTGGGCTAAGGATTTTTTTAATTTTTTTATTAATTTTATATATTTTTTTGTATTTTGAATCAATTTTTTCATAGAATCTATTTTTTCATAGTGTAGAAAACTGCCCTAGAGACCCAACATGGAACTTTTTAGGCTTCCAATAAATGGGGTGATGGTCTTACACTGGGCATTGAAATTCAGGAAGGCAATGCTGTATCTGTACCACCACATGAGCTGATTTTATTTAGAGTCAATTGAAAAAAAAATGACAGCACTTGATCATTTCCTACGTCATTAATTGTTAAGAACTGCATGCATGTTTAATACATGTGTAAATGAAATTATTTTTATGGCAAATATTTTACTTTAAGCCAATTGTTTAACAATAAGTTAGTAATTTTGACACATTAAATGAAGAACTTGTCTAAACTTGTATTTTGTCTTATGTACATAAGACAAAATACCTTTTAAACTCTTGACATGCTACTTTGTTTGCTTGGGAGCAGCTGCTTAATTGGGCCAAATTATTTTGCAAGGTATACTGCAAGTATACCTTTAAAAACATATCTTACTTATCTAATTTGATTGTTGCTAAGACTTGGAAATATCAGTACAAGCGAGATTTTTCTCTGAACTGTTTTTCTAACTACGATTGTATTTCATCTATTTCCTCATTGCATTTTGCAATAAATTCAGATAGATTTATTAAACACATTTCTCATAAATTCATTTTGGGTTTATTTACACAATTGCTACAAGTGCTTTTCCTCATTCTCTACTCTTCTGCTTGTATGCAGAGAAGATAAAATTTGTAGGAACTAAATAAAGGATCTAGAATGAATTTAATGTGATTCAGTTTAGCCTGAAATTGCTCTGGGTTCTCCCCCCCCCCCCCATCCTGCCTGCCTGCCTGCCTGCCTGTTCTTCTAAGAGCTATAAGATGGTGAGGGATATAAAAAATTTAGACTAAGTTAATATTGGGTTAGAATTTACTCTCTAATCTTCATATTCTTTCCCCTTCACTTGTATGAACAATCTCTTTCCCTGTTAGATATATTTAGTTAAGTTATAGCTAATGAACATATTTAACATATTTCCCAATTGCTATTAGAAAACAAATGTTAAAATCGAATGTATTTATTGCCACTTGTAGAAATTATATATGATCACTGATATATATAAAGCATTTACCATAACATGTATATACCAGTTAATACAATTTTTAATCTATAGGTGGTTTGATAAGTCCTTCCAGTTAATCATCTCAAAAGATGGAAAGGCAGCACTAAATTTTGAACATTCATGGGGTGATGGTGTAGCAGTTTTACGTTACTTTAATGATGTTTTCAGAGATTCAGCTACCAATCATTTTGTTCATCCACATTCATCTGTTGCAAACTTAGATACATCACAGCTTGTTAAGAAATTAGGTAAATTTTTGAATATATTTCTCAATATTTTGGAATTTTGGTTCTGATTTTTACTAACAAGTAAGTGTATATATATATATATATATATATATATTAAATACATTTATTGGATGATGTATGTTTCGTAATTAAATTTAAAAATCATCTATTTTCTTATTAGAATGATAAGAAAAGATTCCATTTAATTTTAGGTAATCAAAATTTAGTGCGATGAACAGATAAAGTATTTTAAATTGTGACTCTCTTACTGTGAATTATTGGTTCATGAATGAGAACAGCATCGTATATTTTTAACTCATACATCTTTAACTTATTATGTCTTTCATTGAGTCACAGTTTTGCTGATATTATTATTTACAGCATCTTCATGGGGTCCCGAGACTCATCATGAGAGACCCTATACTGTGCTGATCTTTTTCATTTGATAATCCTTAAAATTATCAAATAAATAAAACTTATATCTCCCTATAGAAATGGAGTTTGCATTCATAGCCCTAGGCTAGCCAAAGAAAGAGTGTTCCAAGTTTTATTCTGGTCACTGACTAGAGGAACAAACTTTTTTCCTAGGCCTTTCTTTGACTGGTTCCTGATTTAGTTGATCTCTAGCATGGGCAAGTAGGGTTTTCCTCTTAGAAACTCTCAGGTTTTTAATCCCACAACTCAAAATCACCTATAGAATTCATATTTTTCAGAGATTATGTATTGCATTAGGTTTAGGGACCACAAAATGGTTTCAGTAGTATGTTGTACTCTTTTCACCAGAGATGCTGTTTAAAAGCATTGATAGTTTGATCACCTATCTCTGATTGGTTACAGGTATATATTGACTTCCCGTTAGTCTAAAAGTTAGCTAAAATGACCTCTCCTACTCCCTTTGGGGAATAAATGGAAATATTAGATAAAATCCATTCCAGTTCTGTTTCTTCTAAAAGAAAAATTATCCTCATTTATTTTGACAATACTCAGAAACAAGACAGATTCTCTTCAAAAAGACTTTTATCATTCAGCTTTTCCAAAGCACAACTTTCTCATAGATATTCCTGATTATTCAAAGAAAGGGTGATTATCTCTTTTAGTTACATTATCTTACTACTTAACAACTGGTTTACTTTACACAGATCTAGTCCACCACAGAATTAATATTAATATTAATTAATATTACCAATACAATATGATAAATTAATGAGAGCAGTATCTTTACAGATGGTATTATGTCCTTAAAAGCACTAAAAATTATCGGCTGTACTCACAAGAACAGGAAAGTAATATAGCCAATCAGCAATATATCTCTCATTTATCAAGGTGTCTGCTTGCACATATTATTGTTTGTGATCCTTGAAGATAGCATTGTAACATTTCTGAAATATCAGTAATGTTATTAATTAATTAATGTTATTATAATTAATATTGGGTATACATTGTAATTTCCTGAAAAAGAATAATAATGAATAGCCAATGTGTAAGCCTTTTTACCACAATCCTCCATCCCCTCATTTTAATTTTGGGTTGAAATTCTTATGGGAGCATTAACAACATAAGAAATAGCTGCATTCCAAATTTATTCAAAGTCAGTTGAGGAGGTGTCTGTTCTAGAGAAAACTTCCTTGGCCCTCTCGTTTTAGTCTGATTATACTGGATTTCTCAGAGTATCCTCAAGAACAGAGGAAACAATTTTGGTCCAGATTTGGTTAGATATAGTTGAAGGATGTGATCTGCAGAGGAGGAAAGAGAGGAGACAGATGGGCAGAAATGATTTGGGAACACTTTTTTTTCTCTTTTCGAAGTGCTTTCATTTTTTATTAATGGGATATGTTTATTAATGAGATTTATGGTAGTTTTAATAACAAGAGAAATCAGTAGGCATACTTATATTTTAGTATAAATCATCATCATGATTTGATATTGTAATGAATGGAAAAATCATGAACACCTATGAGACAAAAATTACAAACAGTAGGTAAACATTCTGTTTTGAATATTTGTATCCACATAATGGATTAAATTTATTTTCAGAGTTCAAACTTGATGAAACTGTTATATCTGCAATACAGAAGGCACAAGAAAAGTACAAAGATGTTACCACTTCCTTACAGCTAAATAGTTTACAGTATCAAAAGATGAATAGGAATTATATCAAAAGCTGTAAATTAAGTCCAGACTCTGTCATGCAGGTTGCATTCCAGGTAATTTGAATAATCATTAAAATTATCACCATAAAAGATTGAATTACTCTCATAATTTTTATTTATCATATGAATTAACATATTATAAAATATGTAAATATGTGCTATAAAGCACAAAATTCATCTTTTTTTTTTATCATGGACAAATTTTACTCTTTGCATTTGTATTATGCTTTTACAGACAATAATAGTATTTATTTGAATATAAATCATTTGGGAATGGAGCATTAGAAAAATAGTATAATTCCTCTACAGTATTCTTTCATTGGCTTTTATTTTGTGCTTTTTTTTTTCATTTACTTCATGCATTTTATTTAAATATATATTTATATTTAATTTTTATATAATTTATATCTATCTATCTATCTATCTATATATATAAATTTCAGCCTATTTTTTACCCACTGCAGGGTGAAGGCCTCTCCCATCGCGGGAGGTTTTGGGTCTCCTATTCCCATGGTGACCCAGTCCATATTGGGAGAGGACAATCACAAACATCTGCCTATGTGGGATTCGAACCCACAGCCTCTTGGCTGGAGAGCGGATACTCTAACCACTCGGGCCGACTATAAATATATATTTTATAAAAACATAGGGCAGAGATATTATCCAAGTTGGTAATGTCTCTACTCTATGGCCATTATTCAAGCACATATACTGTTATAATTATAATATGTGGTTAACATAAGTATAATGTTAATATTATCCTATTATTTTGATGATTATTCCACTATGTCTATGCCATATATATGTGTGTGTGTGTGTGCGTGCGCGCGCTGCTTGGAAAGAAGTCAATGGACACAATAGTGTAGTGTGAAAAACAAACAGCCATGGCACCCACCTTAATAAAACTGCAGCAATCCTATGGGGCATACTTTCCACAAGCATACGATGGTGATCAATAGGAATTTTGGGCCATTCTTCCTATGCTTGTAATGAGGTCCTAAACTGTTATGGGGCAGATATCCCTAGACCTCACCCGATGCTCCAGTTCACCTCACAGATGTTCGGTAGGGTTGAGATCAGGGTTGTGTGGAGGCCAGTCAAGTGTGGTGATGTTCATGTCCATAAACTATGCATTGACAACAGCAGCCTTATGACATGGTCCATTGTCTTGCTGAAAGAGGCAATGGTCAGTTCTTTAGAAATGCTACAAAGCAAGAAGCATTGCATGGTTCAGAATGTTCAGATACTTCTCAGAGTTTGTTCATGGCACCACAGAGGTCCAAGGCCAAACCAGGAAAAACAGCACCTTACTATCACACCGCTACCTCTGAATTTCATAGTTGGGGTTATGCACTCTATTAAGAAATGTTCACCGGGCATCCATCATGCCCACACCCATTCATTTGCTCGGTAGAGGGTTTAGCATGATTCATCACTCCATAACACAGCTTTCTAAGCTATCACGTCCCACTGTAATGCTCTCTGCACCACTGAAGATGATGCTGCATATTGGTTCGGATAATGTGAGGCTTGCATATTGCAGTCCTACCATGGAAACCCATGTTGTGAGCCTCAGTTCTGAATGTTTTTGTGTGGATTCATGTCCAGTTGATGCCTGGAATTCTGCCTTCAATATGCCAGCCATTGAATGGCAATTTTTACATATTATCCTTCATAGCATCGTACATGTTTAGTGAGTGTGGTTGGTCATCCACTGCAGGTAGCACTTGCAGTTGGCTCCCTGTGCTTCTATCTTGCTGATTGTTGACCTGGGATGGCACAATTTGTCAACGGTTTGCTGAACAGATAGGCCTGCAACATGGCATCCTATCACAGTGCCTCTTTCAGATTCTGTCAGTTCTGTTGTTACAGCCATTTCACCCGACATGGTTGCACTGACTTGTAATCATCATATTCTTCCAATTTATACTGGATACAAACACGTGACTTGCTACATGGCATGATGCACCTTGCCCATAGGGATGTTCATTGACTTTTTTCCAATTAGTGTATATATAATGTTAATATTATCCTATTAACATTACCATTATTATATATAATGTTAATGTTATCCTATTATTGTGATGATTATTTCAATATGTCTGTGCCATATATATAACAATCTGTAAAGTCATTCAGTAGCCAACTGATGCACCCACTGAATGTTACCAATGATTATAATTACACCCATTCAAGATGCCATTATCATCTTCATTTTCTTGATATGTATCCTCAAAGATTGCATAAGATATTATAATGATGTTATATGATTAGGTTTCCATTATTACTGATGCTCCAGTCAACAATTTTCTTTCAAATTATTCTGACACTTGAACAGAACGGGCGAGGAAAGATTAGCAAAGCAAGTGTTCTCTGCCAGGTTGGCAGCAAAACGACCCAGAGGAAGACCAAGGTATAGGTGGATTGATACGGTACAAAGTGCCTTAGACGATAGAAATATAAGATCTGATAATGTTGGAGTCTTGACAAGTAACAGACTGATTTGGAGGAAAATTGTAGATAGGAAGTTAGTAATGATGTAAATTTTTTCATGTAGTACTGTCATATCCTGTACACCCCTTGAGGGTACATGGCAGGAATTCGATGATGATGATGATGATGATTATTCTGCCACTTCTATTTGATATAATTATTCTAACATAATACATAATTATTCTAACACTCTATATTCTGTCAACATTCCAGTATTATCAGATCTTATGTTTCTGCCTTCTAAAGAACTTCTAACTGTATGCTCTAGACACTGGCCGGTATACTGCTAGTTTTTGTTTTGGCTAATTTCTCTCTTATTCCATATTTATCTGGCTGGCTCCCCACTATACACACTTTGTTTATTCTGTTGTCTCTTTCTATATTTGATTTGCTATATTCACTAAAAATTGTGTCTAAATAGCTAAACTTTATTGGCTTGTTCTATTGGTTCTCCATTGAGAATGAACTTGAAGTTTTCCAAGTTTTAATGCCTATTTTGATATTTTTGGTCTTTTTTATCGTTAATTTTCATGCAGATTTGTTTTAGCTGTTATTTAGTTTAGTTAGAGAATCGTAGAGACTTTCACTGGATTTGTTTAGGAGAGCAACATAACACAAAGAGTTAAATTTGATATCTCCTATTCTGATATTAATACCAATTTCTTTCATAATGTGATCCATATGGGTGATAAATAAGAGTGGAGATAGAGTGCACCCTTGTCTCACCCCTGGTTTTACATCAAAACACCTTTCTGTACTATTTTCTTCATTTTTAACTGCTGACCTACAACCTTATAAATTATAGACTATATGTTGCTCTATATAATGTTCCATAGAGTTCTTGAACAGCTTTTCTATTGGCACCTTGTCATATGCTTTTCCAGATCTACAAAACTTAAATGCAAATTCTTGATATCCTAAAGTTTCTCAGATATTTGCTGTAAAGTAAATATCTGATTTTGACAACCTCTATTTGGCCTGATTCCAGCTTTTCCTTCTCCAGATTTCTCTTAACTATTTTTCTTAGCCTTATCACATGCATGCTTGTTTGTAAATCTTGCTTGCTCTGTTATTTTCTCATCCTATTTCAGTTGTCTCTTTATATATGGGAACTGTGTTCTGCTCTGAGCATCTGGATTCAGCCTTTTGACTATTCTTTATGAATTATACAGTGTAGCCACTGCAAAAATATTTATACTTTATAATTGAGCATTTCTGATCAAATATCATCCATTCAGCTGCCTTTTCACATCGCAGGCTTTTGATAGTTTTTTTTTTCTTTTTTTTTTTCCACTTCAAGTATTAATATGTACTCCTGATTGCATACTTGAATATTTTCTAGTTGTTCAGTTTAAAAGCAAATAATCCTCGTAATCACTAGAGCTGATAAAGGCAGTGCCACTGTTATTTTAAACTGAACAACTTACCTAGAAAAAAGGAATCAATTAGTCTCAGACAACAGCACCTATCAACTTGTGAGCTATAATCCAACTAATTGGATTAAAAAGAAAACAGAAAAATTACTTAAATCAGTCACATTCTGGCCAACAGATACAGTTAAAAAACTACTTTTGCATTATGCTTGTTCCCAGAGAATTTATGGTTTATCTAAGATTCACAAGCAGAACGTACTGCTTTGGCTAATAGTCAAAGGTATTGACAGCCCAAATTATCATCTAGCCAAGAAACTAGCATCAACACTCAAGGAGTTGGTAAGTCATTTTCCCTCCCATATTAAAAACACACAATACTTTGTAAACAAAATTAAAGACATCACACTAGAATAAAGTGATTTATTAGTCAGTTTTGATGTCTCTGTCATTTATAGAAATGTCCCAATCAATGATGCAATTCATCTTTTACAGGACAAATTCCCACTTGATATCATAGCGCTCTTTACCCATGTACTATTATGTGCAGCAAAATACTTTTTTATCTACCAGAAGGCACAGCCATGGGTTCATCATCATCCACTCCCCCCCCCCAGTTGCTAACTTTTATATAGAAGCTTTTGAGCAACGTACTCTAGATTCCTTTACTTTAAAACCCAAAGTCTGACTTAGATATGTTGACGATGTTTTCAATATCTGGTCCCATGGCTGCCAGACATTAGACACGTTCTCAGCCGCCTAAACAAACAACACAAATGCATACAATTCAATTGAAATTGAAAGTCAGAACTTACTTCCCTTTCTAGATCTCAACATGATGAAATTCCATCATGTTGTACTATCATGTTTGTTAGTTATTTATGGTTTAAATCAATACAGAATACAATTTGGTTGGATAAGATCCAAATTACTAGCCTATCCTCATTCATTCAGTATCCAATAATACCTGATAATGAGACTAATCGCATGAAAGTGAGGAATGGACATTAGATCAGAAAACTAGTCAGTCCCACACAATTCCTTAATGGTTATGTGGAGTTCTCCTCCCAGTTATATAGCTTTGATCCCTAAGTAACCCCAAAATACTCTTGCACCTATAGTATTTCCTTTTTGAAAGCAGTGATGTTAATTATGTTAATCATTTTGCTGATTTTTTTTAGAAATATTTTTGCCATAAAAGTAGGACAAATTAACACAAGGAAACTTTAATTACTAAATATTTCAACCTGAAAATTACAGGTCATCATCAATCAATCCTAGTTGAATATACTGAAATGAACATACTGAATATTTTCAGTATATTCATTTCCATAGTAAACTTGAACCTCATGAAAATGTTAATTTTGCATAAAAATATAGTTCCAAGGTAGAATATAGCCAAATTAAAAACACACTAACTCCATACATTCAGTTAGTAGAGCACATTAATAAATGAGAAAGATCACTTCATAAAATGTTCCATAAAATAATATAGATAATTGTGAGAGAGAGAGAGAGAGACAGACAGAACAGAAAAAAAAAAAAAAAAACAGACCGAGAGGGGAGCCTATTACAATACCTCAATTTGTTTACCCATTTTTTTCTTTCAAAAAAATTAACTAGAATGCACTGTGAACTCACAGAACCTTAAAGATGACTCCTGGAAAATCCTAGTAAATGCAATGTCACAGCCAGCAGAACATGAAAAGAGATGTGACATTGAAGTTTTCCAATTTGTCAGAACTGTCTTGAAAAATGCTCTTGACTTCAGAATCAAAATCTGAGTTAGTGTTGATATCAGAAAGATAACATTTGGTTCTGTTCATATTAGTAAGTGATGTGAATAAATGGCAGTCTTTTGGGAAATGAATCTTATTGCTTGGTGTGACACCACCATCCTGCTTATTGGAGGGCCTAAGTGGCTTGATAAAGTTCCATATTTGGTCTCTAGAGCAGATTTCTGGACTATGTAAAAAATAAATAAAAAAATACAATATATATAATTAATAAAAATCCTTAGCCCACCCATGGTACAAATACATTGTAGGTTTATAGAAGTCTTTTGTTTGTGGGAGCCACATGAAAAAAAAATGTAAAGAGTTTCATGGATGTTTGAAATCAACTATAGAGTGTAATGATATACTCATTTGTATCTTTGGAAGTCAGCATGTATCCTAGGTCTTCTTTAATGCTAAGGCATTAATTTATTTGTGATTGGTATTCAAGGAAATTGGGATGTTGAGCAAGTAATTAAGCTTATGAATTGAGCTTGGAATCTTGATTTATAGGTGTTAATTTAAATATACACTCACTCCTGCAGAAGAAGCAATATTTTCTTATCATTCTTTAAGTTTTTTAATGTCTCTCTGTTTCATGAGATGCAAATGGCAGCCCATAACCTCAGCATTTGGCATATTTCATCTCATTGCTGCTTGTGAAAACACCTACATAGCACCATCAAAAGAATGATCATACCACTTGGCTGAAAAGGCACTGGCTTGAATCCTGTCTAAGATGTGAGGAACATTTATAAGGCCTTTTCTTTTGATTGAAGGTGACTTAGCTAATCTCATATGGAAGTTGAGCAGTAATCTAGTATCAACCAAAGATGTATAATAGCATCAACTCCTTTGTCCTATAAGTGATGCTTCATTTAATTAAACTTATAATCTTCTGAGTTGTACTACTACTAGAATTCCTGGAGAGAAATTACCTGTCAACCAAAATGTCAAAATCTTTATATTCGTTACCACTTTTTATAGCCTATCCATTCAACTTCGATCCATCTGATGCTTGCTTCTTACCAATCACATATACTTACGTTTGCCCAAATTAAATTTTAAACTTCACTTCCTTATCCACTTTTCTGAACAAGACTTCTCTATATAGCTTCACATCATCAACAAATAGAGAAATTTTACATTTAATATTTTAACCAAAATTATTTATGGATATATTAAATAAAGACCTGCACTCCACTCTTCACCAAGCTCTTAGAAGGTCCTTTTCTGAACATTATAATCAGTTCTTAAGAATTGATACGTGGTGGAATCATGAGAATTGAATTAGGAAATGCTATTATAACAAACTTATTCATTATAATAAACCTGAAAAGCCCTTAATGAAACCTTGGTGATACTCTAGCAAACTGTTCATTATGTAAAGTATTCCTAAGGGCCCTATGAATTTGCTGTGATCTTACCCATCTTACTGGATGGGTAATTATCAATACCCATGATTGGTTCATTTTAATCGCTAAATTGTTATATGGAATACTGTCAAAGATTGTGCTGAAATCCAAATAAATTACATCATTACCATGATCAGTGTCTCTTGTGACCTCTCTGTTAAAAAAAATAAATAAATAAAAAGTAAGCAATTTTATCATTCTATTTTCTTGTAACAAAACCATGCTAAGTCCTATCCAACAGATGATCCCTATCAAGAATATTCTGCAGAAAAAAAATCAAAAAAAAAATCAGCTAATGTCTTTTTATTCCCGTATAGAGAGTAGGTGAGGCTGTTTAGCCCTATCTAAATTTTTGGGGACTGAGTGGGCAGGTCAATCTCCACTGGAATATTCTGGATGTGATTCCTAATTAATTACTTTATCTAATAATACTGATTGGTTTGAAATTCTCCAAATACTTAAATATGGATATATTAAAAAAATTTATATGATAATTTTGATACAGGAATGAGTTCCTTTTTCTCAACATTATAAGAACTTTAAATCAGTCAATGCTATTTGTATTGTTATGGTAATAATAATTTGTAATGCCATGCACCAAGAACATTTCATTTTAAATTTTGATTAACTACATTTCATTAAAAAAAAAAAATTATAATTAACCTTTTGTTTCATTACAACTGTTTTATAGTATACAAGCCATTTTTTCTTTTTCTTTCTTTTTATTTTTTTTCAATAGATGGCATTCTATAAACAACAGGGCAAATTTGTAGCCACATATGAATCTTGTAGTACAGCTGCATTTAAACATGGTAGGACTGAAACAGTTAGACCAGCAACTATGGAAACAAAATTATGCACTGAAGGATTTTTAAGTAGTAAAAAAGCACCAGCAAATGAATTACGGAAAATGTTAGATGACTGTACCCGTGTTCATAACCATTTAACTAAAGAAGCTGCAATGGGTAATTTCTTTTTAGTTATATGCATGCAGTATATACAAGTTTTCTTATTTATTCAAACAATAAGTATAAATATGAAAATGTGATTTAAATCGATGTAGATTGTTTTTAGTAGATAGTAAGCATTACTGGTTATCATGTTTTAAACAAATATATATTACAGCACAGATCCTGTACATAACTTTAACGATTGTGAGTTTTGTATGTGTTGAATCAGTTATTGTTCATAACTAAATAAACAAAATTTTAACCTGACATTTCAGGTTTCTATAACTTGATAGTTAATTGACACCACTTATTTGAGTTTTGCAGCTTCAGTTACTTCACTTCACTTTCCCATTAACATGTTTGGTTCCAATATCTTGTCTCAAAGAAGTAACTTGGCTTCATGTAAACTTAATTAATGCTCTTATATTATAGTGCTTTATCCTATCTGTGTATGTTGCTATCTGTCACTTGTTTATGTTCTCAGGCCAGTTTGCCTCTTTTGTAGGGGAGGGGGGGGGAAACCCTTCCATACATGTATGAGACAGGCTAACCCATCTCTAGTTTAAAAGCACTTATAAAGGTTCTTTGCATCCTGGATGAGATTTGAACTTAAAAGTCTTTCCAACCAAAGTGCTTTGTTAATACTGACTAAGCTATGAAAATTCTCAATTTCTTTTTTATTTAAGTTTTAATGACAGTTCTACTCATGAAAAGTTGGAATTTGAATTCCTACTTTTATGGATAGAAAATTTACTTACCTCATTATTATTCTCATGATTGTTAGGAATGTGATGAAATCTAAAATAATTTAATCACTATTTCCTGTATTTTGCCATATTTAAATTGGCAACATCAGGGAACAGTATACAGACAGATAGTGAGCAAGATGGGCACTCACATATGGGGGTGGGGCCCCTAAAAGCTCCCTCAGAATGCTTGAATCAATATAGAGAAGAGCAATTAGACTTATTAACGACCCATCTCTTACCTACTTACTCTCCCCACTTTCTCACAGACATTTAGTTTGCACGATATGTGTATTCTACAAATATTGCCATGGGAAATGTTCATCTGAAATAGCATCAATAATTCCTCTAATTAGTAGTAAGCTTGTTGGAACGTGTGCTGCTCAACATCCCTTCACAGTGCACCTTGAAACCCACAGAACAAGTTTTTTTCCCTCCTCCATCCCTGCAGCTGCTGTATTGGAACAGTCTCCCCCCCCGTTGTGTTTTCCAAGGAGCCTTCTGTGGCCATAAGCATAAATGCAACTCATTTCCCCATTTTGAGGTTTGCATACATAACTCTATTCAAAACTGCCTTCCAATCAAGAAGTTTATCTTTATGTTTGGTGTTGAATGCTATCACTATACCTTCCTTTCTTTGATCATTATGGCCCAAATATAATATTCTATATATATTATTTTGTAAGACTATTCATGTCTTTGTTTCAGTTTGGAGTGCTAATATAAGGAGTACTAATGGAAAGAAAATCTCGATTTCCTTTCCATTACTCTCATTTTATTGATGGTGGCTATCTTCAATTCTTCTGACATTGGGTTTGCTCTCCTCTTTCTAGATGTTGAGCTTGCTTGAGTCTGTTCCAGTAGCTTACTTTTCACTGCTTGCCTGGTTCCCTGATGAAAACATTTGGGGACTTGTTTAACTGGGCAGTGTCTCAGCCAGCATGAAATCCTGTGGCTTGAGCCAATAGAGAGTACAATTTTTTTACTCTTTGGTCAGCTAAGTCTCAAATTACCAGCCCATTTTAATTTGTTCAGTACTCAGTGGATATCTACTTACAGGGAGCACCGCATGAAGGTGAGGAATGAGACATTACGTCAGAAGTCCAGTTGGGTTTCCGCATTCCTTAAAGGTAATGTGGAGTTCTTTATTTGGCTTTGATCCTTAAGTGATTCCACTCTCATAGTTCTCTTCTATAAAAAAGGGAATAAAATTGAATGTGAGAATTACAAAGGAATTTCTTTACTGAGTGTTCCAAATAACATTTATGCAAGCATACTTGAAAAGAGGTTGAGAAAATTTGTGGAAGAGAAACTGGGATAAGAACGAGTTGGATTCGGACCAAATAGAAGTGCTCAGGATCAGATTATGTTAGGTAGAACAATATTAGAGCGATGACAAGTAAGAGACTAATGTGGAGGAAAATTGTTGAAAGGAAATTATTAATAATATAAACTTATTCATGTAGTGCTATCATAGTAGCCTGAACACCCCATGTTGCTATCTGTCACTTGTTTATATTCTCAGGCCAGTTTGCCTCTCTAAAATGATGGCTACATCCAGCTACACATTTCTCCAGAAATGTGTAGCTGGATATAGCCATCATTTTAAAGTTGGCAAATCTGCTAAAAAGGAAATTATTTTTAAGTGCAGAACTCACTGCACTTAAAAAACTATGCCTAAATATGATCAAAAAATGTCGGTCTTACTCAGAGATTTATTGATATGCCTCCTAACAGACATTGACTCTACACAAACTCAGAAAAGGGTTTTCAAAAAATTATTAGAAAAAGTGGTTTCCTGGCCTCCTGAAACTATTTAAAAAGTTAAACCATATAATATAGGCCTCTACGGATTTACGAGTTATCAAAAATTCACGAGCAAAACATAGCCCTTAAGAATCATACTAGACGGTATTGGTTCCCTTACAAAATGACCAGACACTTATGACCAGAGAGCTATAGAGCACTCTCTCTCATTACTTATGTTTCCTCCCATGCAAAAACTCTGGCTTCAAATCTTGCTTGTTGGGTAATGATCCTCGGAAATACTGATATCATGGTCAGTTTTGATATAGCCTCTCTAGCCACTAATGTGCCCCTAAAAGAAACTTCAGAACTCATTGAAACTCTATACTCCCTATACATATAGGAGGGGGAATGACCTACCAACTCCTTGAGTGTTGACGCTAGTTTTTTGGCTAGGTGATAATTGTGGCTGTCTATACCTTTGACTATCTGCCAGAGTGGTGTGTTTTGTTTGTGAATCTTTGGTAGACTATAAATTTCCAGGGGAACCAGCGTAGCACAGAAGTAATTTTTTAATGGTATCTTTGGGCCATGTGGTGACTGATTTAAGTAGCTTCTTCATTTTCTTTTTTATTCGATTGGTAGGGTCATAGTTAACAAGTTGATAGGTGCTGTTGTCCGAGACTATTATCACAACATGGCCTGAAGATATCATTAAAAAATTACTTCAGCACTATGCTCATTTCTTGAGAATTTACAATCTACCAAAGATTCACAAACAAAACACACCATTCTGGTAGATAAGGTATAGACAGCCCCCAATTATCACCTAGCCAAGAAACTAGCATCAACACTCAAGGAGTTGGTAGATCATTCCCCCTCCTATATTAAAAGCACACAACACTTTGTAAACAAAATCAAAGACATCACACTGGAAAAAATATGATTTATTAGTCATTTTGGATGTCTCTGCCCTCTTCACAAATGTCCCAATCAATAACACAATCTTTCTATTACAGGACAGATTCCCTCCTGATATCACAGAGCTCTTTGCACATGTACTATGTTCTGGCTATTTTGTATGGCAAAACACTTTCTACCTACAAAAAGAAGGCACAGCCATGGGCTCACCATTATTCCCCCCCCCCCCCCATTGCTAACTTTTACATGGAACATTTTGAGCAATATGCTCTAGATTCCTCTCCTTTAAAACCCAAAGTCATCATCATCATCATCATCAAATTCCTGCCATGTACCCTCAAGGGGTGTACAGGATATGACAGTACTACATGAAAAATTTACATCATTACTAACTTCCTATCTACAATTTTCCTCCAAATCAGTCTGTTGCTTGTCAAGACTCCAACATTATCAGATCTTATATTTCTATCGTCTAAGGCACTTTGTACCGTATCAACCACCTATATCTTGGCCTTCCTCTGGGTCGTTTTCCTGCCAACCTGGCAGAGAACACTTGTTTTGTTAATCTTTCCTCTCCCATTCTATTTAAGTGACCATACCACCTGAGATTAGCTCTGCTAACACATTCCTGGATGCTGACAATGTCAAGTTCTTTCCTAATATCCTCATTTTTAATATGATATTGTCATTGATGACATCTGTTCACACCTCTAATCTTTCTCATGACTCTCATATCTGCGGTCTCTAGTCTTTGGTGAAGTGTTTTACTTCTGACCCAGCTCTCAGATCCATAAGTTAAAACTGGTTTGAACACTGTCTTGTATACAGCTAATTTAGTGTTCCGACTAATTTCTCTCTTATTCCATATGAATTTATTCAATTGACTTCCCACCATACCAGCTTTGCTGATTCTGTTGTCTATTTCTATATTTAATTTACCATCTTCAGTAAAAATCGTACCTAAGTAGCTGAAATGGTTTACTTGTTCCACAGGTTCTCCATTCACAACACAGTTGACATTTTCAATGATTCTGCCTATTTTCATTGTCTTTGTCTTTTTATTGCTGACCTTCATACCATATCTATTACAACAGTTATTCAATTTAGTCAGAGAATCGTGCAGGCTTGTAGTGGATTTATTTAGAAGTATAACATCATCCGCATAAAGCAAAGAGCTGACATTAACATCTCCAATTCTGATATCAGGTTTAATACCACTTTCTTTCATAATGTGATCCATATAGATAATGAATAACAGAGGGGATAATGTACATCCTTGTCTCACACCAGATTTAACATTAAACCATCTTCCTGTACTTCCTTCAATTCTAACTGCTGACTCACAACTCAAATAAAGACTAAGTATTGCTTGATATAATGCCCCATTGACACCATATAACTGCAACGTATTGAATAGCTTCTCTCTTGGCACCTTGTCATATGCCTTTTCCAAATGTTGACGATGTTTTTGATATCTGGCCCCATGGCTGCCAGACATTAGACACTTTCCTCAGCCACCCAAACAAACAACACAAACACATACAATAAAACTGTGACCATTCCATACATTAAAGGGATATCAGACAAAATAAACAGAATACTACAAAAATACAACCTTAAAGCCACCTTTAAACCTTCTGCAAAATTAAAGAACTTACTCAACTCATCCAAGGATCCACTCCCTCCGCTGGCCCATCTTGGAGTATACTGTATTCATTGCACCTGTAATTTGCCCTATACAGGGAAAACAGGATGCACAATTCCTATCAGAAAAATGGAACATAAACGACACATTAAATATAACAACTATAGTCAAGCTGGTGTTTCTGATCATGCCCCGAACACTTTGCATAGAATTGACTGGAAAAGCACCTGTTGTTTACATCACACCAAAACATGGTATGAACATAAATTTAAGGAGGTCTCTGAGATAAGAATATCACAGGCCTTAAAATCCCAAGAATATGGAAAGCACATATTCTACCCACTTAACCTTTCTCCCTAAGAGTTAGTTATAAATAGGACCATAGGTAATCCAGGATCCTAAAGTCCATAATTTGTGTAAAATGAATGCTGATCACCATGTAATACTAAAGGAAAGGAAACATCCTTCATCTACATTACAGTTGTTCTGAGATAGCAGACTGTCATGGATTCAGACAATCAGATCTAATGGAAGAAAACCTCTCTCCTGTCCAGAAACAAACTCAGGAGAATACTATGTTTGTCTCATGATATCAGTTTCTGAATGGGAAGAATATCAGCAATGCATCGGAAGCTTCGAAAAGATGAAATCAGAGAGGCTGTTACTGGAATTTGCCACTACACTATATTCCCTAAATTGAAACAAATTTGGCTGCATCACACTGCCAAAAATCTGGAAGACCGTCATTTTGAGACCTTCAGCAAGTACAAATCACCATACCCACAGAGGGCTGTGATTTGCTCTGTTATGTCTGTGTTTGCTTGCCTGTTAGTGTGTCTGTGTGCACATACTCAGTATATCTCTTTGTGCCCAAGAAGATGCCTTGGTGACCAAGGCAAAATAGTGATCATACTGTACTGACCTGGAAAGTAGTTAAATATATGGATGTTCCAATTAGGACAGGTCAACTACTGAGCCGGAAAGTATAACAAACTCAGGAGAATACTATGTTTGTATCATGGCATCAATTTCTGAATAGGAAGGATATCAGCAGTGCATAGGAAGCTTTGAAAAGATACTAAATAATGCAGTATGTGAATAGGTTCCTACACTTTGAAGAATGAATAGAGTGGGAGGTGAAATGAATATGCCACTTCATTAAGCAATGGATCCATAAAAAGAGAATAGTGGAAAAATATCATGAGAAATAAGGGTAAGGGGAGTTATGAAATATATAATGCACAGGCCAGAAAAGTTACAAGTATCATACAGAAAGCTTTCAGAATATGGAAAGAAATTTGCTGCATGTACTAAAAGTGACCAAGAAGAATTTTATCATTATCTGCAGCTAAAAGAAAGAATGAATGTGGTAGAATTACTTTACTAAATGCAGATGGTGCCCCTGTGTCAGAAGCAGATGAAGCTTGAATAATGAGTGAAGTTTTGAAAATCTTACAGTGGCAGCTAATTCATACTTCAAAATCTCTATAATCATTTCCTTAAACACAAATCTTTATACCATTCTTCACTGTTACTAGGGGTGTCTGCTCTGGAAGCATAGTCCTGTAATCTTTCTCATTAAAAAAAAAATCTCAATTCAGTTTTCTTTACCTTTTGCTAATTCTCTGATCACTAGATAAGTCAGTCCTCTTCTTAGGACTATATTTAACTCTACCTTTTCTTGGCATCACCAGTTTGTTTTTTAATGGCTTCTTTGGGGAGGGGGTGCACGCACGCACACACACACACACGCGCGCGCGCGCACACACACACACACAAAACTTGGTGTCCTTTTTCTTCTCATGACATTATATTTCACCTACCCAGCTACTAACCCTATACAGATCCCAAAGTCATCCATCCTTAAGATTCTCTTCTCATGTTTGGGATGATGCATTCCAAACTTTCCTCATAATTCTTGATGCTGTCGAGAAGAAGGCATTCAGTGATCCTTCTCTCACAGATTCATTTCAGCCTTCATCTTACAGATGATATGTATCTGACATATCTTTTCTACGAAAATTTCTGTAAGCACTGTTCTACTAAACTAACACATCATTCCACTACTTTCAATTACCTATCATAACACAAGCATCAGCAGCTGCCAATTGTTTTACACCTGAACAATTCAAAACTTGTTGAACCTACTTTTCTTCTTTTTCTTTCATTCCATCTGCCTCTGTTCTCTGGAACAGTCCTTCTCACAAAGTGTGCCCCAATGACTACGGCCTCCAGCTAGGCAAGAAATTCTTCTCTGCTGATAAATGACACTAAAATTGCTACAAGTCCTGCAACCTCTTGTATATAGATAGCATTAATGTGAAAAAAATGAAATAAAAATAAATAGAAGATATTCGTTGTTCCCTTACTTTTGAGATGTTCAGATTTCCTTTTATAACTTGTTTGATCCATTTCTGTTCCACCTGTGACTAAATCCTTTTTTTTTTTTTTTGTGAATTATATCTATGAAAAATGTAAACCTGTTGTGAAAATTTTGAAGTACTGTAGGTAGGCTATTAGGTAATCTGGTTTCTCTACTTTAGAGACCAACCTAATACTTGTTACTGAAGCCACTTCAGGCCTCCATTAATCAAGGTAGTAGTCTCACACTGTGTGGCAAAAAATCATCTGTGACCTAAAGACATTCACAAACATCCATGTCCATTGCAGAATTCATACTCACATCCTGCTGATTGGAGAGTGGTGATGCTATCTCTGCTCAACCAACCAGGCCAGTAGTATAATAAAGTTGAGTCACAGGTTCTGAAGTTTATCTACTCTATGGGGAGTGCAACATTGGACCTCTCGAAGAAATACCTATCTCTCCAGATATTTCTTTGAGCAGATGTTAAGATTCTAATGTGATGTATAGAATTAAATTAAATCTATCAATTTATATAAGACTTGCAGTATACAAGACTTGTAGATTTCAAGACTACTGGATGCTAAAGAGAAGCTCTCACAATAACAAGCATTATTATAACAAATTCAGCTGACTGTAACATATACAGTGGAACCTCAGTTGTCGAACACCTCTGTTCTCGAACAATTCAGTTTCCGAACTAAAAACGCCCTGGTTTCCAACCTAGAATTTCGGTCGGAATTCTGAATTTCGGAGAGTGCATTTAAAGCTTGTGCTGGATGGTTTGAACGATTCAAGAAGCGTACAAATCTTCACAGCATCAAAGTCATGGATGAGGCAGCAAGTGCAGATACAGGCGCGGCAAGTAAATTTCCCGAACTTCTGACAGAAATAATTGAGGACGGGGAATATTTGCCTGAGCAAATATTTATGGCTCTGTTTTGGAAGAGGATGCCAACACAGACATTTATTGCAAAAGAGGAAAAATCTATGCTTGGATTCAAGGTCGCAAAAGGTCAGATCACTGTTATGATTGGCGGCAACACTTCAGGGAACTTGAAACTTAAACCGCTTACAGTGCACTATTCCCAGAGACCGTGGGCCTTTAAGAACATTGACCCGAGTAGGCTGCCCGTAATCTGGAAATCCAATACCAAGGCTTGGGTTACACGTGTGCTGTTTGCAGACTGGTTCAATAACCACTTCATTCCCCAGGTGAAGGAATATTGTACCAAGAAAGGAATCCTGTTTAAGGTGCTTCTCCTCCTGGACAATGCCCCCAGCCACTCGGAAGAGTTGGATGACTTTCATTCTGACGTAAAAGTTGTTTACCTGCCTCCTAAAACCACTGCGCTGTTGCAACCTATGGATCAAGGCGCTACTGTGACTTTCAAAGCCTACTATCTGTGGCGTATGTTTTCCCAAGCAATCAAGGCCATTGATAGTGGTGAGGGCATTACTCTACGTGATTTCTGGAAGAATTATAATATCCTTGACGCTATCAAAAACATCGGGGTGGCATGGGATGAAGTCAGGCAGACAACAATGAACGCTGTGTGGAAGAAACTCTGCCCAGAAATGGTGCAAAATCGTTTAAAGCAAGGAGAGCAGACAATGACTGATACGGTTGCCGAGTTGACACAAGAATTACAGCAAGCGACGGAGACGTGTGTGCAACTGGCAGAGCAATTAGAGCTGGAAGTGGATAACATTGACAAACTTCTTTTGAGTCACGATGAAGAGCTTACTAATGATGACCTTATGCAGTTGGAGGCATTCCAAAATTCCGAAGAAAATACTATGCTGATTGAACTGCCAAGTCCAGAAGTTAAGAAATTTAAAACAATGGGACTAGCCGAGGCTTTTAACCTGATAGACATGGTGCTAGCAAAATTAGAATCGATGGATCCGAACTCCGAGCGGTTCGAGAATGTTAGCCGCAATATCCATTCCGATATGTCTAGCTACAAGGCCATCTACGATGACAAAAAGCATATGACCACACAATCTACTCTAGACATGTTTGTGAGATGCCACTCACAACTCAGACGACCTCGACTACGCTCAGTCATCGATGTCGAGAGGGGTAGAAGTTGCCAGAGAACAGCATTTTTCTTCACAACCATCCACCACCAGCACCGACTCTCCCACTACAGAGTTAAATTAGCTGTCACAAGACATTTTTTTATTTGAAAGGTGTTATTTCAGTTTGTTTTTATATTCTTTTATATATTTTTCATACTTTTAAAGTTTGTATCTGAGTAAATACTGCTGCATGATGTTTCATTTATAAAATAATATTGTGTAAATAATATGCTGTACATATCTGTATATATACATACATATAATAATAAATATTGCAGTTTCTTACGAAGTTACACTTAAGCAATTTACAAATTCGACTTACATAAAATTCAAGTTACGTAAAGGTTTATGGAACGCATTACTTACGTAACTTAGGGGGTCACTGTATTATCTGTGTGTGTGTGTGTATATATATATACACACGAGAGTGGTCTGAAAAGTTCTCGGCCTCGTCCATAGATGGCAACACTATCAGCACAATTTTTTTTGTTTTTTCTAAGTTGGTACATCTGTCATAAGCATCCATATGAAATTGCAAGTTATTCTATCAAGTAGTTTGTTTTATATAGCTGTCTGTATCCCTTGAAATGGATAAAATTGAGTATCATGTGGTTATAAAATTCTTTGTGAAAGAAGGTTTAACGCCAAAAGAAATTCATTCGAAGTTCATAAAAGTTTATGGCCACTCTTCTCCTTCATTTTCGACAATTAAGAAATGGGCTGCCGAGTTTAAACATGGCTGTACCAGCCTTGAAGATGATCCACATGAAGGACGTCCAAAAAGTGTAACAACACCAGAAATCATTGATCAAGTGCGCGATTTGGTATTGGATGACCGGTGAGTCAAAGTGCGTTAAATTGCTGAGACTATAGACATTTCAAAAGAATGTATAGGATATATTTTGCATGAAGAATTGCAAATGAAAAAGCTTTGCATAAGATGGTTGCTGCTCTTGCTCATAGCAGATCAAAAACGCACTTGCATGAAAATCTCTGAACAGTGCTTGGAGCGTTTTAACAAGAATAAAACTGATTTTGTGTGTCAATTTATTACTGTGGATGAGACTGGGATTCACCATTACACCCCACAATCCAAACAGCAGTCAAAACAGTGAACAAAAACTGCTTGTACAGTGCTAAAGAAGACAAAGTCAGTTCCATCAGCAGGAAAGGTTATGGCATCGGTGTTTTGGAGTGCTAAGGTCATTTTGTTTATTAATTATCTTGAAAAGGCTAAAAGAATTACCCAGGAATATTATTCCAATCTTTTAACCAGACTAGATGAAAAAATTTGTGAGAAAATACCCGGTTTGCAGAAGAACAAAATCATCTTTCATCAGGACAATGCACCTGTCCGCAAAGGTGTTTTGGCAATGGGAAAATTAAGGGATCTTCATTATGAATTGTTGAAACATCCATCCTATTCCCCAGATTTGGCTCCCTCTGACTTTTGTCTCTTCCCAAGACTAAAACTCTTCCTCGCTGGTCAGTGTTTTTCTTCAAATCAAGAGGTTATTGAAGCTGTTGAGGGGTATTTTGCACATCTTACTGAGAACCACTGCAAGGATGGGATAATGGCACTGGAGCATCACTGGAATAAATGTATTAGTCTTAAGGGAGATTATGTTGAAAAATAAAAATAATTTTGAAATTATACATTCGTTTTTTCATTGTTAGGCTGAGAACTCTTTAGACCCACCCTCGTATATATATATTCTATAAGTTAATGTCATTATATACTTTAAATAATAAGCACATATACAGAATAAAAATGTGATTATTACAGAAAATACAAATGATTGGTAATTATATTTCAATAGGACAGGGATTCGATCGTCATCTTTTTGGCTTGAAAACTTTAGCTGAGAAGAAAGGTGGATCACTGCCAGAGCTATTTCAAGACCCAGCATATAATGTTGCAAATTATTTTATACTTTCAACATCTACTCTTTTAGGACCAGCATTTGTTGGTGGAGGATTTGGTCCTGTTGTGCAAGATGGTCTGGGATTAGGCTATGGTTTTATAGATGACAGAATGGGTTGTCTTGTAAGTTCCTACTCACAACATGCAGATGGAAAAGGATTTGTTAAGTGTTTACAGGATAGTCTTGATGACATTTATGATGTATTACAAGTATCACACCATAACTCTTTGTAATATTAATAAATATTTTAAAGTAGTTTATTAGTAAATAATTATGTATGGACTGTAAATATTGAGAGACAATAACAGATATTGCATTAGTTTTCAATCTTGGCTTCACAGGCGAAGGCGATAAGAGAAATCCTATGATGCCATGGATGTTTGATTGTAATTTTGATTCAGTTTGATTTTCACTGACTATTAAATGAGCAGGATATTTTCATGATATTTGAATGTTTTAGGAACAGTCTTTAAGTGCATTTTGCAAAGATGTATATCCACATTTAGGAGCAGCACTCTGTCTGTCCTTCCTTTGGTATACCTATAAGTATTGATCTGGTTGATATTTTAATTACATTTGTTATTTGGGATCTGTTAAAATATATATATCCATACATTTGATTGAAAATTTTGATTTTCATAGCCATACAAATTTAAAGTAAATTGAGCAGAATGCAACTTATTTTGGAATTAGGCATATAAATTTAAAATAAACTGAAATAAAACATGATAGAAATATATATTTACTATATTTTATATATATTAGTGTTCCAGAGATGATTTCGGTTAAGAAAAGGATACTATGGGTCTGATAAAGGTTGAAAACTATGATGTAATGATGTCTGTCTTGTGTTTGCATTAGTCCTGTTTGATAAAGAACATCATGTTATAAGTGAAAATTTTAATAATTTAATTATTGCTTATTTTAATTGCTACACATTTATACACAAAAAAAAATGTTTGAGACATATGTGATAGTATGCATCCATTTCAGCACATTCACCAAATATGTAGATTACTATTTTTAACAAACAGTTGAAATAATATATTCTGTAATAATGGAATCTATTCAATAACAGGAATAGTCACTACAGCTTTTATCCCATTGCTATAGCCATTTTGTTTATTATAGGAATATATTGATGTTGTGGAGAAAGCTTCTGTGAGATGCATTGACTATTTGTCATTAAAAAAAAAAAATAATAATAATAAATTTTGGCAATACCTTTTGCCAAGTCATATGTCAGCATTGTCTTTTTAAATATAATGCTTATTAATATCAAAAGTAACTGTTGCTTTTTTTTTTTATTTTTGATAGTAATATTTATTAGCATCCTACATGCACTGAGGTACTACTAATATTAGAGTGAAGAAAATAAGGATCTATGCAAGATTTCAATGCATCTAGCATGCTGAAATACATTTAGAAACATTTAGAAATCTGTTAAAGAATAATTGCTGTTAAGTAGCTTTTTGTATTACATTTACAATATTTCAATGTTATATAGTGTGAAATATATATATATCAAAAAAAAATTGTGATATATGGTTGTACCAAAAATTGATACTCTTTTTGTAGAACTTATTGTATAGTGAAATGACTGTAATTCATTTCACATGCAAAATAGTTCACATGCAAAAAATGTGAACCAATATTAACATGTCACGTACTGTTAAGAGATACATTATGATGCTTTAACGCATTTTAAATTTTATTAATCATTTCCTACCAACAAATTGTAAGTTATGTCTTTGTTCATGGCATTTGTGCTTTACATACCTGCCCTGATAATCCTTTGTCTCCATTTATGCATTAGTAATTTCAAATTTCTTTTTTAACATTCTCATTTTTGAAATGATGATGATAATAATAATGGTGTCTATTTGGTCTCCCTGGTTTACCCTTAAGACTCTATCTGTTGTCATTGTCTTTGGTCTCCATGCATTGAGTAACTGTTTTATTTCTAATTAACTCTCATAGATCCATTTTTTTAAATTGGTTTGAACTCTGTGTATATAATGTCTGGATACCTGCTGGTTTTGTGTTTTGTTCTATATGCTGTTGACTCACCACTATACCAGGTTTGCTTATTTTTATTTGTTTTCATATTTTTTTTTTCACAAAAACTGGAATTGTGGACATGTAAAAATGATGGTCAGTTCAATGTTAGTAAACATAAAGTTATTTTCTTTGGGGTTATGCTAGTAGATACTAAAAAGGCTAGGAATCTTGGAGTTTTAGTAGATAGGAAGTTGAAGTTCAGAAGCCATTTAGCAGATATTGCTAATACTATTTAGAAGATAATTGCAATGCTGAAATGAGTGAGGATAAGGACAAGTTCATTTGCAAGGTTAAGAACTTATTTTGCCTCTTTATAAGTCCTTGATATGACTTCACACGAGCTATCATGTGCACATCCAGTGTCCTAGTTTCTGTAGTGATGCATATACAATTAAGCAGGTGCGAAGGAGAGTGTGCGAGCTATCATGTGCACATCTAGTGTCCTAGTTTCTGTAGTGATGTATATACAATTAAGCAGGTGCAAAGGAGAGTGCTAAAGATGACTTTGTGCTACTGTTCTTAACAATTTCAAGTCATTTGATAATGAGTTTCTTTGCAAACTACCATCCCATTGTTTTGCTTTCCAACTATAATTGATTAGTGGCGTCTCTCATCCTGTTGTTTGCTACAAGTTATGTCAGTGGCTTTCTCTCTTCAGTCTTTATTTCTAGTGCAGGAAAGAATAGACCCCTTATTTCTATCACTAGGGCTTTTTCTGTCACCTGCTTCTTTCTCCTATACACAAATGACATTCTCATGCTGACTTCTATGTCCATAGTTTTGCTGATGATAGTGCATTTCATTTCTCTTACTCATTTTACAGACTTTGCAGTGCACAACATCTCAGGCTCAAATATTTACAATTAGTGCCTTAAGCAGAAATCTGCATACTATTCTTTGATGGGGTTAGGATAAACTAGTCACTTTCAGCACTCCCAAAACAGTTCAATCTTCTTTCTTCGATTTTTAAAAGAGGATCTTAGTTCACTTTCTCTCGTTACCTTTGATAATATTCTGATCACCAAATTAGATCAGATCTTGATGAGAAAAATTGATGAATACTTTCATTACTTTACATTGCCAAGCTATAAAGTCCAATATTAAGCCAACCATCTTAGAATACACTTCTTGCGTTTGATGTAGGGCACTAAAATTTCTCTAAAAATTCTTGATACTGTTGTCTTCTAGATGGCATCACGAACTTTTAGAGAATTTCATCAAGAATTTTAAAGGTTTAGCTAATCAGTAATTCCTCTCCACAGACTTATTCCTACTAATGTCTTACAGATAATTTGTTTCTGCTTTAATGTCTCTTTTATCAGAGGTATTTTTTCACCCAATGTTTTTTTTTTTTTTTTTTTTTTTTTGCAAAACTTATAATAATATGAGTGGCAGCTGTCCAATATCCATCTATAGGCAAACTGTTAATCAACCAAACCTTCTCTTTCATTCCATCAACCTCAATTCTCAGGAACAGCCCTTGTGTCCCAAGGACTACATCCTCCATTCAGAAAAGAATATTAATATATTTCTTCTCCATTAATCCCTGCCTACACATCGCACTAACATTCTGGATTCTGCAACCTTTCATGTGTAGTACTGATTTTAAAAAATGTGTCTAAGTTATTTATCAAGCCAAAAGTTACACTGTGAAATGTTTGGCTTGATAGAGGATGAGAATCCACGTGAATATATCTATGAGTAAATAGTAAAACTTAATTTATATTCAGATATAGAGATCTAGTTGTCTCTATTTCCCCCCCCCCCCATTATTACTGTAACTTTTAGTTTGTAGTCCACTGATATGTAGAAGATCCATTATCTTATGTATGATTATCTTATTATCTTGCTTTTGTCTTCAACCATCCATTCAGAGCAATATATTTCACTTGTAGACACATTAATCCAGTTGTTTCCTTTGTTCAGACATCTGTGACCTTGTCCCGATATAAGGCTTGCTGAAATACAGATCTTTTTTTTTATACTCCATAAAGTACTTACAATGAGATCTCTTCCTTTCATTCATACAAATTTTGTTTGTAATCTACATTCATATAGCTGCTGGTGATATCATTTTGGTGATCTCTCTCTCTCTCTCTCTCTCTCTCTCCCCCCACTTTCTCCCATTGTTCTTCAACCTTTTGCTTGCAGGTTTCTGATTACTATACTTGTTGATTTACATTATTTGCTCTCTCATCTGTTACCTAGTAATGCAATAATTTGGCCTCATCCTATGTTTAGCCAACATCAAGGCAAACTATTACAGTACTTGATACATTAACTTCAGTCCTTTTTTTGGGCATCATGCATTTAATACATGGACTTATTCTTGAAAATTCTTTCAGATTTTATCATTTGCAAATGTACATTGCTCTCATTACGCTATTTCTTCAATAAATTAAACTCAAATGAACTCAAAACTTATCCATCTAGTATACTACTAGGTACTAACTTCTTCCATCTCCTGCATCAGGTATCGGTCATTTAATACAATTTTAATAATATTCAATCATGAATAATTTTTATTATTGTTTGTTGGTTTTATATATATATATATATATATATATATGGGGAAATTATAATTATGGATAGTTGAGAAATGCAACCAAAGTTTAGATTTTCATTATTTTTTATCACTATACATGATGTGTTATGATCATACCACAAAAATTTATTCCTTGCCATTTGTTTTGTTGTATTGTATATTAAATTTTTATGCTTTTTTATGAATAAAGATTTATATATTTTTATTAGAAAATAAATATAAACTGATAAATATGATAACCTTATTTTAATAAGTCTGTCTGCTTCTTGTTTTCATCCTGTTTCTTCCACCATATTTCAGCTTAACATTCTTTTATAGCAGTATATCCACACAAATAAATTATTTCCTTATCCTCATTATTCCTATGATGATATAGATGAGTCTACCTCCATCTGCATAAAGTTAGACTCATCATAGGAGACCCATTCTAACCATTGCTCACACAACACTTATCATATCTCTTGTTGAACTCATTTACTGACAAGCACTTACAACCACCTCTGACATCATTTCACTGTTCAAACAAAAAATCTAGTCCTATCATCTATTGAACATAGTCTTTGGTGCCATTCCTATAAAACCATTTCCTGTATTTCGTCTGTCAGTTAGTTTTTGAAGTCCTTCAGTTCACAGACACCTTCAATTTTTCTCATAGGGAGCATTTCATAGACCTGTTACAATCTAGATCACCCGCTACTGGATCCTCTCTACCACTCCCCCCCCCCCAATGGATTCCAGGAAACCATTGGGGGGGGGAGTGGTAGAGAGTTCTGCACACAGCAGTTCCAGATTTGACATCAAAGCCTTATAAAAGGGAATAATAATCTCCCTATTCCTGCTCATCAATGTAGCTTATGTGCTAATTTATCAACCCTTGCAATATGTCTTCTAAACTTCAACTCCTTGTCCCATAATCACATCCAAATCCTTTGCCTCATCAATTTCCTGCAGGTCATTTCCATCAATTAGTACACCACGTGTGATCTCTTCATCCCAAAGTATATAAATGTATACTGGATATACATGCCAATCCTGGCCTATGAACTAACAACAGAAGTTGTAAAACAAATGTAAAAAAAGTTAGTGACAGAGAATATTAATTGAGCCTTAATTCTGATTTGGTTGGGATGAAAATATGGTCAGGTTACACAAGGGTATTGCTAAAATTTTTGGAGTAGTGTTTTAAGGTCTTAAAAAAAAAACAAAAAAAAAGCTGGTTAGAATGAGAATTCAGAAGTTTTAAATTGTGATCCTAACTTAATTCCTTTGTCAAGTGTATTGTTTAGTAATCTATTCATGTTTTATTACTAATGACATTTGAGTGTATAAGGCTGTATGTATTAGATTTCAGATAAACATTTTAAAAGCTTTTAGCAGTTTTTGCATAAAGTGGTTAAGAATAAATAATAAGCTGGTAGCATGGATATGAACAAAGTGTCCACTAGGTATCCAAGAGTATGAGGATGTGGAGCTATAGAGAATGAAGGCAGCCTCATGATTTATTCTTTAGCTGCTGTTGTTTAATTTAAGGATATTTTGGATGGTGTAAAGAGTGACATAGGTATCTGCTGATGATGCAAAGTTTGAAACAACAAGAAAGAATGATTCCAGTATTCCATCTCTTCAAAGAACACCTGAATGGGCTGCTGCTACATGCAAAAGAAAAAAGGATATCAATTTTATTGTTACCAAGCAATAAGGTTTTCATTTATGAATTCATTTTGAATTCATAAATCGCAAGCATTAGAGTGTAACAGTGGAACTGCACATGTAGGAAATTTTAATCCAATATTATGCCTATAGCAAGAGGCATTTTCAAGGAAAATACAGCAAAATTGAAGAAAACAAAATTTGATCAAATATTTTTGGTTGATTTAAATGAAGGATGACAGTCTCCACGGTATTTGGCCATTTTTTTTAGCTCCAAATTTCTTCAAATTTGTAGAGTATAAGTTGATTCCCAGAATAATTTTTGGTTGAGTATTTTTTAAGGATGATAGTGTTGTTCTCCATCTTACTAGGATCTCCAGTATATGGTTTTCCAGTCTACTTTGTCCATATCAGTTCATAATTATACAGTCTTAATTTTTTTCTCTCATTTTATCTGCAGTAAACTCTCTCTCTCATAATGAGAGTGTGTGAGAGAGAGAGAGAGTTTATATTGGCAATGTGTTTACCGTAGATGGTCTGATGTTCAGGAAATATATTTAGTAAATATATGCTTTTTGATGAATGGGGATAAGAAGGGATTCTTTATATTTCTTTATAAGCCTTTGAACTGACTATCTCCCAGATTTACACATCGTGTAGATCTGTACATCCAGATTTTATATATATTATATATATATATACGAAAATAGTAGAAAAGGCATGCAGATGTAACTAAGGTGTCAGGACTATAACGAGTTGAATTATTAGGAATCATTAAGAGAATGTGTATTAAAGAGTTTGGTACAAAAACGGAAAAATGACATGACATAACTACAAGTTGTTAAAGAGATTTTATATGATAAGAATGTACTTTTTCAACATAGAGCAGGAGGGAAATTCATGGAAACTGAATAGAAGTATGATTAGCAAGTGAGCAACAACTAAATTATTCTAATGGTAAATAGAATGCATTGCCAAGGAGAGATATGATTGGATGTTTTTAATTTTATTAATGGTCATTTAATCTTTTCATTTTTTTTATTAATGGAAATGTAACCTTTTACAGCTGTGCACGAGTATTCTCAAGTGCATTCTTGCATTTAAAAACTTTGGCCAAAACAACTTTTAAACACATTTGAATTTTGCAGGCATCTAGTATCAATTTAATGTAGTTAAACTCAAACAGTTCTCTGTCTTCATCTGCTATCCAGAGGAGAATCTACTTTTGCATATAGCAGAAGAAATTACCTGGTGATGTATCATATGGTCATTGTCTTCCCACAGATAGTAAAAATAGTGGTGTGTGTGCATGCTGACCATAAGAAATGAAAATTGCAGGAAATCATGAAAGTTAAACAGATAGATAGGTGTCTTTATGTCAAAGACAAACAGTAAGAATAATGAGCAGTGGGCAGCTCAGACATGATGAGTAGTTCAGTTGAATGTTTGCACGAGACCTTGAAGTAGTACAGAAAGTTCTGTTTTCACCTCCTACACATAACAGCTCTAAATTCGCAGACACTCAGAAAAGCATAATTGCAGATTTTCAACTGGCTATCATAAGATAATTTTTTCAAATCTTCTGTACACCAAGAACAACCACTGAAATGGAATGTATATCACTTTGTGATCAAACTCCCTTTTGAAAGGAAGGTTTAAGGAAATCCTCAACCCTAGGATTTCCAGCATCAAAATGAAATTCCTGCAAGGTATTATGATATGTATCCAAATACCCAAATAACTCATTTAAATAGAAGAAAGAGAGAGAGCAAAAAAAACAAATGTTGGGTAACCTCTGTATTTACCCCCAGGTTCAAAAATAGCATATAATGGCTAAATTTTGAAAGTATGATTAAACATTTTGGAGGTGGCCCAAAATGTTTAATATTGTCTAAAAATATTTAGTAAGATTTTCAATAAAGCATAATTTATCATGGTTTTGGTTAAACTTGAATTGAAAAAAAAAAAAAACTCATGTTTTACATAATACGTTTAATTTAAATTATAAAAGAAAATAAGTCAGCAAGGAGAAGAGTTTGACTAACTTTTATATTACCATTCAAACTACTGAGCAATTGCAATCAATAGCCAACTTTTCCACAACGTAGAGGCCCACAAATTAATCAGTAACCACCAGTATTGATTCTGCCATTCAAGATTACAACTGACCTTGTAGCTTACATTACCCACCACTGGACACATGCTGTAAAAAGATTCGGAGAAACTTTTGCGGTTGCCTTTGACATTTCCAAAGCCTTTGACCATGTTTGGCATCATGGCCTGCTTAACAAATTGCCATCCTTTGGTTTCCCTGCCACTGTCTGTAAGTGGGTAGCAAGCTTTCTCTCTGTAAGTCATGGCTCCCTCTCTTCGAGCTTCGCATCAATGCTGGAGTGCCTCAAGACTGTCCTATCACCAACTCTCTTTCTCTTGTTCACAAATCACCACTGATCCTATGCACAGCTTTGCTGACAATAGTACTCTCGACTCATCCTAATCATTTGACAAACCATGCAGTACTCTGACATCCCAGGCTACGTGATCATCTACAACTAGTGCTATAATTATTGATCTACATAATGTTCTTCAATGGGACAAGAACAACCACATCATGTTCAGTGCCAATAAAGTTTTGCCTTTTCTCTTCCAAAAGAGATAATAGAAATCTCAGCTTACCTACCCTTATCTTCAGTAATACACAGATCACTAGACAAGATCAGATCGCTCTCTCTGGCTCTACTTGGTCTAATATAAACACATCACATCAATAGCCTCCTCACCATACAAGAAACTAGGCATTCTCTTTTGTTCAAAAGGCCATTTTACACCAACTCCTAACTATACTTAGGTGGTCTGAAAAACTATTGGCACAATTTTTTTTTTCTAAGTTGGTACATCTGTAATAAGCATCTATGTGAAATTGCAAGTCATTCTATCGAGTAGTTTGTTTTATACTGTCTGAAGCAAAAGTGTTGTCTGTATCCCTTGAAATGGATAAAATTGTGCGTTTATAAAATTCATTGTGGAAGAAGGTTTAACTACAAATGAAATTCATTCGAAGTTCATAAAAGTTTACGGGCACTCTTCTCCTTCATTTTCGACAATTAAGAAATGGGCTGCCGAGTTTAAACGTGGCCATGTCACCCTTGAAGGTGATCCATGCGAAACACGTCCAAAAAGTGTCAGAAATCATTGATCAAGTGCATGAAATGGTATTGAATGATGGTGAGTCACAGTGCGTGAAATTGCTGAGACTATAGGCATTTCAAAAGAACGTGTAGGATACATTTTGCATGAAGAATTGCAAATGAAAAAGCTTTGCGCAAGATGGGTGCCGTGCTTGCTCATAGCAGATCAAAAATTCACTCACATGAAAATCTCTGAACAGTGCTTGGAGCATTTTAACAAGAATAAAACTGATTTTGTGCGTCGATTTATTACTATGGATGAAACTTGGATTCACCATTACACACCAGAATCCAAACAGTAGTCAAAACAGTAGACAGATAAGAAGCCAGATGTTCAGCGCTGAAGAAAACAAAGTCGGTTCCATCAGCAGGAAAGGTCATGGCATCGGTGTTTTGGGATGCTAAAGGCATTTTGGGGGAGACCTGACTCCTACCAGGTGCGTCCCTTGGGTGGTGGATAAGGGAAACCCCAAATGGGTTGCTCCGAATAAAGAATAAGGAGTTGTGGACCAAAGGATACAGCAGAGGAGTGGCAAGCCGGCTGCATTATTCTGCCATTCAACCCTATGAATCAGGAGTCTCCACTGTGTCAAGAAAAGTTACTGTGTCCGAGGAAACCGATGCGACTGGTGCTAGATCACAGGGAGCAGTCGAGAAGTTTAGTATGTGGTCAGCCAATAGAATTTCAATTTCTTACCCTTAAATATAAGGACACTGTTAAAACCTTGGAAAATAAATTTGATGGAAAAAGAACTTGCTGGGATCAAATGGGACATTTTAGGTTTGGCTGAAACCCATTGGACAGGAGAAGGAGTTATAAATCTAAATTCAGGAAAACTATTCTACTCGGGCAGAGAGGACAATATACATAGAGGAGTCGGCATTTTAGTGAATAATAGTCTACAAAATGCAGTCATGGCCATAAACCACGTGACCCAAGAATGATCGCTATCAGATTAAAAGGTAAAGAAAAAAATGTTCACTTTACAATTATTCAAATCTACATGCCCGACCAGTCACATGAAGATGAAGAAATAGATACCTTTTATGATAAGTTGCAAGTTCTAATAAGCAAGACCAATAAGAAAGATATATTAATAGTGATGGGAGATTTTTATGCCAAAATTGGGAAGTTCATCCCAGGCATGGAGGATGTTATGGGCAGGTTCGGAGTTGATAACAGAAATGAAAGAGGTGAAAGAATTTTAGAATTTTGTAAAGCAAATAATCTATTTATCTGTAACACCCTGTTTTCCATAGACCTTCCCACAAATACACATGGACCTCACCAGATGGTACAACAAAGAACTGTATTGATTACATTCTAATCAAACGCAATTGGAAATCATCAGTGCAAAATGTTAGAACTTTAAAACTCCAGACTTCGACACTGACCATGAACTGCTAGCAGCAAAAATTAAACTAAAATTCAAGTATCATAAATCACAAGCTCCTATCAACAAAGTGGACCTGTCAAAACTGAAAGAGACATCTATGCAAGATAATCATCAGACACTAATAGGAAATGGGTTAGAAGATTATCCTATGACATTATAGAAAATACATGGAATCAAGGTAAAAAAATTGTTACAAGTACTGCAAGAAACATACTTGTTACATCAAGACCAAATCATGAATGGATAACCCCTGAAATTCTAAATACTTTAGAAGAAAAAAGAACAGCAAAGCATATATTAAATATAAAAAATACAGAAGAAAATAAACAACATTATAAGAATCTTAAAAACAAAATTGATAAAATGTGCATATCTGCCAAAAATAACTGGTTGGAGGAAAAAGCAAAACTCTGCGAAGAAGCTAATAAAAGAAATAATAATAAAACAGTATACAAAATTATCAAAGAATTAACTAAGATCTATAAAGATAAACCATTAACAATGAAAGATAAAAACAATCTAGAAACTGGGTCAATACAAAATATTAAAATAATTTGGAAGGACTACTGTCAAACATTATTTCATAAAGAACAGGAGGAGGAAAGTATATCAGAAAAGATGATATATGAAAAAGCACCACCCATAACCTCAGCAGAAATTATAGATGCAATAAACCAAATGAAACTTTCAAAAGCTACGGGTAAAGATGAAATATCTATAGAACTATGGAAATATGGTGGCAAGGAAGCCATTAATTTCTTAATGAATTTATTTAATCAAATTCTTTATACTGGAGTAATTCTAACTGACTGGAAAACAGGAATTATTATACCAATTCACAAAAAAGGAGACAAAAGAATATGCGAAAATTACAGACTCATAGCACTCTTAAGTCATAGTTATAAACTATTCATTCGAATTATACACAAGAGAACACAGGTGCTTACAGAAAAAATCATAGAGGAAAACCAAGCAGGATTCAGGCCACATAGATCCACTATGGACCATATCTTCACCATTAATAATATTGCAGAAAAATATTGGGAATACAACCTGCCCATATACTGTTGTTTCATAGATTTTAAGCAAGCCTTTGATTCAGTTAATAGAAACAAATTGATTACCATCCTAAAAAATGTAAAAATGGAGTTTTTACGTTTTAACATTTATTACAAATTATTATGGAGACACCAAAGCTTTTGTTAAAACAAACAACATTAAAACCGAGAATTTCAGAGTCGAGAAAGGTGTAATGCAGGGATGCCCTCTCTCTCTCACCTCAACTCTTTATCCTCTTCCTAGAAGAAGTCTGTAAAACCATAGCTGATGAACCAGGTGTAAAAATCAATGGTACCAACATTAATCACATAAAATACGATATCATTATTTTAGCAGATTCTAAACCACAGCTAGAAAAAACTATTAATATTTTAAATGACTCTTGTAAAACTTATGGTATGAAAATAAATCTTCATAAAACAAAAATAATGAAGATAGGTAGAGAAGAAGAAAATATTTCTATAAATCTTGAAAATCACCTGCTGGAACAAGTTAATAAATATGTTTATCTTGGCAGTCTTATATCTAGTAACCTCAACAATATGGAAACAGTAAAACACAGGCTAAACCTAGGTTGGACCAACATGAATAAACTAAACAAAATATGGAAAAATAAAAAAATCCCAACGATAAAATTAAAATTATATAAAACAATTATTATCCCAACGGCTACTTATGCTTCAGAAGCCTGGAGATTAACTCAACAACCAATCAAGAAACTTCAAGCATTTGAAATGAAATGCCTCAGAAAAATTAATAACACCCACTGGATGCAGCACAAGACTAATGATCAAGTCAGAACAGATTTAGACTTCCCAGATAATATAATAGACACAATCATTAAGCATCAACTGAGATCGTTTGGTCATATTCAGAGAATGGCCCCTCATAAACTCCCATATTTAGCTCTGAATGGATGTATCGGAAGAAAAAGACCTAGAGGCAGACCAAGAAGTACTTGGATAAAGTTGCTGAAAGAACATTCACATTTACTCAGCTACAGCTATAGAGTCATGATTGAGATGGCTAAAGATCGCGATAAGTGGAGAACCTTTCTTCTTAGTGGACTCAACCTGTTACCAATCGGATGAGATGAGATCAAAGGCATTTTGTTTATTAATTGTCTTGAAAGGGTAAAACAATAACCAGGGAATATTACTTGTGAGAAATGACCTGCTTTGCAGAAGAAAAAAATTATCTTTCATCAGGACAATACACCTGCCCACAAAGGTGTTTTGGCAATGGGAAAATTAAGGGATCTTCACTATGAATTGTTGGAACATTTACCATATTCCCTAGATTTGGTTCCCTCTGACTTCTGTCTCTTTCCAAAACTAAAACTCTTTTTTGCTGGTCAGCATTTTTCTTTGAATCAAGAGGTGATTGCAGCTGTAGAGGGGTATTTTTCAGATCTTACTGAGAACCACTACAGGGATGGGATAATGGCACTGGAGCATGGCTGGAATAAATGCCATTACCAAAACACCTTTGTGGGCAGGTGCATTGTCCTGAAAGATAATTTTTTTCTTCTGCAAACCGGGTCGTTTCTCACAAATTTTTTTTGTCTAGTCTGCTTAGAAGTCTTAAGGAAGATTATGTTGAAAAATAAAAATAATTTTGAAATTATAAATTCATTTTTTTATTGTTAGGCCGAGAACTTTTCAGACCACCCTCGTATACAAATCCCAAATCTGCCTATCTACCATGGGTTGATAATGTTCAGGAATTTGGGGTGGAATGGAGGATAAAGATCATCATTCCTCTAAGAATCATTCCTTTTATTTGGTCTAAGCAGATGTTTGGATCAAGAACATAGAAATGGTAGTCAGCCATCGAAATGGGCATAGTAGTAGTCAAAGCTGGTTATCCCATTTGGCACCTTTATAATGCTAAAGAACACAAGAACAAAATGAATGGGTGTGCAGGTGCTCTGTAATTACCAAGTGAAGAAATGATATCAGCAAGTGTATTTGGAAGTAGAGTTGGTTAAAAAAAAACAGTTAAGAATCTTAGCAGGGATGTGAAGATTGTCTGGTAGATGCATTCTGTGTGTTAGCTTGTTACTAATGGCAAATACCTTTGCATCCCTATCAGCTTGATCAGTGGAATTAGAGAAAAGAAGCCCAATATGTGTTGTGGACATGGAACTTCTCAAGGAAAATGATCTCAGTGTTTCATTATTTGATGCAGAAAATCAAGATTTAAATATATATAATCAAAGAGGTCAGAGTGGCATCAGAATTTCTTTTATCCAATTTTGTTGTAGATAAATGCAACTGTTTAGCAAGGAAGTTTTGATCTTAATCAGATCAAATGAGAGCAAATTCAAGGTTTACATTCTCTGACATTGTGGTGTAATTTATCATCCTTGTGACAGAAAAGAATTATGTAAAGTGTAGTTTAGATAGTTTTTCACTTCTCCATCTGAGGTTTCATTAAGAATAACAATTCTGGTTTGGATTCTTATTATTATCAACAGACCTCCACGGAGTCAAGAGACTCATTGTAAGAGGTCCTGCTCTTGCATGCACAGCTCATCATACGGCGACTTAATGCATTCACTGTTTCCACACTTCCAGGCAATCCATTCCAACTATCAACGACTCTCCATGCAAAATATCTATTCCACATTCCCTTGTTCACACCCACCTTATAGAGCTTCAAGGGATGGCCTCTCATTCTCCCCATCTCCAGATGTTCTATGAAAAATCTCCTCCTCATTACTCTGGTAATTACCCTTTCCCAACTTACACATCTCGATCATGTCTCCCCCCCCCCCCCCCGCCACTTCTTCTATCCACTAGGCTCTGTAATTTGCATTCTCTCAATCTGTTTTATTCCACATTCCAGAAACCAACTTTGTCAGTCATCTCTGAATCCTCTCCAAAATCTCATCATCCTTTTGAACACCTGGCAACCAAATCTGTGCACAGTAATCCATACGTGGCCAAAATCTTGCACAATGGAATCAAAACATCGTTATTTCTACATGTCAGTGTTCTCTGCATCAATCCCATTATCATGATTTTGTGTACATTTTAGCAAAATGTACACAAAATCTCAAGTCCCTATCCACCATCACCCCCAGATCTTTCACCTCCACCTCCTCTAAAATATCCCCACCAATCCTATACTATGCATCCCACCTTGGCTTCCCAAAATTTAAAAACCTTACACTTTGCAAAATTAAATCGATGTCACCACATGCTTGCCCATTCAGACAGTCTATTTAGGTCCTCTTGCAAAGCTACATCTGCTCTACTGCTCATAACACTCCCCAACTTTGCATCATCTGCAAACAACTGCATATCACCATTTTAAGCTGTTTTCAATGTTATTTACATACAAATTAAACAACAGTGTCCCCCAAAACAGACCCCACATGCCACTAGTTATCTTCTGGTATATCATCCCCCCTCTCCCCCCATACAAAACCAGACAGCCAATCTCCAATCCTATGCACTACTCTGCTATTCAGTCCCATCGGTTCCAATTTAATTACTAGTTTGTCATATGGCAATCTATCGAAAGCCTTTGCAAAATCTAAATGTACTACTGTATATGCATCCCCCTTGTCCAATGTATTCATCACCTTGTTATAATAAGTAAGCAGATGATTGCTAAAACACAATCTTCCTTTAGCAAACCCATGCTGTCCATTAAAGAGAATTCTACTGCTGTCTACCCAGTTCTGAATCCATGTCTTCACTAGTTTCTTCATTATCTTGATTACAACTGCAGACAAGCACATTGGCCTATAATTTGAAGCCTTAGTTTTATCAGCCCCTTTATGAAGCAGAACAATTTTGCCATCTTTCCTTTTCTTTGGAACCTTAGCTAATCTAAGACTCATGTTAAAAATATAAGTTAAAGCTGTTAACTCCCTGGAACATTTCCTCAAGATGCGGTGATATACCGTCAACTCCCATGGCCTTGTTGACATTAAGATTACTCAATTCCTCATATACCTCCTGCTCACTCACCATCATTGGTTCCTTCTCCCATTCCTACTTCTCTCAAGTTCTGCATTATGTTATAATCAATGATTGTAGACAGTGGTGCACTCTATTTAATCTTGGGGGGGGGGGGGTTGAGTTGAGTAGACGATTTAAGAATACACGCTATACATTGCATACGAGCTATGACTGAGCATCTGTAGTGATCGCCAATGCACGATACCCGTGATCTCTGGCTCGGCTTGGGCAAACGAAGTAGCACCCAAGCACCACTTTGTTCGCCTTGCGTTCACAGTGGCCAGAATTCCTGAGAGCTATAGGGTATTCCCACCTTATGTGACTGCTAATTCATAATTAGCATAGAAATAGAAGACATGACACAACATAAATTTTTTAAAAAAAAAGAATTTTAATTAGGAAAAGATTTTTGGAAATTTTTCTAGTGTTTTTTCCTTTTTTTTTTTTTTTGGGGGGGGGGGGGCAATGTCATTATCTACAATCATTGGCACACCCCTCCCGGGGTGTGCCAATGATTGTAGATAATGGTGCATATAATTTAAAATAATTGGTTGTTAGCAGATGAATCTGATGCACAGGGAGGATTTTAATGAATAGGGTTATCCCTTATTTCATTGCATGTTGACAGATTCTAGGTTTAAGTACTGGCATTAGTCTATTGCAATTCATCAATAGCTAACTTCTTCAACACCTGAAGAACTGTCTGCTAATCACTGACAACCAGTATGGATTCCTCCACTCATGATTCACAGATCCCTTTATCTACATCACTATTTCTGGACACATGCCTTGGAAAGGTTTAGAAAATCATGTGCTGTTGCACTTGACATTTCCAAAGCATTTGATAAGTTTTGGCACTGAGGATTCTCATCAAATTGCCATCTCATGGTATTCTTTCCATCTTTTTTATTGCCAGTTTTTTTTCTCATGCCCTTCACTTTTTGATACCATTATTTTCAATAGAAGATTACTCCAAAAAACTTCTTGGCATCTTGAAATTACCAAAAAAAACCTAAAATTCCAAACCTTAATAATATCCTCATATCAACAGATGCTACTGATTTCCCCTACTTATAGATTATGCAAACATTTAGCTTTATCTCTTACTGCTAACTCAAGCCTCACCCTCCCCACCAATACTTCTTACTTAAGCATATTACCTATTTTAATGCTTTTATTGAAAATTTCTAATGTGTTTCTTAGACTATTCTAAAGCTTTTGATTGTGTTGAGCATGTGAAACTGGGAAGGAATGAAAAGAATGGATTTTCCTCAACATATTATTAGGTTGATAGCCAACTTATACAGGGGCAAGAAGCCATGGCAAGAACAGGTGTTGGATTGACTGATTGGCTTCTGGTTGGAAAAGGAGTTAGGCAAGGATGTTTACTTTCTCCTCACTTGTTAGTATACATGCAGAGGATATCATGCGTGAAGCATTGGATAAGCTCAAGACAGGAATTAGGATAGGAGGTAAATTGATCAGTAATCTGAGGTATGCTGATGATACAGTACTCCTTTGTAATGACAGTACTCCTTTGTAAGGACTAGGACAAATTCTTGACAATGTTAACAAGATCAGTAATAACAGAGGACTTCAACTCAGTCCTAGCAAGACAAAGATTATGGTTCTCAAAAGAGATACAAACATGGAAGTTCTTGAGAAACGAGTGCACCTTAATGGAGAAAGAATTGAGGAAGTCAGCAAGTTTTAGTACCTGGAATCCATTATTAATGTAAAGAATTGCTGTTCAGAAGACATCAGAAGAAGATTAGGAATGGATAAAACAACAGTCAGAGACTTATCTAAAATCTGGAAGGATGGATCTATTTCCATGGGAACAAAGTTGAGGATTTTGGATGCACATGTTTTTCCAACAGCAACTTATGGATGTGAGACTTGGAACCTAATGAAGTCAGAGATGAGAAAAGGATAGCTGCTTTTGAGATGTGGTGTTACTGAAGGTTGATGACATATACTGAAAGTCATACAAATGAATGGGTGTTAGAAAAGATCAATAGAACTTTAAGACTCCTTAAGGATATTGACAGAAGAAAGTGAAAATATTTTGGACACATTGAAAGGATGGAAGGAGGACTTCTCAGAACAGTAATAGAAGGTAAAGTTCCTAGAAAAATAGGAAAAACATTATACTACACTGCAACAAGTTCAAAAGTGAGTTTTTTTGTTTTTTTTTTAGAATTTACAACTGCTCTTAAAAATCAATATAATTTAAATAAATACAAATGTATTAAACTTCCCAAAATATAGGAAACAGAAATTCTCAGCCATCCCATGTTACACTTAAGCTTCCTACTAGCATAGATGTCCTTTCTAACTGGGAAGATCACCTTCTGTGGGTGTTCTTCTTCTTTAGTCTACTGAGTTTCACTTTACTTTATGGTGCTTGCGTGTATGTGTTGCAATTTATTTTGTACTCCCTGAAAATATCTTTGTGACAGACCAAATGCCATGCCTGAAGTTAGGCAGTTGTTTAATCCATTCCATGTGCTATTTTTATTTCATTAAACATTCAACATGAGTTCTATCCAGCACTTAAGCTTAAACACACACACACACACATACACACACACTATCTACTGTTTTTTTTACAGTAGATAGTGTGTGTGATACAAACAGTAGATAGTGTGTGTGTATAGTACACAAACTGTCTACTGTCTTACATGTTAGCTTATTTGTACTCTTTTGCTGTGTAAGATGATCATGATATAGAGGTCAAATATTGTGCTGTAATTTATTATTATACTTACATGGGCATCATCAAGTTCAAAGATAATTGTGGGAGGTCTACACTAACCATTATTGACAATGCCTGTCATATTGCTCCTTATTGAAGTCTTTCACCAGCAAAGCATTCATGACCATCTGTCAACCTATTTCACTCATTTACCATTCTATAAGCAAAAAAATTTAGCCTTTACACCCTTGCTAACCACACACTAACATGAATGCTTTATATTTGTTATTTTTAATTGATTTGATAATTTAGAGCAGGGGTTGCCAAACTTCTTTGACCGTCAACCTCTTCAAGAGTTTCTTGACTTTTTATCAACTCCCTCTATTTTACTATTACGTAATTATATTAGGATAAGCAAAAAAAAAGATGCTTGTTGGTAAATACGTCATTTTGGCCTACTTGATTGGCCTCTGTAACTATTTCATGACCTTGCTCCATCTTACAGGTCCTATTCATGTCGCTCTTTCCATGATTCACTCTTAATTGCGTTGTCATTCAGGATGGAGATAATTCAAGTTAACCGAATTAAATATTACCCGTACAATGATGTCTTATATATTTCTATCGACCCCTGAACCCGAATCGACCCCTAACAATGTTATATCGACCCCTTTGGCGACCTCTGATTTAGAGTAACACGAAAACCACTTTATATCAGAATTTTTAAATATATGTTTTATAGCTTTGTGTATATCTTGTATGTATGAAAATTTCAAGATTTTATTATGAGAAATATTTATTTTTTCTCAACAGTAGCAGCTCTTATTTTAAGGGTCACATTTAGGATTTTTTTTGTTGGGATAAGCATGGTTTAAGAAAATCTGCTGTAGATGGGTAATTTCCTATTTTAAATCTTCTGGAACAGTTGTGTATTTGTATGTGTTTATAAATTGAGAGGGTGCAACTAATTTTTTAACTGTGTAAGGGGTGGTAAGAATCAGAGTGTAGATAGTTCACCCTATGGATGAGTTTATGGTAAATTCTTATGAATATTGTTCCCTGACCTAGTTAGCGTTACACTTAAAAAATTTATTGGATTGTGTTTTCCTTCATGCTTTATAGTAAAATGCAGTCTATCATAGGAGCTATTTAGGAATGTTAGTAAATCTAAAATGTTTTGTTTTTCCCCGTTACACAGGACATCATCAATATCATGCATGTAAAAAGAAATGGGAGTATTAGGAGTAATAGGTTTGACTCTCAATGGGCCAGAAATAAGTCAGTGACCTGACCACTAATATTTTGGCCCATTGGGAATTTGAAAAATTTTAATAATTAGCTGCAATTATTAATTTTATTAAATCTAGGATATTTGTATTGGGAAAAAACAAAACATTTTTTATCCTATAGGGAGCATTCCACAATGCAGTCACCACTTTGATCACTCAGCTCTAAGTCCTCTCCACCTCTTCCATATATCTCCCAAGAAATTCATTTGATCTGTACACAGTAATCCAGAAATGATTGTATCAAAACCTTATAACTTCCTAATCCCTATTTGTTAGGATCTTTCTTGACATTCAAATGATCCTAATTATTTTGCTCCATTGTGCAGCATGTCCTCTGAAGTACAACTGTCTTTCCACCATTACCCATAAATTCCTAGCCCCAACATTTCTTGAGTGTAGTGTAGTGTAGTTCTATCTATGCAATACACAGCCTATAGATCTAAGAGAACATAGCTTTACACTTTAACACATTCAAATGACAGCTGTTATTCTAAACTACAAGTCTGTTTATATCATCTGGCAGGATTTCTACACTTTTATTAACTATTGCTCTTCTCTAGTTTATCATAATTGGCAAACAACTGGTGAGATCTCCAGGGAGTCAAGTACTCAAGAGAGGCCATAGATCATCCACAACAACTGTCATACCTTCTTTTAAACTCAGTCACACTAGATGCACTCACTACTTCAACAGGCAAACTGTTCTACTCACTCACTGCCCTGTGAGAGAGAAATCTAGCACTCTCTCACTCTTAACTTAGCTGTGCACAAGCTTATTTTCTACTGATACCCACCTTCCATATAACAAAACATTTAATCAGTTAATGACTTATAACACCCTTTAGGTAGTTTACAGAACTCTGTCATATCCCTATTTCTCCTGTTTACCAATGTCTGCAATCCATGTATTCTCAATCTGTCTCCATAACCTACATTCCATAATCCTGATATCATCTTTATAACTCATTTTTACAGACTTTCCATAGTCTTTATTGCTTCATATAGGACACCTAAAAATTAGTGTACAGTAATCCAGGTGTAATTGTATCAAGGCCATGTAAAGAGGCAAAATGACTTCCTTATCCTTACATGTCAATATTCATTTCAACATTGCTATTACTATCTTAGTTGTATTTGCAATTTTTGCAATGTGACTTTTCAACTTTATTTTCCTATTCATGACAACTCCGAGATTGCTTTCCTCATCAAATTTCTTGTAACATAAGCACCTTCATAGTGCAATTGGAAGAACAATGGTACATTGCACCCTTCAATTGGAAAAGAACTGAATTTGATTCTTGTCATGATGAGAGGAATCTTTATTTGGGCTTTTTCAATTGAAAGTGAGTTAGCCAATCTCATATGGAGTTAGCAGGTATTTTTCTCCCAGAAACTTGGGTTTTTGTTTTTCATCCCATGAGGCCCTGAGAACACACAATTTACAGATGACATATACACTAGTGGTGGTAGGCAGCGATGTGTGTTAATGGCAATAGTGTCATGTAGTTGGAGGATTAGTAAGGAAAAGTAGTAAAAGTGTACCGCATAATAATAATAATCCTGCCGATATAATATGCTTTCAGAAATCTCATCACCCCAATGTACATAACACATTGGGGTGATGTACACATATTAACACTGAATTGAATTGGTAGCCATTATCCATTTCCTCACTGTTCCAGCATATTTCAAATTGTTCTGTAACTGCTGCATATCCTGATTACCGTGCATATCTTTGCATCATCAGCAAACAACTAAACATCTCCTGTCAGGGCCTTCCCAATATCATTAGTGTATACATTGAATAACAATGATCCAAGAACTGACCTTGAAGTATAGCACTGGTCACATCAAATCTGTTAAATTCATACACACCCATATGCTACTTTCTGATACCTATCAGCCACCCACTTATCCAAGTCAATAACTTATATTCCAATCTCATATTATCCAGTTTATACAACAGTCTTTAACGTGGTATCCTATAAAATGCCTTTGAAAAGTCCAACAGTATCATAGTATTTGGGAGTTTTTTTTCCATAGTTTAATCCTTTATCTAAGTGTAAGCAAACAAAGTTTGCACCTGAAGTATCTTCAGGACTGAGGCAACTCGTGGTAAAGGTGGACCAAGCTCTCATCACTCCTTGTCTCAGTATCTCCCATAGTGCTCATCTCAAAGCACATCTCCTTGCGGACATGTATAATGCTATGCATTAAGGGAAGGGCCACTACCCAGACCGGTTTCGACCTTTATTGAGGTCTCGTCAGTGGGAGCCAGACCCAGAAGTGATGATACTAAGGCAGATATCATTAGATAAAATTTGACATTTACCTATTTACCTATACGAGTTGACAAAAGGTGTACCACCTTATTATTAAATTACTCTGGATTTAGAGAAAGATGTTGGAATTTTTTTTTCCTACTTGGTTAGACTATAATAAATTTAGTTTAATCCTTTATCCAAGTGTAAGTAAACAAAGTTTGCGCCTGAAGTATCTTCAGGACTGAGGCAACTCGTGGTAAAGGTGGACCAAGCTCTCATCACTCCTTGTCTCAGTATCTCCCATAATTCAAAGCACATCTCCTTACAGACACACCTTTTGGCAACTCGTATAGGTAAATTTGACTTCTCCATTGCTTCTGCTTAGTATCACCACTTCTGGGTCTGGCTCCCACTGACGAGACCTCAATAAAGATCGAAACTGATCTGGGTAGTGGCCCTTCCCTTAATGCATAGCATTATACATGTCTGCAAGGAGATGTGCTTTTCCATTATGGGAGATACTGAGACAAGGAGTGATGAGAGCTTGGTCCACCTTTACCACAAGTTGCCTCAGTCCTGAAGATACTTCAGGTGCAACACTTGGATAAAGGATTAAACTAAATTTATTACGGTATATCCATTCCCTTTACCCAATTTGGCCATAACATTATTATAAAATATGAGCAAATTGCTAAAATATGACCTCCGTTTAGTACACTCATGCTGTTCTAGCAATTTGCTCACATTTTATAATTTATATTTAAAATATAGTTCATCTGTCATCCTATTTCTGTATGTGAGTTTTTACCAACAATGTTCACCACCACTCCACAGATACTGATAGGGCAGAAGTTAGACACATCAGTCTTTCCACTATCTTTTCACAACAGAACTATCATACGTTCTTTCCATTCCTGTGGGATCTTTCCTAAGCTGAGACTTAAGTTATGCAAGTACGTCAAGGGCCAAATCATTTCATCTGAATATTACTTTAGTATACATGATGACATCCCATCTGGCCCTGTTACTGAACTGTAATTCAGGTTATGCACCACTACACTGCAGGAAGTGATTCAGACCATTTTGCACAACATTACATACACCTGGTTGATACATCCAACTAAGTGAGCACTTGAACAATCTCATCTGCTTCTGACACAAGGGTATGTTTGCATTCACTAAGGGTATTCATGTTTTTTTGTTTGTTTGTTTTTAAATTACTTACAGTATAGGAATAAAATTATTTTGGGTTGCCTTTAATCTGCACAGACTTACCAATTTAGCTTCCATGTAATGCTCTAACTTTTTTGGCCTATGCTTTATGTATTTCATAACTCCTGTCATTCTTATTCTCATGATATTTTCCTTCTACATTATCATCTTATTGATTTCTTGTTAATGAGGTTGAACATCTATTTTCTCCCACCCTATTTGTGTTTCAAACTCTGAGAACACATTCAGATACTGCATCATTTAAGCATCTTTTCAAAGCTTCCTGTGCACTGCTAATATCTTTCCCATTCAACAACTGATACTATAGAACCAAAGATAGCATTTCTGAGTTTGTCATAATTTCTAGATTTGTAGTTCAGCATGTAACCTGTTGTGATTGGAACTTCCATGTAGTTGGCTATTTCCCAGGTCAGTATAGCACGATTACTGTCACCAACTGGGGGGAAAACAGTCACATCCTACCACTCTTTGTCATTGAGCTTCTTCTTTCACATGGTGCCTGAAAAAGTTGTCAAGCTGTAACTTGACAACTTTCATGAGTTTTTTTCAGCTGCTCCATCAATACACGGATAATTTAAGTAACACACGATGATTACTTGCTTAGTACTCATCAGTGTAATTCAGCATTGCATTTCATTTCATTGTCCCCAGCAGCTGAACCACCAGGTCTGTAGCAATAATCCATATATTTTATTATATTAGCCTGGACTTCACACCAGATAGTCTCAATCAACTTCCTGCTACACAGGACATTATTATTTCTCATAGACAAACTTATATATTGGTTATGCATTATTAAATAACTTAAGGAATTCACAATGTACATAAGAATATAAATTAAATTAAACTTTAATATATATTTCCGATATTTCGACAACGTCACGTTGCCATCTTCAAAAGGAACTTACACAAAAAAGGCACGTGCACGTGGGCACTACAACACAGTAACTGAGAATGAAGTGAGGAAGCTATTGTTCTCTTAAAAGTCCTGATGTTGGCCCCCTAGCGGGCTAATTAGGTATTCTTGGCCTTTGGGCTGAAGGTCTGCTGATGTAAGCCTCCCAAATTTGGGGGCAGTCTCATGCAACCAAATTTGTTGAGCTTTGGCAAGTTTCTTAGGGCTGAGGCTGATTACATGAATAGTCTTTCGAATTTGAACTTGCTACGGTGTATTATTGTGGCTTTCTTCCATCGTATTCTGTGGTGTGTATCCAGAGCATGGTCTGCAAGACCAGAGTGGCTGTACTTGTGAAACCGGATGTAGTCCTTGTGTTCTGAAATTCTGATATTCGCTGTCCTGCCTGTTTGGCCAAAGTAAGACAGTTTACAGCTGCAAGGGACCTAGTATACACCAGGTAGGTCTAGGGGAAGTGGTTGGTCTTTAGTGGAGCAGATAAGGGATGCCAATTTTCTGTATGGTCTGTAACAGGAGGTCAAGTCATGTTTTTTTAAGATTTTGGTAATTTTTTCCGAAGTGCCTCGGATGTAGGGAATGGTGATGGATTTAGAGTAATCCTTGTTGTGAAGGGGGGGGGGATTGTGGTTTACTGGCTTCAATATTTTTTGGGGGACGTAACCATTGGCTGAGAAAGTCTAGTTCAGTGTTTAGGGCCTTGTTGTTTGAACAGATTAGTTTTGCCCTGTTGTATAGTGTCTTCACCACTCCATATTGTTGTGTGTGTGTGGGGGGGGGAATTGTTGGTGAATGTACCTGACTGCATGGGTGGGTTTTCTATAAATTGAGAAAACCAATGTTCCATCAGGCTGGCAGGTGATTAGTGTGTCTAAGAAAGGGAGGCTGTTGTTTTCCTCTTTTTCCAGAATGAACTTGATTCTGGGGTGTTGGTTGTTTAAGTGTGTTAAGAAGGAGAGGAGTGTATCAGAGCCATGTGGCCAAATAGCGAACACATCATCGACGTAGCGAAGCCATATGGTTGATTTTTGTGGGGCAGAGGCTAAAGCTTTTTCTTCAAAGGTTTCCATAAAGAAATTGGCCAAGGGTGGGGAGAGTGATGAACCCATGGCTGTCCCCTCTATTTGTTTGTAGAATTTTCCCTGCCAAACGAAATAGCCTGAGTTCATTGTGAACTGAAATAGGGCTGAAATATTGGGAGGAAATTTAGCTTGGATTAGCTCTAAAGTTTCCTTGAGTGGAATATTTGTGAATAAGGAGGAGACATCAAAGCTGACCATTATGTCAGTATGTTGGAGTGTAAGGTTTTCTATGCTGGCTTTGAAGTGGGCTGAGTTTTTTATGTGTAATGGTGTTGCCAGTATAGTGTGTGTGAGCGCTTTGGCCAAATGTTTAGCTAATTTGTATGTGGGGCAATCAATGCTATTACATCCCATAGTGGATGTCATTGATTCCACCACATACAAATTAGCTAAACATTTGGCCAAAGCGCTCACATGTATGTGGGGAAATCAATGCTATTACATCCCATAGTGGATGTCATTGATTCCACCACATACAAATTAGCTAAACATTTGGCCAAAGCGCTCACACACACTATACTGGCAACACCATCACACATAAAAAACTCAGCCCACTTCAAAGCCAGCAGAGAAAACCTTACACTCCTACATACTGACATAATGGTCAGTATGTTGGAGTGTAAGGATGTAATGATCTCCTCCTTATTCACAAATATCCCACTCAAGGAAACTTTAGAGGCTAATCCAAGCTAAATTTCCTCCCAATATCTCAGTTCACAATGAACTCAGGCTATTTCGTTTGGCAGGGAAAATTCTACAAACAAATAGAGGGGACAGCCACGGGTTCACCACTCTCCCCACCATTGGCCATTTTCTTTATGGAAACCTTTGAAGAAAAAGCCTTAGCCTATGCCCCACAAAAACCAATCATATGGCTTCGCTACGTCGATGATGTGTTCGCTATTTGGCCACATGGCTCTGATATACTCCTCTCCTTCTTAACACACTTAAACAACCAACACCCCAGAATCAAGTTCACTCTGGAAAAAGAGGAAAACAACAGCCTCCCTTTCCAAGACACACTAGTCACCCATCAGTCTTATGGAACCTTGTTTTTCTCAGTTTATAGAGAGCCCACCCATACAGGCAGGTACATTCATCAACAATCCCCCCCCCCCACTCACAACAATATGGAGTGGTGACACTATACAACAGGGCAAAACTAATCTGTTCAAACAAGGCCCTAAACACTGAACTAGATCACATCCTCAACACTTTCTCAGCCAATGGCTACCCCCCCCAAAAAATATTGAAACCAGTAAACCACAACCCCCCCCCCTTCACAACAAGGATTACTCTAAATCCATCACCATTCCCTACATCTGCGTCACCTCGGAAAAGATTACCAAAATCTTAAAAAAACATGACTTGACCTCCTGTTACAGACCATACAGAAAATTGGCATCCCTTACTGCTCCACTAAAGACCAACCACTTCCACTAGACCTACCTGGTGTATGCCAGGTCCCTTGCAGCTGTAAACTGTCTTACTTTGGCCAAACAGGCAGGACAGCGAATATCAGAATTTCGGAACACAAGGACTACATCCAGTTTCACAAGTTACAGCCACTCTGGTGTTGCAGACCATGTTCTGGATACACGCCTCAGAATACGAAATTGAATTCGAAAGACTATTCATGGAATCAGACTCAGCTCTAAGAAACTCAACAAATTTGGTTGCATGAGACTGCTCCAAATTTGGGAGGCTTAAATCAGCAGACCTTCTGCCCAACAGCCAAGAATACCTACTTAGCCCGCTAGGGAGCAACATCAAGACTTTTAGGAAAACAATAGCTTCCTCACTTCATTCTCAGTTACTGTGTTGTAGTGCCTACATGCACGTGCTTTTTTTGTAAGTTCCTTTTGAAGATGGCAACGTGACGTTGCCGAAATATCGGAAATATATATTAAAGTTTAATTTAATTTATATTCTTATGTACGTTGTGAATTCCTTAAGTTATTATAATAAGACATTATTGCTGTTATTGCTTTCATGCATTTCTAACTTAAATGGACACAAATCATCTAATATCATTAGTAATATCTTCTCACCTCCTCTTGTCTCTTATCATCGTCAATTTCCTGATATGTACCCTTTAGGAGTTTTCAGGTGAATATGACTGCACTACATGATTAAGCTTACATTATTATTAATCTCCTGTCAACACTTTTCCTACAAATTAGTCTGTTACTTGTGAGGACTCCAATATTGTTGTATCTAACATTGCATGTTTTGAATTCCTTCTGACTGAATTAATCCACCTGGACCTGGGTCTTCCTCTGGTTCCCTTTCCTGCCATCTTGGCATCAAACACCTGTTTTGCTAACTATTCCTCACCCATTCTATGTAAGTGGCCATTCCACGTTAGATTAGTTGTAGCCACACATTCTTGAATGCTAACAATGCAAAGTTCCTTTCTAATATGTTCATTTTTAATATGATTTTGCCATTTGATGCCATCTGTTCCTTCATTCCTCTAATTTTCTTAGAACTCTCATATCGTTGATCAACTGCATTATTCCTAACTCTCAGATCCATAACTTAAAATTTGTGAACACTGCCTTATATACTGGTAATTTGGTGTTTTGGCTAATTTCTGTCATTACATTTATTCAACTGGCTTCCCACCATACCATCTTTGCTTATTCTGTTGTCTATTTCCAAATTTATCTCTGATTCTAATATCAGGTTTAATGACACTTTCTTTCATAATGTGATCCAATAGATGGTGAATAAGAGTGGAGATAATGTGTATCCTTGTCTTACCTCTGATTTTATGCAAATGAAGAAAATGGTATACAACACGTATTTTACAATACATAAGGAATTGGGATGCAAAAGAAAAGAGACAAAAAAAAAACATTTTGGCATAAAAAAATATTAAATGAAAGGATAATAAATATCCAGTATCGCTTTATAGTCAATTAGCAAAATAATATCTTTGCAACTCCAGAAGAAAGAATCCAAGAAACATGTTTAAAAAAATATTTTCCTAATTATTGCTTGTGTTGGTTGTGTAGAGTGCTAGCTTTCCATAGAATTAATAGTTAATTCTCTTACACAACCTGAACTTGCTAGTATTCATTTTTCAATGAAATTTCCATTTCTTTTTTCCATCCAAATCATAGGTTTCAAAAATATGAGCATGCTCAACAGGGTCTTTTTCTTTACAGTCATGGAAGAATAATTAAGGGTTACAGATATTCTAGGCACTCGTATATATACCCAGTTAAAGATAAATTAACTCTGAAATATCTGTACTGCAGGAAAAGTGCATTGATCAGTAATACTGCACATTTGCTTAATCTGCTTGAATGAGATTAGTAGTATACTAGTTAATTGAAAATAAGGGAATCTGGATATATGTGCTTTCTTTAGAGAAACAATAATAAAACAATAATATAAAGACTCTGAAATGTATTTTTTGATTGGTAAAATTACTATTATAATTAATGCATTTTGATTTCTCTTATAATTGCTTCTCCAATTTTTTGCTTTGTGGTTTGCCTTTTTCAAGACCTTCCAAAGCTTTTGATTTGCATTATCCATAAACAACTTTTTTTCCTTTTTGACTTGTTCTTAGAAAGCAAGAAAGTACATGTTTAACATATTTGCTTGCTGAGTGCAAATATATATATATATATATATATATATTTTAATAGTTATTGCTTAATATGTTAATTTTTATAGTGAAAAATTCACTTCATCTGTCATTGAATCTGTGTACACACATGATGCTGTCCCTGCCTCTAAACATGTCAATATATGTGGAATACAGGCATATCCTGATCATGTGACACATTAGGTTCCAGACTACCTTCATATAAGTGAATCATTGTTTTTGTTTTTTTTCCTCCAATTTAAATTCCAGACCATTATTTTTTTTTCCCATGTCTAGATGCATGTTTAATAAATAAAAAAAAAGCCACATATGGGCATAAATGATGTAAATAAACCATTAATTTACATCAGTTACACACAAAAATTTTAAATAATTTTTGCAAATGAAAAAGTTATTCTGAATAGCTCAGCTCAAGGGAACATGCCAACCAGTTCATTCTTCAATCTTCACCACTGAAAGCTTTTGTCATTTTGGCAGTAAGATTGTCCCATTTATGGATAACTGTAGCATAAACTAATTTAGCACTTTTCACTTTATCTTTGTTTTTCTGTGTATGTGTTGAGTACATGACACTATATTGGCTCTTAAAATTTGACATAAGAGTTTATATGGAAATATTTATTATTATTAGTAGTAGTAGACCTCCAGGGAGTCAAGGGCTCATTGAGGGAGGCCACACCAGCTGTCATCTTTTCTCTTAAACTCCTTCATATCAGATAGACTCACTACCTCAACAGGCAAACTATTCCACTCACTCATGGTTCTATGAGAGGAAAATTTAATTCTTACCCCTTTCTTGACAGCACACAGATTTAACCTCAATGGATGCCCTCTTGTCCTCATAGCCTATGAACCTCATGTGGCAGTCACAGTAATACTAAATTTATTGTTCACTGATTTCTTATTCAGAGATATTTTTGATATGTTGTTTTTGTAGATTATAAAGGCTGTTTTGACTGTTCATAATTAGTACACAAACAAACAATGTTCTAAGCTGCTCAGAATGGTAGATAATTTAACCAATTATTTCTTCCATATGATATGCATTCAGTCTTTTATGATAGAAATGCTTTTAAGAACTTCAAAAGAAATCCAAACAAAACTCTTCTCTTCATTCCAGCCACCATTCTGTGTGATGCTGGATTTCAATTCTTATATGTTATGTTAATATTGCTTAACGGCTTAAAGTGTAAACAGACAGATACTTTTTTTTTTATTTTCCCCTTAACCTTGAATTTATTTATGCATTTGCAAAGTTTCATATTTCATAACAACAAGAAAATCTGGCAATCCTGTCAGTCAGTCCTGCGGAAAATCCCATCATGAATATCAAAGTAACTTATTATTATATACATTATATGTACATGGGGTGATTATAATTAAAGTTCACATTTTGAAAGGCAGTAACTGAGTAACCACTCAGCAGAACAATTTAATATTTAACATAATGATGTGTGTGGCAGTGGAATTTTATTTTACGTAAAAACCAAAGTTGCCACTAGGGCAAATACATGGAGCTGCAATACCATAGCGAGTAATTCAAAATGTGGGTACACACAGCATGTTGTGTGATTACACAACAACATGTTTGATATGTTATCTTCCGTTTTCAGCAATATGCTGAAATTGCAAAACCGCATGCTCAATCACAGAACACAGAATATAATAAATTTAGTTTAATCCTTTATCCAAGTGTAAGCAAACAAAGTTTGCACCTGAAAATATCTTCAGGACAGAGGCAAGGTGGTACATCTGTTGGCAACTCGTAGCAAAGTTGGACCAAGCTTTCATCACTCCTTGTCTTAGTATCTCTCATAATGTAATGCACGGCACATGCATTAAGTAATGCATAGCATTATACATATCTGCAAGGAGATGTGCTTTGCATTATGGGAGATACTAAGATAAGGAGTGATGAAAGCTTGGTCCAACTTTGCTACAAGTTGCCAACAGATGTACCACCTTGCCTCGATCCTGAAGATATTTTCAGGTGCAAATTTTGTTTGCCTACACTTGGATAAAGGATTAAACTAAATTTATTATAGTCTAACCAAGTTCATAAATAAACTTCCAACAGAACATAGAACTACAGTCGAAATGCTGTGGATATGACATGTAATGCCAGTCTTGAGGTCCAATATGTTGGCAATGTGTCCACGATAGACAACGTTGAAAGTTTTTACACTTGGTTATACTAAAAGTTAAAGATTCCAAGAAATTATATTCTTGGTTTCATCCTTTATCCAAGTGTAGCACACATAGTTTGCACGTGAAGGCATCTTTAATTTATAGTATAACCCAGTAAAAAAACTCAACATCTATTTCTAATCCAGAGTATTTTAGTAATAAGGTAGGCCACCTTTTGGCTACTTGTATATGGAAATATGACTTCAACCTTGGTATCACTTCTGGGTCTGGCTCCCACCGATGAGACCTCAACAAAGGTTGAAACCAGTCTGGGTAGTGGCCCTTCCATAATGTATAACATTATCCGTGTCCATAAGGATATGTATGTTGCATTATGGGATACTAAGGCAATTGATGTGAAGTCATTAGCCTCCAGTGGCGCACTCAGGTGGGGGGGGGGGTTACAGCTTCCCCCGAAATGAAAAAGAAAAGAACAGAAAATTTTCCAAAAATCTTTTCCTAATTAAAATAATTTTTTTTATTTATTTATGTTGTGTCGTGTCTTCTATTTCTATGCTACTTATGAATTAGCGGTCACATAAGGTGGGAATACCCTATAGCTCTCGGGAATCACAGCCACTATGAACGCAAGACGAACGAGGTAGTTCTCGGGCAGACCGAGAGCTACTTTATTTGCCCGAGCCGGGGCAGAGGAAATCATGGGTTTCGTGTATTGGTGATCACTGCAGATGCTCAGTCATAGGTCGTATGCAATGCGTAGTGTCTATTCTCAAATCGTCTACTCAACTCGGCCCCAAAAGATTAAATCTTGAGTGCGCCACTGTTAGCCTCTGTATTCGAGTGCCCAGGTTACTTCACACGAAAACTTTGTTTGCTTACATTTGGATAAAGGATGAAACTAAGAATATAATTTCTTGGCATCTTTAATTGATAAACAACGTCCTTGAGATGTCCCCACAGCTAAAAGTCGCAGGGACTCAGATCCGGCGAGCGCGTTGACCACTAACGAAAATGGCGGGTGACGATTCTATCATCGGGGTCATTTGCAGAAATGGCACGGGCGAAGTATTTCGCTGCACACATACCAGGAGTATCATTATCATACATTGCAGCGCCATGTATCACCCTAGTGGCAACGTTTTAGAACTAACGTTGGTTTATGTGCAAAATAAAATTCCTTTGCCACACATCATGTTAAATATTAAATCGCTCCGCTGAGTAGTTACCCAGTTATAGTCCTTCTAAATGTATTATAATTATAATCATCCTATTATATATATAATCACTGTGTATGTTTGCTTTTTTTAAAAAAATTATTATTTATTTATTTATATTTGATGTAAACACAAATTACATCTTCGTCCTTGTTGGATGAATTAATAGTTTTGTTTATATGCATATTTTGGCCTAATAAAGTTTATAATAGCTAAAAAGTGTTTAGAGTTTATTTTTTTATTTAAAAATGTTTATTATTATCTCCACTTTTCGAGGAACTTAAGCAGATTTTTTTTTGTGTGTGTGTCTTATTTACCAATGTGACCATAAGTCTAATTATTAATAAAATTACATTTATCAGTAATATCTTGTATTTAACTACGAAGAATAGCACACATGTTCAATAAATTAAATTTACTAAATGGATTTTCTCAGTATGTAATAATGATATACGAAACACTTTGTATGGCATAGGAGAAAAATTGTGCCTCCCTCAAGGAAGAGTGATAATTTGTGTTATTAACTGAGTCAGTAAAAAAAGTTTTTATTTATACATATATGAAAAAAAAAGTAGTATGCATTATGCACAAATAATATTCATTATAGTCATATACTAAATTTTATCCTAAACTAACCTTATTTAAAAATGGATTTAATTTTGAGCTGAAGAAGGAATGGTTACCTTCAGTTACTTTTTTAGAGAGGGGTAAATTTAAAATTTATCCCAACCATATACGATGGTGAAATCTATTTACCATCCTACACTTTATATCCATCATATTCATTCACATCCAAGTTTTGATTAGCAAACTGAATTTACATATGCATAATTTTTCAGGATCATTACAGGCCCTTCCACTAATTCATATGCCAACAGTGAATTAAACACACACACCTGCAAACTACACAGTGAAGGCATGATGCTAAATAGTTTGCTGCATAGGCACAGATAATACGACAGTCAAATTTTCCTATTAACTCATGGATCGTATTGACCAGTTCTTTGGAAGTCATCGTTTTTATTATGTGAATCTTGTGCACAAAATATCACAGTGATTATGTATTATCACTGTGTGATAATACATAATCCAGAAACCCTTCTAGGAAGAAACCATTCATGGATTTTTTTTATTCCATGAAGAAACCATTCATGGATTATTATCACTGTGTGATAATACATAATCCAGAAACCCTTCTAGGAAGAAACCATTCATGGATTTTTTTTCCCTCCAAGTTTCATGTCTGTTATTATGTATGCAGGTGCTGTTTCAGTTCATCTTGTGATCAATTTGTAGTGCATGGTCTGATAACCCTGATTTAAAAAATGCAGGAATAGTATAATCTGGTTTCCTGCCGGGAAACCAGATTATTAAGGATTCTGCTTAAATTTTTCGCATAAACTGATGAACTCGGGACTGTTTTTTTTTTTTTTTTTTTTTTTTTGTTCAAACGGAAAAAGCAGTTTAGAAAAAATACAACCAACCGGTTATTCAGATCAACACATGTCAAAAACTTTTTTTAAATTTTAAATTCAGAATATGTAGGATCAACAGCCATTGCATTCGAACCTGATATGACTAAATAAGCTGCACACACACTTTAATACACTGCTTGGAAAGAAGTCAACGGGCACATTCATGGGCAAGGTACATTGTGCCATATAAGTCACGTTTATAGCTGGTATAAATTGGTGTAACGTGATACTCCACTCAGTTTGGGACCTGAATATATAGGGGATCTGAAACAGGAAGTGATCGCTAATTTATTTTTGAGCAGTATAAAAATGAATATCTTACTGAAAAGAAAAAAAAAACAAATGTACAAAAGTTTTTAAAATAATTATAGTGGAGCAACTTTCAAAGGTAAACTGTAAACTCTGTGTGTGTGTGTGTGTGTGTGTGTGTGTGTGTGTGTGTGTGTGTGTGTGTGTGTGTGTAAAAATCAAGAAAAAATGAGAGCAGCAAACTGAAGAAAGAATTGATTGATTCAGTCATGAAACATGAAATTATTTGTAAACAGAAAAATCCTAACATCTTAGCATAGTGAAGAGCAACAGTCATGAAATGAAGAAAGCATAAAGTTCCTATCAAAATTAGCAGGTGCCCGAGAAAATGCAGAGAAAACTGCAAGAAAGCTATGTTACGTGTAAAAAGTAGCAACACAAACCAAAAGCAAAATAGAGGCTATTGAAAAAGCTTACAAGTGGAGGACAGAGTACTCCAAAGAGAATCAGATATTTCTTTAAAAAAAAAAAAAAAAAAAGATGATATTCTGTATATTTGGAGGGACTACAGATTATTGCATGAACTAAACAGTGAAGTGCTATGAAATACTAAAGAGGATGAAGTGCATATCAATATATAAAGGAGAAAAAAAAATCTATCAGAAACCTGAAATGTGGAAGACAGCTGGAGTAGATATTTGACCAAAAATGCTGGCATGTGGTGGTAGTATAAAATACATTTCATATATTCAGAGTTGATTCTGGAGATGAGAGTTCCTGACACGATTTTTTAAGTATACTTGAATAAGGCAAATAAGGCCAAAATCGGCCTGGTTGGTCGAGTGCTTAATGTATCCGCTCTCCAGCCAAGAAGCTGCAGGTTCGAATCTCGCCTAGGGAATGGAAGGGTGTGATTGTCTTTCACCTTCATACATTCATTTGTTCCTCCAATGTCAGACTCTGCGATAAACTGGTTGGGGGTCTTCCAAAGTCGCGTCATCATGTATCAGCGGACCCTGCACCAAGCGGGACGTAGCTGGGAAGTAGAGGCCTTGAGATAAGGCTAAGAAAACTGTGGAAAAGAAACTTGGGGAGGACATGCTGGGCTCAGGTGAACCAAAGAGGGATTATGACCAGATTTTTACTTTGAGGCAAATAGTCGAACAATTACAGGAAGACAACATGTATCTATATTTTGAGTTTTGTACATCTGGAAAAAGCATACTACAAGAGACATGATTTTCAAAATCAGTTATGTGGGATAACTTGGGATGTGATCAAATGCAAGGGATACCTTTTCTCAGATGTATCCAGAAGTTTGTATTCTGAGGAAACCAAAACGTTATTTGTATTTTAATAAAAGTGTTAGTGTTTGTTTTTCCGAGTGCTGATAGTTTGCCTTCAGCTTATGATTTATTCTGTATTCCGCTAAAAAATTTTGGCTCTAATACATAACCTATGTGAACGAATGCAAAAGAAGAGCGAACTACAAGAGAGCTCGTAAAGACGGTTTCTTGTTACGACAAAGTGAATCGACCATCCCCTGCGCACCTTATTATTTTCCAGCCATTCGAGATGATCCTGTTGAGGTTATATTTATATATTTATGTACAGGGCTTGACAAATAAACTCGCCTATTCTTCCGTGGCAAGTAGATTTTGTCATCTGGCAAGTAACTGCAGACTAGACAAAATAGAATATTTTTTATTTAATAAAAAATAACTTTCTTAACATTTTTTAACTTTAAGAAAAAACATAGATGGATGTGCATAAATATGAAGGGTAACAAAATTAACAAAAATTAACGTAACAAATTATAATTTCAAAATAAAAAAGTTTTTTTGCTGTTCTTCCTATTTATTGATTTCTTCTTGAAATGGTTCTTACACGAAGGAAATTTGTGTAAGAACCATTTCCAAACAACGATACTGCACCACTAATCACTTTATGGAGTTCCCATTCACTTAATGGGACGTTAAAAATGTGGGAGATCCTTGGGCGAGTAATTTTTTTTTCATCGCCAATAGCTTTTGCATACTTTGTCGAGTCCTGTTTATGCATATATTCGAAAAAACATTGCAGCGTAAGCATCCTCTGATGTTTCACTGAAATGCTGAGTGTACTCAGATGACTTGCACTGCGATCCGAACGCAATGAGTTTATGCTTGAATATTGCAGCTACGACGTGCATACAATGCATATATTCGTGTTACGATGTTCTGTTGAAGTGTTCACGTATACATTGCTTTGTGCCTCTTGAAGTGACGTCCCTGTTGTTTGGCTGCATTGTGTGTAGAGTAAAATTCACGGATGGACCTAAGTGACATTTCATTCCATTTAAATGCATTTTGGGATATTGATGGTTGGGCATCATGATTTCGAATAACTGGTAACTTGATCATTTTGGAAGAATGATAAAACTTTTGTTATGCTAGCAAAAAGGACCTCTCTTGCCGTTAATAATGCTTCAACTTCTCATGTTTGGACTTTAGAGAACAAGATATTAATATGCTGCTAATCCTTTCGCTTACTGGAACGATGACATTCAGTCTTTCTGGAATTCTATAAAGCTCTGTTTGGTCTTGAGAAGAGTGTGCAATTTTACCTGACAAAAGTTATTAAATTAAGTTTATTTCTTTATCAGGAGTGTGTGTGTGTGTGTGTGTGTCTTGTAGTCGTCATTTCCTCGCAAGTTTGCAAATGAATACAATGCTGTACTTACCTACTGTGTCGAATTGGCCAGAGTAGTTATGCATGAATTAGTCATGTGAAGATGTTCGCACTACTACAATTTTCGAAGTTAAACTCTCCTCTCCTTGTAAAATAACAGAAAATTATTGCAGTCACAGATGATCTGTGTAATAGCATTTCTGTATAGTGAAATTATTCATTATTACAACAATTAAACCTAAAGCGATTTGAGTATATTAACTGTACTGTACACATAATTTTGTTTTGCTTAAAATAAAAATCAGTCATATCGATTAGACCATTTTTAATTCCATTGTAATGACCCAACTAATATCACACATTTTAATAGTTATTGGGAATACCAAAGTTCATCAAATTCGATCAAGTTGGGGAGAAATGATCATATCCCATTTATATATATAGTAGTGGAAAATGGTGAAGACATTATTTAAAATCATTTCTGTCAATAAACGTGAAATTTTAAATTAAACTGGAAAAAGAAATGAAATTTCTTCAAAACATTTTGTAAGTAAAAAAAAAAAAAAAAACTCGCTTCAAGCTAAAAGAGAAGGGATTCAGCCAATTTTATCAAGGAAACACCTAAAACCGGATAAATAAAAAGTTATAATTTTCATTGCAATTTACATTTACACACATTAGTAAAGAACCTTTAAAAATAGCCAAAATTCAGTTTTGCATTGTTTTAATAGAATTTCCTGAATGTCAACCTCCTTTAGCAAAGTGCATTTGTATACACGTTATTGCTCAATGACATAAATTGGATTTTACTACAGAAATATATTTAGACATGGAAATTAATAAGGAATTCTAGAAACCTGTTCGTGTTTCGAACTAAATGACAGTATTTTTATGTATTTATTTATTAATAAATAATTAATTTTAATTAATTAAATAAAATAATTTTTATTTTAATTAATTTAGGAATCATAGTTGCTAAATTTGATTTTGTTTTTGGAGGGAAATTATTGGTATTATGGCTGCAATTTTATGCCGCTATTAGAATGCAATATTATGACTTTCAAGGTTTAAACAAAGTGTTAGAAACAAGTCGTCGATACTTAAAATCAAATATCTTCTCTTAAACCCTTTAGAATTTAAATTCTTTAGTTTTATATTCCATTTATAGCATTTACAGGGCGTAGTCACACACACACACACACACACACACACACACACACACACACACACACACACACACACACACACACACACACTGGAGAATTTGCGAAGATAACTCTGCAATATTATACTGCAGAGTTATCTTCAGAGTTATTTTGTATGTAAAGATATAATGTTGGAAGAATTTGATTTGGAATTCTTTGTATGAGCTGCGACAAGAGATGACAGATTCGACAACTTCTCGGCTCTTCCATCCCTTGTAGAAGCATAATTAAATTTGTTGGTTGGCCGTATAATTAGTTACTCAGTCTCATACTGAGTTGGCATCTCCAGCAAAGCAACCAGAAAACGTTGACTCCAATTTTTCTTGACTGGAAAAGTATATATGTTTCCGCTTACAGTGAATATGGTGACTTTCTAAGTATCGTCTAAGAGAGGTCACTCGCCTGGAGAAGAAAGCAGTGGAATGATGCGCAGCCAATTTGAAAAGTCACATTTGGACAGCTCCAGAAAAAGACAAAATGACACCTGTTATTTGTACCAAGTGCTGATGTAGTACTTTGGTTGATCGTTAGGTGGCTGAGATAAAGGCAACTGACTTTTTTTTTTTTTTCAGTTATTCCCCATTAAAATTACTATAATTTTGCTTTTGAGATAAAATTACGAAAATAATGAATATTTTAAGTTGTGACTTCACAGACTATTTTTAAAAAATAACGTAAAAAACTAAGATAATTTTTGAAAAATATTTTATAGAGAAATACTTTATTTTGTTTGTAAATTTAAAAAAAGATTTTTTTTAATCTTATCGCCAGACACATTCATCTGGCGTTTTACTGGATTTGTGTCTGGCGTCAACAAAGATAAATATTCGGATTGAAACTAATAAGTCTTAGTCTTGCTTTATTTCTCCACTCAGAAACAAAAACAAACTCCTTATTCATACAAATATATTTTTATTTGATTTTCTGAGCAGTTCTGGACTAGATTATTACTGTATCGTTTTGACTGAAGAGAAGGACGTGATCTGAAACACATACAGTTACTGTAAACTACACAAACTCATATCTAAGCCTATGAACTAACTCTCGCAGTACTGACTGGGATCATACTCAATCAACTAGCTGACTAGTTGGTTGGCCGGGTCACTGGATAACACTAGCATTCTATATGGACAAGGGGCATGCAAATATAACTAGCAGTCTCCTCATTTTTTTTTTCTACTGTAATTTTAAGGTTTGTAGAGCGACAAAATATGCATATGTAACAAGAATGTAGGTTGAGCACAGTAGGCTACATGAATGTTCAGTCTTATCTAGATGTCTTATCTGACACTTTGTGGGGGATACTTTGAAATTGCAGTAACAAAATATTGCAGCAGCGTCATTAGTGTCGAGAAATTGACGGAACAAGAAATCTTGGGCCAGCAAAAATCGAAATAGATATTATTAGTACAGAAAGAATATATAACAGCGCGAAAAAGGTAAAATCTTAGTGATGATATCCGTAGAATCATTTTTCATCACTGTCCGAGCATAAGGTGTTGGCAACGAGAGAATGAAAGCACCCGTAGTAGATGAATGGGAGGGAAAATGGAGTCTATATGGCACAGGGTTCCTCCATGGCTCTCATGCCACGGAGAAGATTTCAACTTCACCTCTACAGAGCACGGCCAGCGTCATATTACTGGGAGCCAGGGTCAGATGTATCGATGATAGGACAGGTAATTTGGCTGTCATTCCACGACGGGGAAGCAAGTGGACGATGGATATATTACACATTCCCTGCAGGATGATGACCACAAAATGGCTGAGTATGGGACAGGACTTCAGAATAGGACTGGTGGTAGTCATCGCCATAAATGACAATCCGACTAGGCAGACGCACTTGAATATCACTCATTTCCTCCACCTCCTCTCCCGCCCACATGGTCTCTGCTGTCCTCTGCAAATATAAAATGGTATTCAGACGTTAAGATTTCGTGCTTTGTGTTAGTTAAAAATTAAACGTATTCTGCTAATGCATTGGAAAGATCTAAACATTTCGATATTGTTAAATTTACGTTTGTCCAGAATTTTTAAAATTGCATTTAAATTTCCAGAATCCTAAATAAGTAGAATATCAATGCTAAGTTTTGAATATATTTCAAATATAAAACTACAGTTCATAATTTCTATAATGTAAATGGTAATTGGTAAATGCAAAGGGTAAATGGTTTATTTGACCGAGACAAATAATTGTGCCTAATAAAAGGGAAGAGATGGCTTACTTTCAATCAATTCAATCCTAAAATTACTTCTAGAGATTGTGAACTTTCTTTTTCAGAGCATAATATCACCACAATAATACATTTTTATAATATTAAATAATACATTCTACAATACAAATTTCATGGAAATATTCAGTTAAGTAAGGTTCTTAAAATAAAGTGATCACTATCAGTTTATTATTCAGAAAAATGTGGGAGATGTCCTTACAATAGAATTACATCGAGGATGGAAGGTTGTCTTATTGAAGAGTTAAACCAGCAAGGAACAGCAATGTAGGATTACATTTCTTCATGCCAAATGAAATTCTTCAAGAAAGAACAAATCTAATACAGTTGCAGAAAATAAATTTTCACTAGGAATGGTTCGACCGAACGCCATTGAATTTTCCGCTGTTTGAAAAATCCATTTTTAACATTGATGAAGCATCTAGAAGGTTTGCTACACCAACTAGATGAAGGCAATGGGCCTTGGTGGGTGCAGTTTTCTGAACCGAGAGCATAAAGAAGTTTGTTCCATGGCAGGAAAAATTCCTTGATGTTTAGAGAGAATAACGCAAAAGATGATGGATCAGCATTCGTTGTAATGTAATGCACTAGGTCATGCTGATAAATGTCTTTCTATCCATTCTCTTAAATTCCTTATTTTATTATATTATTGAATTCAGCCGTTTATAAAGGACTTCTTTCTGGAAATGTAAATCAAATGTTACTCTTAAACTAACTGAAGTAAGATATGGACAGATTAGTATATATAGGCCTATGCATTCTGCTGAATCTCAGTGCAGAATTCGAATATAAACAATTTTTTTTTCATAAATGAGGAAAAATAAAGCATTTACTGCCCAGTGTTTTGTTTGGGATTGCTTCATAATTGATACATTTATTCTGACAATATGTCAACTATCGACTGCACTTTTACGTACAGTGCTCATGAAAGTAACGAGCTGTGAACTTAGCAGAATTTTCGTTTAAGCTGTCGAAATATGGCAGGAATATCGTTTATTTCAATATTTTTACAGTTATAACTCTTCATAAACCTTGAATCAATAATTTCACATCCTAGAAATAAAATCATTCGATTTTATTTTTAACATCGAAATAGTTTTGCTCTTATGCCATCAGGTCTTCCAAACTTTGTACTAAAACAGAGTTTGCCTGAATAATTCTCGGATAATTCTGAACATTAACTACGAGAATTTTGCATTTCAGCAACAAAATAATAACAAATATAAATACCTGATTTCTTTCAAACGATCTCCACTGTACATGATGTGCAATATTTTTAGTTTGGAGACTTCGGCAACACAGAGCACATGAGCCCCCACTTTTCGTACCATTTTTGAAGCTTTCGTTTTTTTTTTTTTTTTTTTTTTTTTTTTTTTTTTTTTTTTTTTTTCCTCCTCAGTAGTATTTGAATCTAGAATCAATATATAAAGCTGATTCCAATTTTAGATTATAGAATCCAACTGTAGAAAGATTAAACTAAAAGTTTCACGGTTCGTATCTGATATAGCCAGCTCTTTTATTTTTAATGATTGCCTGAATTGTAACTTTATAACAAAAAAAGGCCTATAAATTAATGAAAAAAATGAATGAAAATGCACTCAGAAATGCATCATGAAATAGTTTTAATAATTTAAAACTACTAAACCGTATTAGATTGACAGTCGAAAATGCGAAAAAATTTTGCTTTTGTGAAGAGAGAAAAATGAAGCTATGGGATTCATACTTCACTTTATTATTATTATTATTTCTATTGATTTATTCATCACCAATTAATGTTGAGTGATTAGAATTATCGCAATGGCAGCCAAAGGTTTAAAGCATTCTGAAACCATAACAAAGAAAAACGACCTTCAGGCTTCCACACCAGGTTTTTCCGAAGAAGGAAGCCTACTTTCTTCAAACCGCTATTGAGGAATCAATTCATCATTAATCCATAGAAGAATTCAGTTCACTTAAATCCAAGCTGTCATAATAGTCGTTATTAAAATGGTTTTTTGTCCCCCTAATCAGTGCTATGAAATGTTCAATCTGCTTTTGAAAAAAATTAAGGGAACTTGAAAAAAGGTGATGTCTTTTGTGATTTTCTAAAATACTGATTTAACTAAGGAAGTTATCGAAAACACTTTTGACCTTCGCAAAGAAGTTTCAGTACTTATCGCTGTTGCGGAACTGACCAACGAGGAACGGATGTAGCAATTTTTTCTAACTTAGAAAGAAAGCAAATTACCTGACAAGAAATTACATTCTTGTTACTAGCACAACTTGATGTGGAATCAATTGCCTCTATATACGATTGGCTTTGTCATGAAGATATTTCACCTGCAAACTTTGCTTATGCTTTGCAAAATCAGTATTATAAGAAATTACATTTTTAAAATGAAATATATATTGATCTTTAATTGACCATGATTTATAAACATCTAATGCCAACAAGTTTCTCCAACGGGGCTGTTCGGCTTCTTCAGGGCTTATAACGGGAAGAGAAAACTCAAAGTGGCTAGTACAGAAAAAATGGAGTAATATTATCGTATAAATCAAAAATTAAAACAGAACGCGTAACATTAGCATGGAGCGTGTTGTGTTAGTCACTGTTGTGAGAGCACGCTCTGTAGTTTTGAGCGAAATCAAATTCTGGCAGACTGAGCGATCTTATTAATGTTTTCCATATGTCAGCTATTATCATTCCCTGGTTTCTGTTAAGATTTTTTCAAGAACGGAGGGCTACTACGGCTTCCTTCAAATTTCTACAACGGAAGTCTTCTTCTAGATAAGGCACGGAGCTGTTTTCCCAATCAATGGTATGGTTTGTAATCGTGAAATGATGGGCTGGACCTGAGTTGTCTGTTCCATTGTTATTAACATCTCCTATATGTTGTTTTCTTTTCGGATTTCGAGGCTTCTCGACGTCTGTCCTATATAGTTTAGACCACAAGCACATGAGATGTTGTACACTTCAGCGTGTTGTCCAAACACCTCTCCAGCCTCCTAAAAGGATATATCAGAAAATCGGGCACTTACATTAAGAATTCAACACTTTATTGAAAAGCATCTCGATCTTAAAGACAAACATTCTCGCTATCTTGGACGTGGTATCTTTATTTACCAACATCACAGTAGAAGTTATCAGTATCCTATACAATCTCTTTCCTGAAGATACAGCTCACCTTTTTCGTCACTGCCTTAAATCTAATTATTTTAAATGGAATGAAACTATATATGAGCAACTAAATGGCTGAACTATGAGCAGTCCCCTTTCACCGCCCTGTGCAGATCTTTTCATGGAAAAGCTAGAAACAGACATCCTCTCAAAATTAGACCCAAAACGTTTAGTGTGGTGGAGGTATGTAGACGATGTCTTCATAATTTGGAGGGACACAAAAACAACCCTTTTGGACTTTTTCACCAAAATTAATTCTTTCCATCAAAAAATACAATTCAATTTGGAATTGGGAAAAGATTATCTACTACCATTTTTGGATACCCTAATCAGGAAACTAGTAGATGGTCATATCAAACTAACAGTCTACCGCAAACCAAAACACACTGGACGCTACCTTCATTTCAAATCAAGAAAAAGAACTCTACGATGAACTTACTCATATATCAGAGACATTAATAAATGAATTTAATCAACAAGATTCTTCATAGCAACCCCCACAACAACAACAACAATCTATCACTCAATACAGATCATCCATAGTTATTCCTTATGCAAGTACAGTGTCGAAAAAGATCGCAAAACTTTTTAAGCTTTTCAACATCAGAGGTGTGTTGAAACCGGTTAAGACTGTCCGTCACGTTTTAAGATCGCCAAAATACATTAATGCTTTTTTCAAACACGCTGGAGTGTACACGCAACATCCCATGTGCTTGTGGTCTAAACCAGGGCTGTCCAAAGCACTGTCTGCGGGCCGCATGCGCTCGCAGTGCGATTTTGTGCGGCCCGCCTCTGGGTTTTGATTTTCACGAACGAAAAAAATAAAATAACAATTTGAATCGAATGCATATTAGATATTTTAATTCTATCACTAATCGATAATCTCGATGTTCGTAATTTTATTTGGTGTTTTTACATCACTATATACCCACGTGCTTTTCGAATATTAGATGTGTCAAAGAAGCGTTCTTACACTGTTTTGTTCCAATGAGCACGTTATGGGCGTTCATGAGGGAACGTGAGCACGCGATTAGTGTTATTCGTTTGTTCCGCTTTCGAGGTTGTGTCGCTGCTGCTCACCAAATTACTAGATACGCATTGTGATGCGGCCCTTGAATTGGACAGCCCTGGTCTAAACTATATAGGAGAGACATCGAGAAGCCTCGAAATTAAAAAAACAAAACAAAAACATATAGGATATGTTAATAATAACATGTCATGTCAATAGCGGAACAGACACCTCAGGTCTAGCCCATCATTTCGCGATTACAAACCATACCATTGATTGGGAAAGCAGCTCCGTGCCTTATCTAGAAGAAGACTTCCGTTGTAGAAATTTGAAGGAAGCCGTAGTAGCCCTCCGTTCTTGAAAAAATCTTAACAGAAACCAAGGAATGATAATAGCTGACATATGGAAAACATTAATAAGATCGCTCAGTCTGCCAGAATTTAATTTCGCTCAAAACTACAGAGCGTGCTCTCACAACAGTGACAAACACAACACGCTCCATGCGTGTAATGTTACGCGGTCTGTTAATTTTTAGTTTATACGATAATGTTATTCCATTTTCTCTGTACTAGCGACTTTGAGTTTTCTCTTCCCTGAAGTAGCCGAACAGCCCTGTTGGAGAAAGTTGTTGGTATTAGATGTTTATAAATCATGGTCAATTAAAGATCAATATATATTTCATTTTAATTACAGGGTGTTCGGGATAAATTTGACAGTTTCGTAAGGAAAAAGAAAATCTTCTTTGTATCTATTAAATTTAATGAATTGACAAAAAAACATTACAGGCAGAGTTAATTACAATACTATCAACAAGATTTACTCAAAATAACCACCATTAGCATCGATCACAGCTTCAATTCTGCTTCGGAACCTCGAACAAGCTGATGCTACAGTCTCCCTGGGAAGGGCCGCAAAAACTGTTTTAATTTTATCCATTAACTGGGCTTTTGTATTACTGGAAGTGCGATTGGTGTCTTTTTCAACTGCGCCCCATACAAAATAATCCATGGGGTTAAGGTCTGGGGAGTTTGGAGGCCAAACATTTGGACTGGTGAAGTCGTAGAAATTTTCAGACAACCATTTTTGACTTTTCCCAGAGGTGTGGCAAGGGGGCCGAATCCTGCTGCCATACATACGGCCTACCATTGGCTACCCTTGTTATCCAGGGCTTGACTACAGTTAGCAACTCCACGAACAAAGCCCGAATTCCAATGCCAGGGTTCTTCAACACCTGTTCCTGCAGATTTGCGAGGAATTCTGCTGTACGAACGCAATCAGATCGTCTGCTAGGGATCTTTCTTCTTGCTACATCCTCGTAGTCACCATTGCAAGTCTCTAGTTCATGCCTGATTGTTTTTACTGTATTCAGGGAGCATTGGGCAGCAGTCGTAATATCCTTATTTTGATGGCGGGCACGAATCATCATGATACAAGTTATTCTCTTCCATGATTCAGGTGGGTTCCAGCTATCCATCCTTTCTGACATCTTGTATATGAATGAAGAAGGGTCCAAACTTTTAAATGAAGAGAAGTGTGTGTTAATACATGTAACTTACGGAAAAATATAATTAATTATAAATATGTCAAATTTATCCCGAACACCCTGTATATGTTTCAAAGGCCAAGTATAATCTCAGCAAATTACATTTTTAATTTTAAGTTTAAAGATAAATGGAAGGATAATCAATTTTTCCGAGGCAATTAATAGGATTCAGCATAAACAGAGGCCACTCAGCAATTTCCATCTCATATTAAGCTTTCACTCTTTGTAACTGATAGTCAGTTTTCTCTCAGACTTTTGGGTGTGCTTCAAGGTACTGTTATGTCACTTATTCTCTTTTTTCTATAACAATAACGACATTTTCTCGCTGACCTCGAACCCTATCCATAGTTCTGCTGATGACAGCACCCTTTGTTACTCCGAATAATTTATCAAAAACTCTTACAGTGCCCAAACATATCAATTTCAAGATCTTCTACAACTGGATCCCTAAACACCGATCATAATACAATCCTTCAATACAGTGATGAAAACCTTGTCACCTTCAATGCTAACAAAAGCCAGATCTATCTTTTTTCTCTGATATTCTCACACCTTTAATAATACCTAGCTCACCAGACAAGACTAAAGCTCTCTTTTTGGGCTGACATTTATCTCTAGCCTTTATTGGCACAATGCATCACACCTGTAGTTTTCACAGCCTCCAAAATATTTCGTTTCCTCTTCAGTTCAAGATATTGCTTTTCAATTGTTTTTTTTAACCTCTCTAGCTACTAACTCTACACACAAATCTTAAATCTGCCTCACCTGAGAATACTGCTCTCATAATTGGAGTAACATACCAAAAACCACCCCCAAAATTCCGTGAAGTCCAAAAGAGAATAGATCGGCTAATCGATGATCATTCTCACAGATTCGTTCTAGTTTCTGTCTCACAGACGGAATCTTTCGGCTTTATGCCTACTCATGCTCTTCAATGGGCACTGTTCCAAAGAAATTGCATCCCTCATTCACATCAGCATACCCTAGCATGAGTCCAACAGCCATCAGTTCAAATGCTAACCCACCAAATCTGCGTATCACTCTTCTTTTATTCCACCTGCCTCTGTTCTCTGGAACATCCTTACCAAAGAAGTATCTGCTAATCAATAAGATCCCTCTCTCTCTCTCTCTCTCTCTCTCTCTCGCTCTCTTACCTCCTCCTGCCGATATATAGTACCAATTTGTTTCAGTAGTTTGTTCATCGATTGATTTAGTCAATATAGAAATTCATTATATTTTTGGATAAGCAGAGGCATTCAAACTAAAACTCAGAAATGAAGAGTGCAATTTAAAGGGATGAAATACATAATTTTTCATTGCTTTAAAAAGTCCCTGACACGGTTGTTCGAATATACATTTTGCAAATTATGTAGATCAAATAAATAATTATTAAAATACCTTAATCAATACTTGGGTGAAATGACTCGATAGCTTCAACTCCCATTAGGAAAATCACATCAATACAAATAAGCCTTTGCAAACTTATTTATATTAATGTCCGTTTTAGTCCAGAAGGATTAGAATTAAGAACACTAGATTTGCCTTTTAATAGACTATTAAATTGCACAGTTTTTGTTCAGTAGTGGAATATCTTATCCACTAATGAACAAATATACAAACGAATTTTCTCTGAAGAACAATTCTTAACTGAAAAAAAATCTGTTTTGCGTAAATACGTTTCAAACATTTGTTAAGTCGTTTCCGACATGCATAGCAATGAAACATTTTTAAATTAAGTTTTTGCAAAATAAATAAATAAAACAAGAAATTCGATAAGCGAAGCATATTTGATAATCAATTATACGAATTTTGTTATTCTACAGCGGCGATACACCATAGAATATTTCCGTATTTTCCTCACAATCTACGATAAAGTGGATTTAATACTATAAATTGCGTATCTTATATGATAGAAGGATGGTTATAAGAAATGAAACTTACATACTTAAGAGGAAGAAGAAGTTTATCATTTGTTAGAATTCATCTTGGCCACTAGGTGGGTGCTCATGACTACATGAGCATGTGTAAGCATGCATAATGGAGACTCAGCAGCTAAAGCTAAACTCTAGAAAGCTTTTTTTTTCTACAAATGGCCCCTTCTATTTCTTTTAATTCAAGTTGCCTGACCATTGTTATAAATCCCTATTGTCATTTATAAAAATATGAAATATATAAATCATACATGAATAAAAAATATACATATAAATATAAACGTTTTCATTTTTCAACAGGCGTAAACTGCTATCATTCCTCGTAAGCTTTCATCTATGTATATCAACTGGATCATACAAACGCTTCAGTGATGATGATGACAGTGGAGAGTGGCTGCTGACCAGTTTCTAAAGGTTATGTGCTGAAGCAGTCGGCAGTCAGGTTTCCTCGACCTTCACCATCACTGGAAGATTAGTGACCCAGCTAGCATACATAGATGAAAGCACACGCTGATAAAACAGACAACTCTGTTGTTATACGATTTTCTTAATCCTAACTAATATTAATGTATGAAATTCATGTAAGTGCCATGATTGATTGATTGATTTTTCCGATTTGCGGGGTTCAAACACTCGCGTTTTCAGGAGAAACAAAAATTCTTATCTGCGCCAAAGATCAACTAACTGAGAAACCGGTATAACCCTAGAAAAGTTCTCTTGTCATCGACTAAAATAAAACCTACAAGGCGTTTCTTCTACTGAATTAGAATCAAGTACCTTATCATGAGGCTACAGCACAAGTGTCTTGTTGCAATTAATGTGGTTATTTTAAGAATGCTTCTGGAGAGTTATGGAGTTATCAGAAATATCTTTTTGTATAACAGTAATGAAAGTTTAATGAATGTGGAGATCGATATCTTAATTGCAATGGGAATCATCTTTAGAAATGCAAAGAAGATGTTGAAGTAATGCTTTCTTTATAAAATACATGTATACAAGTAGGGTCATCCATAATGGTTATTCATAAACTTGAATTTTCAACTTTGAAGGATGAACAAACTTAAATTACTCCTACGTGAAGAACCTTTGTTTGCATGGAATGTGACATCCACCAGGCAAGTATTCTGTGTGGTGTAGGGAAGCGTACCTTCCATAGGTTCAATCACTATAAGCAGCCTTTTTTAGTTTTATTAATTTTTTTATTCGTTTTCTGTCACCTTCCTTGATGATATAGCATTGGTAACTACAGATGATGCAAGAACAAGGTCTTCGAGTTGAAGAATTCAGCGAATATTCTTCACTCTGCTGATGTTGAATTGAATGTTAAGCTAAATTTTAAACTGTCATATAACATATACCCAATTAAAGAAGACATCAATCTAAAATGAAAATAAATAAAATGTCCATTCTCTCTCTCTCTTTCTCTCAAGAAATTAAAACAATTCTCCAAAAAGTCAAGGAAATCCTGTAATAAATGTTTGAATCGTGCTAAAATAAATATATTTCGAAAAGATAGAAGTGATAAGAAGGGAGGCGTAGTTTGTTAATGACAGCGGAGAAGGTGAGTTGTATCCTCCCACTAAGCGTGAGAACTTGGAAGAAGTGGCAACAGCATTGATGGTACTTGGTATGAAGTAAATGGAATAGAATATTTAGGAGTGTTTGTACAGGCCAATGTATACTGAACGAGATGAGAATGAAATATTTCAGTAAGGGAAAGTAAACAAGTAAGATCTGGTGATTATTATAGTTGAAAACATGGCTTGGAAATATGATACAGTCACAGGAATGGAGAAAATGATTTTGAGTTACTCGAAGATCATTATTTAACAGATGATAAAGGGAGTTTCAAGTATCCGATATAGCGATTACATCGCAAGATGTGATAGTGAATGAAATTCCCATGTTGTATCCGGTTAGTGAGAGTGATCATACAGTATTCACATGGGAAGTGGTAAAGTAAACTATGTATTTCAAATAGAACAATGAATATATGGAATTACAGAACAGAAACCTATGAGAATATGAGTGACTCGGACAACAGCTTAGCTGCATTCGCTGTCAGTGCTGGCAAGTTGTTCAGGTATTACTTGAAAGCAAGATGTCACTGTATTCCGATAGTAAGGTGGATAAATAGAATAAATATAAAGTGATGGAGAAAGGAAATTCGTCTGGAAGTGTGCATATAAGAAGAATAGGATTTTGACGAGTTAGAACAGCAAGTGGTCAGCACTTTCATATTAAATTATAAACTAAGAAAGGAGCAAGTACGATAATAAAGAATATGAAAGAAGACTGCAGCACAAATTAAGCAAAATCTTAAGGAGGTCTTTAGTTTCATATCGAATAAAAGAAATGTTAGCTATGGAAAAATGATCATAGTTGCTAAAGACGATAGAAAAACAAATAAGTGAAGGCATAATAGAAATATTCAATGAGTATTTTGTAGGCGGGTTTCATGATAATGGAGAAATGCTGACATCAGTTGTAAGAGTAAAAAAATGCGATTGAAAGTAGAAGAATGTGAGGTGTTTGTTATGTTGAGAAAATTTCATGTCAATTATGGAGCTGAACTAAACGAGGTATCAACAAGCATTTTAAGGCTAAGTTAAGGAGTTAACTCTGCTACTGACTTTGCTGTTCCATTGAAAAGGTCCTTGATCACGAAGGTTCTGGAGAAGTTAATAAGGGTCAAAATAGAAAATTGAGTCTGCGAGAAGGAATTGCCGCGCAATACGTTATATGTTAATATATTTCCAGGGGATGGGGATTGATAATAGATTGGTAACATGGGCTGGAGACTGTCTACACTATCTATACACTATCTACCAATAATTGTCTGGATACCTCCTCTTATTTGAAGTTATGGAACATTCCAGGTTTGTTAATAACATAAAAAAACACTGTACAGATAGTAGGAAGCAGTATTTCATTGTAGCAGTTGAATACAAGTGGTATGGCAACACAACATGAACTCAGTGACTTCGAGAGAGGTGTCATCATGAGCTGTCACATTGGTTGCATGTCTATACTTACCATTGCCACTCAACTGGAGCATCCAAAATCAACGGTTGGAAATGTGATCAACAAATGGAGACGTTCCGGTATCAACAGGGCAGTAAAACACCCAGGGCGGCCGCCGAAAATGACTGACAGGGACAGGACGGTGTGAAAATGGGTGGCAAGCAAAAACCGGCTACAGTGAACACAACCCATCCGTGATGAGTTCTAGAGTATCACCATGTAGTGCCCAGTATCACTATGGTGAGCACACTTAATGTACGAAAAGAACACCCTTTACTGGGTTTCCGTTCCATAAAAACTCCACACTGTAGACAGTACTTGATTATCCAGAATATCAAGGTACTGAGTTGCCTTCATGGAACCAAGGGCAACGACCAGTGGTCCCACTCCAATGGAAAATGGTATTCTGGAGTGATGAATCAAGGTTTGTTAGTATTTCAGTTTAATGGCAGGGTGTGGAGGCAGCCTGGTGAACGCTTGTTGCCGCAGTGTGTTGTACCCACAGTAAAGTTTGGTAGTGGAGGAGTAATGATGTGGGTTGCATTCAGCTGATTTGCAGTAGGACCACTGGTCGTTGCCCTTAGTTCCATGAAGGCAACTCAGTGGTATTTGGATAATCAAGTGCTTCTTACACTGTGGAGTTTTTATGGAACGTATCCGTGTTACTATCAAGACAACAATGACCCATGCTACAAAGCTGCAGTTGTTATGGAATGGTATGAAGAAATGGGTGTTGAATAACTGTTCTGGCCGAGTAGAGTCCTGACCTCAACCCCATCGAACACCTGTGGGACGAATTGGAGGGGCGATTGAGGTCCAGAGCAGCACGTCCTCGATCTGTTGCTGAATTCAGTGCTGCTTTGGTGGAGGGATGGAGACAAATTACACCTGATGTCTACCACACATTGGTGGAAAGCTTCCCTCAGAGAGTGCAGGAGCTGATCAAAGACAGATGCGGACATACCCGATATTAGGGTTCGCCTGCTGGTATCAGTTGTAAATTGATAAAGTATGCGGACAATTATTAGCAGATAGTGTACATATTGTAGAAAATGTAGAATGGTATCTCAGCGAGAGTTAATATAAAAATGTAGAACGGTTTTCGATGAATTTTTATGGAACCGGTTTCCATAAATATAAAATTGAATATAAAAGGCCCTCACTACAAAGTGATGGGACCTTTTTTATATATTGATAACAGAGCACCATGCTTAAAGACAGATATTCAGTTGTTTGCATATTATGGAAAGTTTGGGAGAGTTATAAAAAAATAACTGATGTGATATCACTTTAAGAAGACAGGTAAGGATTTGTATAAGGTTTTTCATGTCAATATTTACGAAACCTTATGTGAGAAAATATTAGTGGAATAAATCCCAATGATAAGAGATTGTAAACACAGAACACATGAACATATTAGTAGCATCAGTGGAAGAAGGATTAGATAATCCGCAAATCTTGCTCTAAAGACCAAACATGGTATTTTATCAAGCCACTTCAAACGTCCAAAAAGAAATATGGTCGGTTTACACGTAATGAAATTCATTTCCTATCCAATGACATTCACAAACATTCATGCTTACGTTGGAGAATGTTGGTTGGAGATCATGCTTTTCAGTCATCCCAACATTATGGCAACGGTAATTACGAATAGAGTGAAGTTCGTGAAGCACAGAAAAGTTGATGAAGATGACAGAGGATTCCCGGAATAATGAAATTGAGAGTAGTAGTAACTATGTAACAACTAGTGACAGTCGTGACAAAGTTATATAAGCAGTGCCATAGTTAGGGTCAAGCGAAACTAACTATTATTCAGCCTCTAAAGAAAGAGCCAGGATCATTACTTTGATTGACGTCATAATATAAATGACATCATAATTTAGTGTAATCCTAAAAAGGGGTTGCCAATGAGAAAAACATTTGGAAAGAGAATAAATCATAAGTAGAGATGTAGCACCAGAGATGCTCTTCGCTTGAAATACCATTTCATATGCTACTCATGTTCCTTGATGGAACCATTTGGTATAGAAGACTGCAATTTCATTTGACGTGACGTCGAAAATTGGCGATTTAGTCCAAACAGTTGGTGATGTTTTTAAGTTTTTCAGACAGATGATTTATTAATTTCGGAAGAAATTTTCATAATATCATAAATTTCATAAGTTCGGAGGAAACTTTAAAGAAAAGTTTTAGAAATAAACATTTAAAATAAGAACAAACAAACAGATTAGTACATCTGAATATTGAGTATTTATCACGCGCACGCACACACACACACACACACACACACACACACACACACACACACACACACACACACACACACACACACACACACACACACACACACACACACACACACACACACACACACACACACACACACACACACACACACACACACACACACACACACACACACACACACACACACACACACACACACACTCAGTTACAATTATTATATGGATAATACTAATTTTTCTTGAAAACTGCGTACCAGTGATAGACCAAGTGGCTCAGCAACTATGAAGGCTAAATGACTAGTTATGTACAATGCTAATCGTGGGATGCGGTTTAGAGCATGACGTGTTAGTAAGCTATCAGTTCATACAATTACAGAACAATTAGATCATTCGAGATACAGATAAAAAACACTCAGACTAAGAAACTAGGAGAAGGAAGCAAGGAAAGAGTGTGCTAAAAAAAAAGAATATTGTTATGAGTCGCTCTTTTCTTATAACAGTAAGTTTTCTCAGCTGAGATTTCCTGGTGCTCAAAATGTATTGAACTCCACAGCCTAGTTTTTCATTGAAGGGATACTGAGCAAGAAAAACGTTGCTCAGGTTTGAGATGCATGGTGCAGAGCTTGCTATGATTGGATAGCGAACAGTTTGAAAAATTGTTGTATAGAGTGATGAACTTTATGTATTAAACTTCACAGCTTTCTATTAAAGAACTGCGCATACAAACGTTTTTCAGGTTTGAGTTGCTTGGTGCAGTGCTCATGATTTTATAGTGGACAGCTGGACCAATTGTGCAGTGGAGTGATGAATCATAGTGTAATCTTTTCCAATCACACTAGTTTATGCATGACAGCTTTTAGCAGAATATTAAGAAGAGTTTACTGCCTTATCTACGTGCACCGAGGAGAACACTGAATTTGACTGATATTGATATTCTGGCTTTTTTTCTGTTGCTTACACTTGTAAGCGACCCAGATAAGAATCAAAATGACCGTAGAAATGTTTCATAATGTCGATGTTCATCCAGATGAGTGTCCACATTATGAAAAAAAAAATTTTTTCCCCCATTGGAATGAACGGACGTAAGAGGCAAGCAAGAAAAGTACATATTATAACATGGTTTGAAGGAACTTGTAAAGTAAAATATATATTTAATTACACTGCTAAATTATACTTATTCTGAGCTGCAGGTAGTTTCGCTTTGAGTGGTTGAACAACATTACAGGAATAAGAAGTAAAATATGAGGTGAGAAAAACAGTAATATTCAAGCATATACTGTATAGGAATACTAGCGGATAACTGAACAAAGTTTTGTATTTTAGTGAGTCAAAAAATCCATTCGTGAATCTAAATAACTCTACGAATGCAAATTAAGTCGCGTAGATGCTTAAACAACTATTTCATTATCCCAAATGGGAATAACGAAACACATTAACTGAGACGAATACAGGACGATACAACCGTTCGTATTAAGTGGAAAAGTATAGTTCATCGCCAACGAATTTTCTTACACAGAGTGGGATAACCTCTGCACGAGACCATTTAGACATCTTGAATGCTGCAAATTCGTCACACAGTGATGGTTTCGCCACAATCACTAAAAATCTGGATTAATTCAGGAAAGAAAGAGAAATAAACATAAGATGGGCCATGTTGACGACTCACCTTGATGACTTCTCCATCACTGACGAGAATGCATGTGATGGAGCAAATAGTTGGAATCTAAATGGCGACACTTCTTACGTGTGAAGCTGTGGAAGCCGGTTCAATAAAAATTCATCGAAAACAGCTCTTCAAAAGAAAATTCCGAATATGAATTATTCCTAAGACAATTCTCCAAAAAAAGAAATTCATCGAATGGCAATTTATTGAGAAAAAATAAATCCGTTCCCCGAAAGATATATTTAAAAAAACTTGCTAATGAATTGTCATTCATCGTAAAAAGTTTTTCGAAAGACAATTCACAGATTATTTTTCACGAATTCCTGTTTTATAATTCACCAAAACACTTTTCCATGCAAAATACGATTTCAACATTTTTTGTTAAATTTGCATACTATTATCTAAGAAGCAGACAACGTGATTAGGTAGGCACTGAGAATTAATTATTTTATTGTTTCAGAATATTATTTTTCAATGTCCACATATTACTTCACTACATATGAAGTGGCATAGTTTCTCCATCCTGAAACTTGTGTTTTGTTTTTCATTCCTCAAAAGCATGCAAACTAATCGGAAGGACATATGCAATTAATAGATAAATTGACCATATAGCTGATTCGGCCATAATTCAAAACAAACCAATCCAACTGCTTCAGCCTAACTGATAGACAATGCGTCCTGCGATATGAATACATTTTGTCTTACATTGAGATTGACCGTTTTTATGGGACAGAAGCGAGAACTACTAGTTTTAAAATGAGTATTTGTTCAACTTGACGGAAGAAGAAGAAGAAGAAAAAATGCGCTTTACTTATTAGATTCTTTAAGATTTTTTTTCTTACAAAAAGTCCCACTACCCTGATAATTGCCATTTATCATAAAGCTTACCAATTTTCATTTTCGTTTAATATTTATGAAACATGTTATTTACTCTTATCATAATGGTAATCCTTTTAATTCTTTTTACTATTAAATTATATGTATTTCAAAGTCACATGACTTCAAAATCATTTCACGCTTAATTTAAAATACAGAAGCCTAACTTTTTTTTTAATGTTTATTTGCATTCGGTTTTTTGCCAGTGATGTTACTGGGTGCGAATAGCGGTCCATTACTATTTGTTAATAATTTAGGAAAATGCACCCACACCTGTTATGAGCCACTTGTACTTCACTCTTACCATCCTCTCTCTCTCTCTCTTAGTGACGATTAAGGACCCTGCTCTCCATAGGCATGAAACAACTATCGCCCATATCAACTTGTTAACGAATTAACATGAAGTAAATAAGAAACTAAAACCAGTGAAGCTGAACATCTTATAAGTTTATTGTACTGAAAGTCTCATTCATTGCATATTTGCAACTTATTATACTATATCTTTAAATCTATTTTTGCCGTTCAGAATTTTTGTTTAATTCTCAATAATACAAGGAATCTAATTGTGCATTCGACCATCTCTTAACTTTTCCCTTTCAGTTTGTTATGAAGTTGAACTAAATCCTTTACAACCAAGGAGTACAAGAATAAAAGTTTAGAAGTATGCAAAAAAGAATACGACTGTTCAAATTGAGTTATTTGAATAGTACTGAAAATATTTTAGGTTTTAGTCAAAGTTTTAATGAAACTGCCTTTCAATTAATTTTTCGCAAAATTGCTTTCTTTGACGATTTTATTTTTCAATGAATTCTGAATCTTTGGTAAATTGCTTTTTCGATGAATTCCTTTTTTGATAAATTGGTTCGATGAACTGCTTTTTCAGTTCAGCGAATCTTTCGGCGAATTTTCTGCACACCACACAAATTCATGGTGGCTAAGGGACATTCTTGAGAAATGTTTTTACCTTAGGATGGATTAGTGAATATTTGGCATGCGAAGTGGATTCAAGAGTGAAGCGGGATATTTTCATGAGTAGGCCTCGAAGTTGATTAATAGAATCACAAAACCAGTCACATTTGAAAGTGCCATGCAGATCACCTGGCAGAGGAGAATGAGTGCTGAAGTAAGATAGGTAATGATTAATCTATATCTTCCATTTGATGATGGCATGCGAAGCAGAATAACAATGAGTATTGCGGTTATTGTTTCCTTGAACGTTTATCCTGAGTGTAGCAGTGAAGGATAGTGGATAAAAAAAGAAAAACGAATCCAGCTGCTATATCTTAGGCAGTTAATTCTAACCGACTGGCATAGCACAAATATAAATCTATACACATTGATTAAAGATCACTCAATAAAACGAAACATTTCTAAACATAATGGTAACTGCGATTAGTATCTTTGGAAAGGGCTAGAATGGCTTCGAAACAAACAGATGCACCTTCAAATGTTTGTGTATTCATTGAACACTATCCGTTAATAGCATAACGTTCTAAAATAATTTTTAGGAGGAGAGAAACATCAAGATCACTTACGGAAAGTAAAAATATTGAGGAAGTAGGACATAAATATCAGCAAATAAAAGAAAAACTGTTGGTTTTTAATTAAGAAACCATACTACGTAATTAGTTGATAGCAAAAGAAGGCTCTTAGCATAAAGTACTCATCAACTAGGCCTGTCTTTTCAATGAGTTGCAGCACTAATGCATTATTATAATGATCACCCTCTCCGTTTTATTTCAATTTACATGATTTTTAAATAATGTTTTTTGTTTTTCATATTTTGTTTTTGTTTTTGTGAATGTTACATGTATTCAGTGTGCCTAGTGTGAAAGCTTTTCAGATTCTCATTTGCAAAGCAAAATACTAATCACCAATGCTTCAATGTTTCAACAGCATATCACTAAGACATTAAAATAAAGTTCTCTATAGCATATTATGTTAGTTTGATTTTTTCTTCCTCATTTCAGAGAGGGAAGAAAAACAGGAGCTCTGTTTTCCTTCCCTCTTGGCCATGACGCTATTCGTCCCACTGCACTTCGGAAGTGTCAAGTAAGTTGCCTACTGTCATGGCCGGATTTACGTATAAGCCAGAAAAACTACAGCTTAGGGCCACCGAAAGCTATTAAATCTAAAATTTAATCAGAGGAGGGCATCTTGAAAGTTACAGCTTTAGGTGACAGCAACCTTAAATCTGTCCCTGCCCACTGCAAATGCAGTTTCTTTTGTTGAGTATGATAAAAGTTTCAAGTACAGATACGTCTATTTTTCATTATTTTTATACGCTTCCAGTCTGGTGTCATTTAAGTGTTTATTGAAATCCTCCTTCTATAAATAAGACTACTAGGGTTAAAGGATAAACTTGCCTGTTCTATACCTTTAAATTTTCTAAAAGGCTTATTTCTCGTATCACAGACTATACTTTTTAGTTATCAATTTTTCAGAATGTCAAGGACATCTAACATCTGTTTCGGAACACACTGGTTTAAGAAGCCAAGTATATCGAAGCATGCTGTTTCGAGAGAGAAAAAAAACAAATCTGGTTTAGATTAACTTATAATGAGGGGGTGTCAAACTAATTTGGTGATGCGATGGAGTTGTAGCTATATTTATGTAAGCGTAGAAACCGAACAATGCATTAGCACGATGAGTATTCAAGGTAAAGTCCTTAAAATAGTTCAGAAAAGCAGGGAAATGAGCGACGTACTTACAACAGAAAGGATATCAAATCACGTCCGCTGTTTTTCATTCATACTGAGATCGACATAAGTATTTTTATAATGAGTTTCAGATTTCAGAAAATGTTCACAACTAAGAAACAGCAACAGCCACATTTAGTACAACTTTCAGAGGGACCTGAAAATCCTCATCTCCACCATGAATTCATCTATATCACAATCGCATCGAGTATTCTCATGGCGTTTTGACATATTTCAGGCACGAAAAGTTCGGCGCCATTTTTGAAGTTTAGAGGCTCTTTTCAAGCACATTTTTATTTATCGATGCAGAGAGCGACAAACCTCAAGTATAGAAAATAAATTACTAAATTACTTAATGAAAATAGTACTAGTTTCATTAAACATCACTGTGTGGTCTTCAGAACACTTTGTAGAGTCTGAATAGTCCGGCTCTGAGAGCGATTCAGATCGTCGTAAAACGTTACTCCAGTCTGCCGATCTAGTAAATTGAAAAGCTTGATAAGCAGGCTATGGCAACGCTGACTCCGTTCGGTGTAGATCTACTCGCTTACACAGGAAAATAGTTTCTTAATTTTGCGCACTATTTTCCAAATTGGAGCTCAAGGTGAAATGCCTGACTAGCAAAAATGTGTACTTTAAGGTAGCACTTTCATATCAGAGAGCAATCGTCGTCCCATACTTCAAAATCTTCTTTCCCTTTGGAGGCGGGCAGTGGTTCTTTGACTGATAAAACCTGATATGGAAGTTCCTGATTCTGTAATTACAACAGTTTTACAGTCAGATATCTCAGCAACATAAGACTTTCACTGCTACAAATTTTCATTCTTTCTTTTTTTCCTTGGTTACTCGAATAGAATAAATCACAGCATATTTCAAGAAAGGGATGAACAGAGAGATTGTTTTATTTTTTATTTTTTTAAAAAAAAGCAGCGTTATGTAAATAGTAGACAAATTCATTCCTTAAATCCTCTTTTAATTATATAATCCCACTTAAAACGGAAATGTATAATTAGTACGGCGAATGGACTAAGAGTCAAATAATTCAGGAATACTTCTCTAGCAACCAAGATTCCTTTTTTCGGTCACGTCAAACTTCAAATAAGTAAGAAAGTGGTCACATTGAGAGATGGAAATCATTACCCAAGCACTTTTTTGAAATATACAACAATCTAATAGATTTATAATCTATGGAGAAACTATTTCACCAATCCCAAAATGAATTAATAGAACTGGATACGTCATCAGTATGGGTAACTAGAACTCCACCCTATATCATAAATAAAAAGGTGCATGTTTCTAAAAGCAGCGAAGTGACGTAAACAGTGCAGTCTATGTGTCTCTGGGTCCGCTTTGAATCTATGCTTTTATGATCACCAAAAATGAAGGATGATCCACTAATTAATTACCTCTCCTTTTGGCCAATTTCTTCTTTCTATTGACTTTTTCTGAATATTTCATATGTATTGATTGACAGCAGTAAAATTTTAATTCGAAGTCAAAATCCCCCTCTTTAGGGGAATCGTGTCCCCATGGAGGCCCCACCTTAAGAAACTTCTATGCATACAGCGATTTACAAGAACATATATTAATTTTATAGTCCACATAAATCGAATGCAATATAAAACAGAGAGCGGCGAACAACAACAATCTGTATAACTATGCTCATTTTAAATTTATAGAATATTACGTGCAATTTCAGCTTATTACTGTTCCTCCCCCCCTCCCCATAATAACAGATGATATGGAGGAGACAGTCTAGGAGTAGGAGAAAAGAGACATATTTTATGTGACATCATAAACACATCCACAAAGTATGTATCCAAGCACAACCAACCAAATGGCAAAGTTCACAGTAACTTGCGGAACGTGATAATGCCAGAATGCTAGACAACGTGACTCTCCAATGGGTGGTATTTGGGTGAATTTGCTGAAGCATGTGTACAGTAAAGGTGGGTGACCTCTGGATTCCGCGCCTTTAACGTAGGCGTTTTCGGAAAAACAGATATCGACAGGCGGTATTGAGCAAGCAGCTAAAATGAGTTACAAAGCAGCAGGAGGACGGCCACAATAGGTCTTCCTCCTCCCATTACACAATATATCATCCGAATGCCTTAAATGAAAAATTAAATCAGGATATCATATGCGTATTAACTAACACAGCAGGCATTATAACCAAAATGACATGAAAATCATGAATAAAACATCCCAGAGGAGATATAAGCGATGTAATTATATGGAAACTCACGATTATTGGTTTAAGTATATCACGGATAATTACTTGCTTGAAATATTAACTAAACAGATAATACTAATCTATTTGATATAGTTAATTGTTAATTGTATAATTAATAGTGATCAATTAATCATTTGAACTACTTGTATGAGCACATAAAAGCCATTGCTTGTTTAACGAGCTGCGATTCGAATCACAGGAATGAAAAGTCTACTCTGCACGAATTTATAGAACGCCCTGAATTTATAAGACTTGATTCTTAATAATAATAATAATAATAATAATAACAATAATAATAATAATAATAATAATAATAATAATAATAATAACAACAAATCCAAGTTTCTAGTACTTGCGACTGGAAAGAACTCCATGTTTGTCCATGTAGTCAGATAGCATCGATTACAATAGCACGCAGACCAAAATATTTTCCTGTTGCCTTTTCCAGTATATTCATATCGTATAAGATTTGTTTTATATAAATTTAGTATAAGAGTGATCTTTGAGCAATTTTATCGTAATATTTCAGTTGCACTATTAACTTTAGATTTATAATTAAGGAGTGCGACCCTAGCGTAGTCAACGTCCTCGTGACTGGATTCGAATCTACTGTAGGAATTAAGGAAGTACGTCACTTAGTCGATCTCATAAAGTAGCAGCATAAGCGTTATCTCTCCTGACTGATTTTTCATCTAAAAAATTAGCAAACCGGCCGGAGTATGCATGTAGTTAACAACCATAATAATGTAACCAGCTGTCCAAATGATAATCAAGAAGTGCCTCTGATGATGTAGAGTTGCAACGATGTAGCAAAAGAATTTTTCGATTCCCCAACAAGCTTTAATCGTTCCCCTTGAAAGTTTTGGTAGGACCCTTACAGCTTTTATCGGGCCTGCTAAGTTTGTATTCTCCGCATTGCGGAGTTCCATGGTATGTATGCACAGGTGCCTCAGTCCTTTCAAAGCACATACATAATCGAATCATGCAACATCCTCGATTGGCGTAAATGAGTTTTTCTCTATGATGAAGCTTTAAAAGCTTCATCATAGTTAGCCTGTTCTTGATAGTTAGCTGCTTTAAAAGCAAAACTAAAAGCACAAAAATATACAATATAACGATTTTAGGAAGTGATTTCATGTTGAATGGTTAGGATTACAAAAAACACCGTTTTATGTATCCTAACCATTATCGTGGTCATAACAGAAATCCTACATAATGCTGCCATTAAAATACTGTTATTTTTTATGTTATATTTTATTTTAAAATGATCTCAAATTCCATTTTATAGCTTACTTTCCCATAAGCATTACATATATTGTGCAGAAATATAACATACACACACACATACAGAAACTACTATACTACTACAAAAATGAATTGTGGAGGAGAGTGACAGTTTTGGAATACTCAAAACTCTGAAATAGCCCAACAATGTTCTTCAAGAGCTCAATGAAAACCGTTGACAAATGGCAGATCAAAAGTATAGTGATAATTATTATAACACAGGAAACAACTAGAAGTCAGAATTAGTTCAACTTGATGTGAAAGAGATCTTTCAGGTTGAAAATTTAATGTCAATAGGCAGTTTTTTCTTTGTAAATATATACGATTTGCACAATAATAATAATTTCGTTACAGTAAGTTTTGTGTGAGTTTGGGGGGGGGGATACGTTTTAAAAGAGACCAGTTTACAAAAGTACAAAAAAAATCAGCGAGAGAAATATCCGGCCCATTGAATCAAAGAAATCAAATATATGTGAACCAAAACACACACACACAAAAATCTTTATTCTGTCCTAGATTTTCTTCGAAATAGGTACAGAAATTATCTGAGATAATCATTAAAAGGCTGCATTTCATGCTTGAGTATATGATCATGAGTCTGTAAACAAAAGTAACAGGCTTGTGTTTACTTCGGGACATACTTGCCAGAGGCATGTCCAAAAGTAGTATCTTAACTGATCATATCGACAAATTAAAACAATGTAAAGTATGCATTTCGGAACTTCTGTTAGAGTTTGTTATTATAAATGCCTTCACTTATTATATAGATATTTTTATTTTCTTGCGCCTTACAAGACCTATGTTAGCCACTTCAAGCAGCTTAGCACCGTTCTAGGGCAGCCTATTTATAACGCATTAAAATTGCCAAATAATAGTACATCACTGATTTAACTGATTAACTCGGTCTTTAATTAATCAGTTAAATCAAATCAATCAATAGCATTTTTGAGCCATTGACCAATGACCATTTTTGACCAATGTATTCAAATTCAAGTTAATTTATTGACATTTTTAGCGTTTTTTGTCATTTATTGTCGTTTTGTCCAATTTTGCGATTGATAGAAATGAATGATTTAAACCTAAATTGAGATGATTCTGCAATTTTACAAGAGATTCTAAATAGCATATTTCATTAAATTTCGTCCGCTAAAGATAAATTGTTATATGCACGCAGACAGACATACAAACAGACAAACGAAACTCCTGCCTATTGTTGTGAAACGCAGGATAGAGAAATCAGAATTGGAAGATATTGTAATTGCATCCTACGAATTATCGCAACACCGATTTTTGTTATAATTATACAGTTGTATCTCTTAGGTATACTTAATTGCAGTCACTCATTATGAAATTCCCTACTAGAAAAACTGACACTTACGAGTTTTTAATATCTGCTTGCGATGCTTTTAAAATATGTGATCAAAATAAAATCCTCTTTTTCATCTCTCTCTCTCTCTCTCTCTCTCTCTCTATCTATCTATCTATCTATCTATCTTTTCAGTGGGAATGAAAAGCAGTTCGCTACTGTTTTTCCATTGAAAATTAGCATTCTACAAGAAAAGTTATTCGCTGCTCGCAGTCCTTTGCGCATGCGCCTCCATTTTAGCCATTTTAGTCCAATCGGTCGGTATCAAGATGACGACGGTCCAACAAAAGAGCTCAGTGTATTTTATTGTAAGCGAAAGGCGAGTCGGAGATTCGTGCATCAAGAATGTAAGCTAATTCACGTAATGACAAACATATCAAGGAGTTCAATAATCAGCTTAAAGAAATTAGCAATGCAAGTCCAAGTCTACACCACACTAAAGAACTTTGGATGTCCCTTTTCTGAGTAGGTGGTTAGGTAGGAACGCACCAATTTCCTGGACACCTCGTGGTTCAGGAAATCCCCGCCCCTCCTTGTGGATTGACTAAATGATACAAGGTATACATCAAACATGATTCTCTTCTTCTTCTTCTGCAGCTTCTCCCACTTAAGTGGGGTCACTGTTAATGATGAGTCTCCTCCACATCCTCCTATCTTGGGCTGTCACCACATGCAAGTTCTTCATCCTCAAGTCCTCTTCTACCAGCTCCCTCCATCTCTTCTTTGGCCGCCCACGTTTCCTCCTTCTTTGCACATCCATCTGCATGACCCTACTTCCCACATATTCGTCCTCCCTCCTCATCACATGACCAAACCATCTCAACCTTGCCTCCTGTATCTTCGCTCCTAAGTTCGTAGCTTTCACTGTTCCCCTCACATAGCCATTTCTTAGGCGATCCTTTCAGGTCACACCGAACATCCACCTAAGCATTCTCATCTCTGCTACTACCATCCTGCAGATGTTAGTTTTACTCAGGGCCACAGTTTCTATAGCATACGTCATAGCTAGCCTCACTACTGTCCTGTAGAGTTTGCCTTTCAGATTGATCGGCACCCTCTTATCGCATAACACTCCAGCCATCTCCCTCCAGTTCCTCCAACCCACTTCCTTCTCAGCTCCTCCATCTTCTTCCACTGTTGAACCAAAGTATCTAAAGTCCCTCACCTTCCTGGTAACATTTCCTTCCAGCTCAATCTGTCTCCTGGCCGTCGCCCACTGTGCAACACATATACTCTGTCTTACTTCTGCTCAGTCTCATACCTCTCTCTTCCAGTACTTTTCTCCATCTTTCGAGTTTAGTTCCCGCTTCTTCTCTTGAATCTCTACACAGCAAGATGTCATCTGCATACAATATTGTCCAAGGCGCATCTTCTCTCACCTCCTCTGTTACCACCTCCATCACAATATTAAACAGAAACGGACTTAATGCTGACCCTTGATGCAAGCCAACCGTTACATGAAAATTTTCTGTCTGTCCCAGACAGGTCCGAACACTTGTCTTCACATTTCTGTACATCTCCCGCACCAACCTGACATATTTCTCCGGTACCTTCTCCCTCAGACACCTTCAGACTTCTTGCCTTGGCACTCTATCGTATGCTTTCTCCAGATCAACAAATGCCAGATGTAGCTCCCGTTGTTTCTCTCGAAACTTTTCCATCATCTGCCATAACCCAAAGATAGCATCTGTTGTTGATCTACCAGGCATGAAGTCAAATTGTTCCTTTGTAGTCTACACCTTTTTTCCTCAATCTTCCATAAAGAACCCTTTCTAGGATTTTCATTGTGTGGGATATCAACTTTATTCCTCTGTAATTTTTACAGTCTTGTGCATCCCCTTTACCCTTGTAGATGGGGACAAGAGTACTCTCTCTCCATTCCTTGGGTATATTTTCCTGTTGGCAAACTTTCACGAACAAGCCCCACAGCAGGTCAATTCCCTCTTCCCCCAGTGCCTTCCATGCCTCCACTGGAATCCTGTCAGGGCCCACCGATTTTCCATTCCTCATCCTCTTCATGGCCCCCGTCACTTCCACTCTACTGATGTTCTGCACCATCCACTCAGAAGGCTGCCCATCTTCTCTGTGAGTCCTTGCATTTTCTTCATTCAAAAGTCCCTCAAAGTATATTTTCCATCTGTTTCTTATGTCCACATCCCTCCATAATACCCTTCCTTCAGCGTCTTTGATCTGCCTCACATGTAAGATGTCCTTTGTTGCTTTATGTCGACATTTCGCTAGTTGGTAAATTTTTCTCTGTCCTTCTTTTGTTTCTAATTGATCATACAGATCTTGATATGCCATGGCCTTTGCCTGTGCCACAACTCTCTTGGCTTCTTGCTTTCTCTCTCTGTACACCTCTCTTTCCTTTTCCACTTTTGACTCATCCCACTTCTGCTTTGCCTTCCTCTTAGCTGTCACTGCCACTTGTACATTATTATTCCACCACCAACCCTCCTTCTGCTCTCTAATCTTTCCAGATGTCTCATCAAGCACCTCTATTGCACAGCTCAGGATTACTTTTGAATTATGTTTCCACCAATCGTGTACACTTTCCAGTCCATCCGAAATTCTCTCTAACACCCTCTCCCTAAAACGATTCCTCACACTCCCTTCTTTTAAGCGAAACCACTTAATTGTCTTCATCCAATGGCTTCCAGAGGTTCTTATCTTCGATCTTATTTTAAAGTACGCGCACAGCAGTCGATGTTGCTGTGCCACTTGATCTGTTGTAATTACTTTACTATTTGTCACGACCTTAAGATGTTTTCTTCTAGTCAAAATGTAGTCAATTTGTGAACTGTTGTTACCACTCCTAAATACTATCAAATGTTCTTCCCTCTTGTAGAAAAACGAGTTCACAATTGCCAGATCAAACGCTACTGCAAAGTCCACAACCCTCTCTCCTTCCTGGTTCATCATTCCCACTCCGTGGTCACCACGCACCATTTCACAGTCTCTATTCTGTCTCCCTAATGTGTCCGTTCAAGTCTCCTCCCACAATCATCTCGTTTTCTTCCAGTTCCCTCATTTCTTCATCTAACAGGTTCCAGAACTCACCTTTCTCCTCTGCTGTACAGCCAACTTGCGGGGCATATACACATAATACGACCACCCGCTCTTCTCTAAGACTCAATTTCATTCGCATGATCCTGTAGTTCCTTCTACCCACTTCCAGTACTTCGCCCTTCATTCTACCACACAACACAATTCCTACACCAGTTCTTCCCTCGTTATTCGCTCCAGAGTAGAACAATTTATATGCATCTTCCAGTTCCTTTGCCTTTCCCGCCTTCCACCTTGTCTCCTGCACACATAAAATGTCCAACTTCCTCTTCCTCATCATGTCTGCCACCTCTCTTCCCCTTCCAGTCATGCTTCCAACATTCAGTGTTCCCACTCGCAACATTCTCTACAAGAGCTAAAGAAGAACATTAAAGACGATGCAGATCACACCTGAAATATAGTGCAATCTATATCATCTTTAATTTTTTTTCAGGCAAAAACTTTTCAGTAAAATTCAGGAATTTTAAAATATCGATGTTCTTTGTGGAATTTCTGTGCATACGAACAAAATGAATAGGCGTTTTAGAGAATCGCTCATTCGTACTAAAAATTTCTGTTTTAGACTCTTCTGTTTTTTTCATTCGTGCACCGAATCGGGGGAAAAAAGTTTTCTGTGTGTTCCAGAGAAGAATTTTTTTTTGCCTTTCTCTTTATTCTCCTCTTCTTCCCTCTTTAATTTTTCTGTCCCCCTCTCCACTTGTTGCACTCTTGTGATGTTCTTTCAGGTGATGTGATGGTCTGATGAGTTCCTGGGAAAAGTTTATCATCTCCCTTATTAGAGGCTACATCAGAAAAGCGATTTCTCAAGCATATCGCCAGAGTGTGTACCAGATTGGATCGGCTATGTCCCTGAACGACCGAGTAGAGGTAATTTAGAGGGGAGGGAGGGATCTACTCAGGCAATGCATGAAAAAAGCCTAGTGGTTTTCTTAATCTAGTAAAGCCCTTCTTTCTTTTAAATACGTCTGCGTTGAAAATATCTCCAGTTATTTACGTTTGTCTGTAAGAACTTTCTTTTAAATCAGTGCATACAATATCTGATGTAAAATTTATCTGTTCAGTTTAGATGGTTTTATTTCCGTTTGCAAATGTAGCTATTTTTTTAATGCGTCTTTAGCTTGGGAAAATTAAATTTTTTAAAAAAATCTGTGAACAAATCTATTTATATCACAACAATCTGTTTTTATATCAGATATTTATATCCGAGCAGACTGCTAGAATATAAATAGCATGACTTACCGAAAATAAACTTGCTCACAGCAAACTGACCACGGTAAGGGACTCTTAAGCGAGAAATTCAACGCCAGGATTAGCTGAGCGGTTTGCGACTGCAAAAAGAAACGCTCGAGGGTAAAAACATGAAAGCATTGATGGGTATTGAAAAGATGTTCGTCATGACGTCAGGATCTACGAAATATACTTGCGATGTATGTATAGCTGGCGGTCAGAGAAGATGTCTCCAGAAAAAGCAACGCATTTTAAATAACTGCTTACTCAGGTGGTTCCTCTTATTATTTTTTTTTTGTATTCAAATAAATGTGGCTCTTTGCTATTGATTGATTTATATGAGTGTTATAAGGGAAAAAAATTACACTGAAAAGGATTCTTTGAAAAAAGAAGAAGAATGTGTTAGAAACATCTTATTCTTCCCCATTCCCTAATGAAATATCTCGATTTTCGTTTATCGTATCTAATGTCCAGTCCCTGGTCATTCGATTGAAAGAAAACGTGGATCGTCGGTTTCAGTAATTTGGCTATCGCTGACATAATTACACCTGTAGGTAGCCGGGCTCACAGTAATTAACACATGTGCTGTAGAATATCAGACGGTTATTGAAAGTTTCGAACATATCGCATGCTTACCACATCTAGCAGGAAGGTAGGTACAATTCTACAAAATTGTCATCACTTGCAGAACCTTAATTTAATTTTCAGTAGCTAAAAATAGCATTTCATTTCGGATTTCAGTGGAAACAAAATCATGAAACTATATGTACTCGGACCAGAAACAACTTCATTGAAATATGCAAAATGACACATTCTCAAAAATGAAATAAAGAAAATACGTCATCACATTTTTTTTGTTGTTGTTCAACATTTTCATTTTCGCTGTTAAAATAAAACAGGATAAAACAGGCACACGTATGGAAATGATCCGACACTCTCATAAGGAGAAAAGTTAACTACCAGCAAGTGGCAATTTCCCATCTTGCAAACAAACCATTGGCGACTAACAAGTTATTTGTCGTTTACGGAATGCTATTTTTTTTTTTTTTCAGAAGACAGAAAAAAAAACAAATCATAGATTTAGCGATAATTACACCAACTAGCAAGTTATGCAAAATTGCGATAGGAGAAATGTTTAATTCTGAAATTATGTAGAAAACATCAAGTTAAAATGAATTCGGTGTTTTCCTTGGAAGAGGGATTCTTTATGATGGCCAGGAAAATTGAAATTTCTGATGTTTATTTTGCTACGAATTAGTTCTTCCGCGTTTACTGATATTTGGGAATTTAATTCTGTTCTTTTGGGGATGTCTTCATGTAATATTCAGAAAGGTATGTCACTAAATCGTATTTTAATCTCGTCGGCAATAGCAGAACGCCTCGTATTATGTGCTTTCGAACGTATTACATGTACCTATACCTTCAGAGTAGTTGAGTATTTCGTAAAAAGTTTATAAAAACCATTCGAAGCAATCATGCAAAATTTACAAACATAATAGAATAATGTTATTAATAAATAGCTAGTAACTGCTTAAAATTTTTCTCTTAATGGCTAAGAGAAAAATAAAATACCAACCCTAAAAACACACCTTTTACTCCAAATATTTTATCGGTGTTTTTATTAATTTCTGGTTATTATTATTTTTTTTTATGTTGGGCTTTTATTACAGAATGTTGGAATTAATTTTGTCTCTGGGATGTTTATTTTCAATGTATTTATTTGTCTATCATAGTTATTATATTTTATGAGTGTGCAATGATGACATTTTACACGGCATATCTGTTGGAACTTTGTCAATGTCTGTGTTCGTGGGTTTTATTGTATCCTAAGACAGTTCATAAATCCTCTGTTCTGTAGGAAATGCTCATGCTCGCATTAATTATTGACAAATGCTTTCATAAATTATTCAAACATTTCCTGGTAAACATGCGATTTTCACGTGCGTCATAGAATCACTTCTCGGAGAAAACACCCACGTCTTCTAAATTATTTTAAGAAAGTAGTCATTAGTCGCTGAGAAACAAAAATACGACTTTTAAAGTGAAAATATTATATTTGATACAGAAAAATAGTCTGTTAATGTTTTTATATAGAATATTTAATATTAATTATGGTTAGCACCGCATAAATTGAAAAGATAAACTCAAAAGGTGCTGAAATGTATCTATTTAGCGCAATCAGGAAGCGCCTCCGTACCTCAGTCGGTATAGACGAAGCCCTTTAATCGGAAAGACCTGGGTTCGATTCCCGTCCATGGTGTGAGGAATCTTTATCTGGTCTCTTTCGATTAAAAGGTGAGTTAGATGGTCTCATCCAGAGGGTTTTTCGTCCCTCAGAACAGACAAATCGGCCCCTTGAACACACACACACACACACACACATACACACGGATCTACAGTCATAAAATGCATACTTAATTCCTCATTAGGAGGGCTCAACCAGTCCTAAGGACGGTTGAGGAACGGGGGAACCCCATACGAATAAATAAATAAAAGGGCAAGCAGGAAAGGCATAGAAAACAAATAATATAAACATTCCAATTTCGGCTGTAATTTCATATATTCACTATACACATTCGACTTTATTCATAAATGAGGTATCAATAATCATGCAAGCGTTTTCGTTAATGAATTCCTTCATTTGTATAACGTATAAATATCATATTCCGCATTTTGACTACCTCAAAGTAAATTCTTATATTGATAACTAACTGATGTCGCATTTGTAGCTATCAGTTTCTGGAAATCAATCCAGCATTGTTCATACACTCCTTCTCTCTTTCAAAACGTTTAATCAAGATAACTGGACTGTTTTGGAATTATTACCGAGGCAACTAAGCAAATACGACGTCACTTCGTTGTTCACATTGGATCTTGGCTGGTTTGTGGCAGATGGTGGGGTTCACGAACGGATTGTATAATAGTTCCTCTTAGCCCGTTCAATTCCGACGGTTTAAATGAGAATGAAATTTCATTTCTGCCTTTCACAAAAGTTAGCTATTTGATTACCTCACAAAAATTAAAGTCCACGTCAGTTTTAGTTTTTATTATCTTCGATTTTTCTCCTCGTAATAGTGACTAAGATTTTCCTTGCCCCAACAATAATTATTAAAAAATAAGTAGAATATTGCATAGGAACCTATTATGAACCTTTTTTAATAAAAACTTATATACAGTTATGTTATAACCTAGTTCAGTATTAGGGGTAACTGTCTTATATTGAAGATGTCAAGTTAAGAAAACTTTTCCGTATGAATTAAACTTCTAGAATATCCACAATATTTGTTGTATGAAGGAAATTAATAGTCAATCTTGGGAAATGAAAAGCCAGCATCAGCAGAATTGTTGATAAAAACCCACCCTCACTAACCAAAAATTGGATTCGAGTCCAGCCATTACACAGATTAAAAAAAATCGATTTCATATAATCTATTTCGAAATTGTATATGCGTTGTCCAAATGGTTCAATTTTAGGACCCAGCATTATCCTACCCCACTTTAATTTTGAAATAATCATATTTTTTTAAATCAAAATGTTATTGGTTATTACTCTCGCACGCAAAAGAGAAAAATAAAAAAAATAATAAAAATAAATAAATAAAAATTAAATTAAATTAAAACGAAAAAATAAAAATTAAAATTAAATTAAAACAAAAAAAAATAAAAATAAAAATATTTTTATTTTTAGGCCTATTATGTAGTTATTATTACTAGTGTAATCGCAATAAACAGCTGTACCTGCTTTTCTACTGATGTTGAACAAATACCTCGCCCTTATCTCTTATAATCTCTTCATTTACACCTTCACATTGCAGCCATGCCTTTAACTCTTACATCCCTTAGGAACAAAAATTTAATGTTTCAATAAAATTTATCAAGCTTGAGAATTTTTTGTTGGTTTATTCACAGCTTTCGTTGGATCAATGTAATCTGTCTGTCTTTGCATTGTGAGGTTTCCCGGTATGGAAATTAGCCTCTGCTAAGAAAGAGATATCTGTTTATAAATCGAGCGTGTTTTCAGTTTTTTTGCACAAGGAACTATTGTTTTTCTAATTTTACTTCCATAGGCGTTTTATCTGAGATGAGTAACTCAGAAAACAAACCGAGAGCACGCACAACTAAGAGATAGGTTTTTCTTTCTAATCAGAGGCATAACTACCATAGAATCCTCTAGCTGAAAAGCATCCATCTTCATCTACTGCATTGCAGAAGTGTGGCTTATTATTTTAGTGAAACATTAAACCCAAATGACAGCGCATTTCAAGTTCGATTCATTAAGCCACCTTCTTGCCATTTTCAGAACTTAATTAGAACAAAAAATCATGTCTCAAATTCCTTCCATTTCCGAGCTTATTAGGATATTTAATGAACTTAATCTAACTGAAAAACTTAAAACAAATCTTGAATTAATATGAAAAATAAATAAAGGAATTAACATTCATACGGAAATCTCATTAGAGGCAATTAACTTTTTTATATTTATATTAATTAACTTTCATTTCGACCTGTTTGGAGACTGTGAAGTAGCAACTACCAGGTAGCTATTGACATTAAGAGCAAGCTGGCACCCATGATGGTGAATTTGTCTAATCGGGAAATGTAACAAGAATAGCCGAATTCTATTTACGAAGCGAAGAACATTTACAAAGGCTTTTTATTGAACTAAATCAGCAGGTTTCATACGGAAGTAGCAGGTTTTTTTTTCCCTCTCGAAAACTCGGGGCATCCGCGCAAAACAAGTTAACCGGCCTAAAAATGCTCCTTTCGTGCCTTAGTTGCTTCGACTGTCATTTCAACACCCAACCGAAACAGAAATTGCATAACTGATGCCGCACGAAACTTTTGTCATTACTGGAGCCACAAATCACATTTAAAATGAACCAATAAAAGTATGTTTCTCCTTCTCTTTCCCCTTCACTGCAATGTTCTTTGAATTATTTGGATTAGCGAAGGCTGACTAGCAAAGGTTTACCGGCCGGATTGTGTGTTTTGCAGTACGAAAGACCCAATAAAATCTTCAATCTTCGCCTGAGAGCAGATAAGGCAAGTTCGGTTAAAAAGGCCCAGAAGGTAAGCCATGCTCTTAATGTTTCCTCGACGAGGACACATTAAGAAAACAAAGCCAAGTATATTTCTCAAAACTCGTAAATTTATAAAATAAACTCCTACAGTTCTTTTGGTATATTTATGATCGCATTTCAAATTAATTCATTTTTTCAGGTGAGACTTTTGTGTTTGTACCATTAGATAATTGTGGTTTACACTTCTAATACTGCTTTGTACTAAATTGATAAATTATAAAGTGCTAGAAAAATTACTGAATACCTATTTAAATATCAATTGTCCTATTTGCAAAGATGAATAATTCTAAATTATGGTAATATGAAAAATGGCTCACATATTATATTTAAATAATGAATTTCTTAATCCGAAAGTATATACAATGATAAAAAAAAAGAGAAAAGAACAATAGCAAAACAAATGCACTTTATTTAAAAACGTATAGTGTATTCAGTCACAGACGAAATAGCACATTATTTAAGGACCGTATCTATTGTAAACTTAAAATAACTAAAAAGCTAAGACAATGTATTTATCTTCTGTCTCCGTCATACGTTCCCTTCAAAACTGATTCCACTTACAATGACAGAATGGATACGACATAAAAATAGAAGGTAAGCCAAAACGATCCTATTCTATAGAATAGCCCATCAGGTTTGATTCCTCTTAAACTAAAATTCAATAATGCTTTACTATACTGTATTATTTTCGTGTATTTTTGTTATTTTCGTGTAAAAACAGCTGCACTTTTTATACGAAACACAAACCACAAAGTATTTCACTATTTTAGACTAATCTCTTTTCATTCTTTCTGTTGTATTTGTAACGCCATTCCCTCCAAAGAGCTCTTGTTACTAGACTGTCTTCTGAGATCGCAGCTGCAATACGACATGCTTCCTACATAATGGCAAGGACTATGTTTCAAGCTAAATAATATCCCATGCTCTTCAAAGAAGATTTTATTGCTTAGCAATGTATTAGTTTCCTTTTTTCCGGTCATTTTATTTTACTTTAAGGGTCTGCTTCATAATAAGAAGCGTTCTAGTATCGGTTTTTCTTTCTTCGTTCTACAAGACATTCCAATTATACACACCAAACTATAACTCGTACAAACCAAAATTGATGCGGTGCTTGCAAAATAGTGTATGCAACATGATATGATCATTAGACTCTCCTTATTAGTTTCAATCATGTATTTTCTTTGGACCATCTTTCTTCTTGGTTATAATTAAAGTGGTTCAAAAGTGATCGCCTTAATCAGATCTAATGTCAGGTTTCTTTCCTCTGCTGCACTCTCTTTTTTTCTTATTCCCTATCCATCTTCTGCTATAAAATCCTAATTTTAGTAATCTTTGGCATTTGGGAATATTATAGGTTGAGTTGGAATCAAAAAAGGACATGGAGCTTCCTGTGCTCTAAATTTAAGTTGTATATATATAATTACTAATCACGCACTCACGCACAAACAACATAAAAATAAATCCTCTGATGCCTTCTGATTCCTAAAGAAAGACAGGCAAAATATCTTTGGCCTAACTTCTTTTTTTTAACGCGATGTGAGTACACAGTCTCGGCATCCTTCAGCTTTCACTGAAAGGGATTTCAATGTATTGAGGAACCAAGGCTTTCAAAAGAGAGAGAGAGAGAGAGAGAGAGAGAGAGAGAGAGAGAGAGAGAGAGAGAGAGAGAGAGAGAGAGAGAGAGAGAGTAGTAGTAGTAGTAGCAGGAGTGGGTAGCAAACTGTAAACTAGTAAATGTAAGATAAATAATTATTCTAATGACAAATATACTGCGATGTTTCCTTGTCTCCTGGAACGTGAAAATATTTATAAGCTTTTTAACTTAAAGGTAAGTTATCTAGCCTTACACGGTGTTGGCAGGATTTCGGTTGTAGGAAAATTGTTTTTTAACCTCTGTATCGAAATAGGCGCAATAGCTTACTTCGGTGAGATTCAGGTCAATAGAATATGCAAATAAATAAATAAATAAATAAATAAAATATATCTATAAAGAGAGAGAGATCCAAACCATCATATTAGCATGTAAAATATGTTTCACCCATATCATTTTACTAGACCTCTTGTATGTTTTACCCGACAAGTCGCCCAACCTGTTGTATCCATACGACATGGTGTGTGTGTGTGTCAAGACTAACGAATCCACTATCGCTGGAAACTAGGTTAGCGCTATCAATTGTTATGATGAAAGCGATAGGAGATGGTCATTTCACATTACCTCCCCTATGTCACAGTGACTGTAGAAAAGGTCCATGAATATTTTGGAAACATCGAGGCTTACATCTAGTACTGTTATTTAGCCTCTTCGTAGTAATTTTTAAAACTGAATGGATGTTAATAATAAAATAAATAACAAAACCGCTTCATATGCATATTTTTATAAAGCGGTTAATATATAAAATAATTTAAAAACCGTAAATATAATAAGGAATTGGAAGAAGTAATGTACAATTTTAGTCATGTGAATTAGGTCTAAATGAGAGTGGTTGTGTGAATAAATAGATGTTAGAGGATTTATTATTTTAAACTACCTGGCAAACTGCACAGTCTGTTAGTGTAAGTTTAAATGTAGTGATTTCTTCAACTCAGTCATTATGTAAAAATAATATTATATTCCAAAACGTGATGAATGAGGTCAAAGATATCCTCTGAAACTTATAACTTTATGGTTATGTTGTTTGCGAATTTATTTCGTTTCAAACGAGCATATTGTTAATAAATTAAATGAAGCAATTCGAATGAAAGAACGTCCAAATCGAAGTACCGCTAAAGAATAGTATCGTGTAAGATGCTATTCTTCATTCTATAACAGTTGATTTGGACAGTGGCATGCACGTTTTATTCTTTTTAATCCAGTCTTTTATGTTTCGCAACTCAAACATATTTTCTTTGTATATTATCGTTGTTAGTCAAGAAAACTTGTTCTCAAGTCATTTAAATAAATAATCAATTAAATATTATATTTTAATGGCATTGTTTAAAAAAAATCCGAAAAAGGAGGTGTGTGGGGATTGAGAAAAGCAAACGGTTATAAGTCCGAGACGAAACGGTTAAGAATCGACGCTATAAAGTCGACCTGGTTGGCAGAATAAAAAACATACTCACTCTGTAATCAAAAGAATCTATAGTGAAATTTGACTGTGGATGTTCATAAAAGTCTTTAGGTTGTAGACGACCTTTTGCGCTTGGTGTGAGGCCGCCATGCTGCTGACTGAAGACCTGAAGTGGCTTAGTCAACGTCATGGTCTAGAGAACAAACATGACAAAGTTTCGTGTTTGTTCTTTAAAGCGTGGATTATACTGTAGACTTACGCCCTTTCATGGATGCGAGTCACATAAAAATCACTACAAAATATGCAGTATCCTTGAGCGAAGTACAGCATGATGATATAGTTGAAGATGTATGCCGAGGCTTCCGATTAAAATGTGCATTATGGACAAAAAATCTAACAATAGGTTTTCCGTTTCATGAAATCCATTGATATCATTCCAAACAAATAGATTAAATATGCCGAACTGGTTGGTCGAGTGGTTAACGAAACATTCTTCAAACAACAGCCTTCGGTTCGAATTCTGTCTTGGACATGGAGGTTTGTGATTGTCTTTAGGAGGAAGATAAATTTCATCGGCCGGTATGAGACCACCTTCTCCCCTTATGAAAGGCCTGAAGTGGTTTAAAAAAGTTCCGTGATTTGGCTCAAGAACAGGAATTTCTGGCCCATGTAAATATATATATATATATATATTAAAATATTAAAAAAATAGCAAAACAATCCTTAGCCTATCCACTGGATTAATATATTAAAGGAAAAACAGCCATCAAATAACAAATGCATTATCTTGGTAATTCTAAATGAAAAGGTTAAGAATACTTCCGTTTATTAACAAATGATGTTAAATGAACATTCTTCCTGATCTCATTGAATCATCTACATTTCTGTGTTTGGCAGAAAGTGTGACTGCTCAAAAGTGATAAGAGTTAACACACCCCTACGAAAATTCATATTTGGTTAAGATTTCTGATCTGAGGATTCATTACAAGATGATGTGCCAATATCACAAAGCGTATAATTATGCTTACACAATTAGAAATTTCCTAATGTTTTAGAGAAAAACTCACAATACATTTTCAATTCATCCCTTTTAAACAAGTCAATATATTGCTGCTAAGTCTTGCTAAGTATCAAAAATCAAGGGAAGAAATGAACATAACAAAAAAAGCGTTTTACAAACTTTTCGTTATTAAAATTATAAAAGTATAAAACTAATTAAGTAAATATGATTTGCATTCAATTAAAAGAAAGAATCTGAAACAATTAATATATATTTATATTAATATAGCATTTGACAGAAATCCGTATTTGAGAAGGAACGTCTGCTAAGTTTTTTGTATTATATTATTATTATTATTATTATTATTATTATTATTATTATTATTATTATTATTATATGTTTTTGCCTTTTCACTATAATACAGTATACCGCTTCTTGTTATAAGAATTTAAGTAAGCAGAAAGTTCTTTGATTTCCGATTGCTTAGTTTAACAAATATAACACACTACTGAACTCTCATAACAAGAACATTTAGTCCAAAATATTACAGTGAAATTAACATATCTTTCTGGACCAGTTAGAGAAGCAATTAGAAAAGCAGAGCTCTTCAGGCTCAACCTAGTTAAAAGGTTGGTAGATTATTGTAATAGTATTTATAAGAGGAAAAAAGGAGCTACTAGTTCCACTGTAGAAATTACAGGTCAGAGCATACCTGGGGTATTGTACGCAACTATGGAATCCTTCTTTTTTTTAAAAGGACTTAGACCTACTGTAGAGAATACAGAGAAGGGCTAAAAAGACGATCGATAGAATGAGGAATTCAGTTATGATAGAAGACTCCAGCAATGTAGATCACAATCTCTGAAAAGAAAAGGATGACTCAGATGTGATGTGACAGAAGCATATAAAAATATCAAAATTCCAAACTTGATAATTTTAAAACTAATTTTCGCTTCCTGCGAAAAAATTAAAGATATTGATAATTCTTATGTTTTCTTTTGAAAATACAAGGACAAATAAACCGAAATTTTGTAAGAATTAAGAGAAAACAATAAAAGAAATAATGTGGGGAATGAAGAAAGAAAATAAACAGAAGAAGAAGAGAAGAAGAGGAAGAAGAAGAAAATCCCAAAAAGTTATAAAATAAAAAAATAAAACAGTAACCTATTTTATTTATTTTTTTTTCCTCACAATAGTTATATGATTTGAGCTTAAATAAAATATTTAGAAATCAAGTAATATTATATAACTACGTTTCAACAGGCGATTTTTGCAATAATATATCCGCAAATCCAAGCGCCAGTTTTATACTGTTGGGAAACAAAATTAAAATAATCTCACTTAAGCACACTTTTTTGCCTGTTTTTACATGATAATATGGTGATAATTTCTCGTTTTAAATGTATTTTTACTTATTTCTCCAAAATACGGATTTTATTTTCTAAGCTTACTTCATACGTTAGGAAAAATACGAAATAAAAAAAAAAGTTGAAGAGAAAATTTTAATCATTGGCATTTTATTAATAGTTTTGAAATAAAAGCTCGAAATAACTGTAATCAATCAATGAAAGAAATTATTTAAAGGCTCAATATACCACAATAACTGTCATTTTTACTATTTTGATAACGTACATTTCGTTTATTCTTTAGAGATAGTACCACATCTGTTAATAATGCCAACTTTCTCGTGGTGCTTCATAGCCGAAGCATTCAATAATAGTTCGCCAATATTATTTCTGCCAACACTGATGTAGATAGTGACTGCAGCCCATTAATTACATTCAAAAGCCAAATTAAGTCATGATTTGCACAAACAATGTTATGGAGCCTCCAATTAAGAGGGACATTAAAAGTAAATTATGCACTCCGGTAATGCCTTTTTATCTGCTGCTACTATCAGCGCTGATGTTGGCATTTATTTCTTTCAACCATGATAAAATACTTGTTTATAACATTATGAACATCTGTTGCGATGGAAGCTAATAAACGACAAATCGAAATTAACTGTTCTTCTTCGTGGAACAATTAGGAGAAAAATATAAAGCAAGATTGGCTGAATTTATAACACCCTCCAATTATTTTCAGACATAGGAAAAGCTAATAGTTCATTTTGCTAAGAGGTGAATTAAGTAATTTGCTTTGTTCTTGATCGATATCGTGTTCATCATAAAATTCTTTTATAGCAATGCATTTTTCTCTAAAGACAAAAAAAAAATCTTGTTTCGATTTAGTGATAAAAATTTTTTAAGGATCATCTGTGTGTTTTATTTTCGTGAATGAGTGGTCGACATGGGAATGTTTGTATTACTTTTTCACATTGATTAAATTAAATGTAAAATATGTATTGATGAAACTAAATTTACAATTGATTCTTTCAAGATTGAAAGTAGATATTAATATTTCAACAATTTAAACGTTGGATCAAAGTTGAAAAAAACAGAACTATCATAATATGTGAAAAAAAAAAGCTCAAAGTGGATATTACCATAAATATGCCGAAATTAAGAAAACGTTGAAACTTAATGCACGACCAATTTTATTAATGATGAGATCACTGACCGTTTAATGAATGTCGAGGGACAACGTGGAATGTTACGGTTTCGAACTTACTGACCTAAACGATCCTTTTGTAGATGAACAGAAAACATAATCAGCTGTTTTAATATGTTCGTATGTCTGGTTACAATCTCTGTATGACTAGACATCTAAATCGCTCGGGGAGTACTAATACCAGGATCATAAAAAGAAAATATTTTCACATTAGGAAAAAAAAGACAACAAGGGATAACAAAAACCAACGATGCCACCTACAGGTTTCAGAAACCTAAATTAGTACTTTCTTAAAGGAAAAATTCCACTGCGATCGTATCCATTTAAAATAATTACGAAACAGTTGAAAGATGAAAAATGGGAAACATTTTGTTCCAAAACAATTATTTGATTAGAAAATCGTGTGATGTATACGAACTGGAAAATTATTTGTGGTAGGATTCCATTGGAAGAATACACTTGACCTTTTTCCTAACCACTATAATGCAATGTAATGTAACCATTGCGAGTTGGGTAAGCGGTAAAAAAATCTTCATCTTTAAAACATTAAAATACATCGGACTTTAATTTTTCTGCAAACTATTGAGAACACATGCTGAACAATGACTGACCATGTGCCAGCTTCCACTCTCCACGTGTTTCTGTTTTACTTGTATTTTTGTGTAATGTTTTCCTACACATTCGGTGTTTTTAGTTATGTGATGATTCATATTTAACGCTTGTTGTATATTTGTGTGTTCATCCCAACCCAGATGAAGCCACTAGCTTAAGTGGCGAAACTAGTAGGTTTTATTAAATCATTATTACGACCTATAAACCCAGTGTTAGTTATTTTTTATTTAGTATAAATGGCATAAAATCGAATACCTAAAATACAAAAGATTTGGGGTAGGTATTCTGATCAACAGTTCTTGGATATCTGAATCTCATCAGTATCAATGTGTCCAGAAGGTCAGGTTGTCGAAACGAGTATGTTTCAAAGAAAAAAGTGTTGCACGATTTGTTTTTTCTAAAATTTTAATGAACACCCTGAGATTTAAATTGTGAAGTGAGATGTAAATAAGATAATCTTTCTTATCATTTGAGTAAATCACTTGGATTATTAATTTCAATGGAATTAGTTAGGAGCAATAGCAATACTCGAGCAGGAGCAATACGGAGAATATTTGAAATTTTTGAAAAATTTGAAAATTACTGAAGTATTTCAACCACAAATCAAAACTTCCACGTGTACTACCTGAATATTTATAACTTAAAGTCTAACTATTACAGACCTTAACCCCTTAACATTCGTGTTGTGATAAGAGTTTTAGGGCCACGAGATAGCGCTATTAATAAAAAACCTCGATTCATTCTGCTAGTGAAGGCTTGAAGGATGGAGTCTGGCTGTCTACCTGTCTTCTTCAAAAAGTTTTTAGGGCTAAAGAAGCTCCGCCTACTCCCCTTGGGGAATAAAAGACGTTAGGAATTTATTTTATTTTATTCTTATTTATTCAAAAATCATTAATACGTTTCATACTTGTTGTAAATCTGTTCATATTTCATATGGAAAGTGCTTGCAGAATCACAGGCGTGTGTTTCCAAAGAATGATAAATTTCACATATTATAATGTAAACAAAGGAAATAGCATAACTTTCTGTTTCTGTGTTAACAACTATAGTTGAGAACGTGAAAACGGATCTATTTCAAAATCCTTTATACCATGCATTGATTTTTAAGAATGGAATTGCATTAAGTTGAATCAAATAAATACACATAGAAATGCTGCTTGTGAATGCTGTTATTGTGAATGAATGATTTGGACTTTATTTATCGTCAGTTCGTACAAACTAGCAACCGATAAAAATACTTGAGCTACATTAACAAGCATCTTCTTAAGGTCACGCTTTTAGAGTGCAGTGAGTTGAGAAAGACATTTCTATTGTAAGGGAGAAATGAACTGTCAATAAGCTGCTTGGCTAGCCAGCATTCGAAATGAGAACATCTGATTGTTAGTAGAGTATATACTTTGAACAAAGATTTCTCTCGACTGCTAATAATAATAGATGTAATTTATTTTGTCCTTGTGCAAAATCAATACGTCAATCCTCTTTATTGTTCAAAGGGAATAAGCAGCACTCTTTTAGCTTTAACTTTTTTTTTCTTGAAATCGGTCGACAGCAGTTCTCCACCTCCTTCGCGGAACCTGAGTGCATTCTCACAACGTGCTAGATGAGTAGCGATGCGACTAACCTAATTATTTGTTTGTAATTTTATATGTTCAAATTTGGTAAGATTAGAACTTTGAGCATCTGCCGAAATAAATAAATAAAAAAAAAACAGCTTGCAGATCAAACTTGCATGCCTTTTCTGACGCATTAGCGTCAGAAAAGTCTAAGAAAACATTCCTCATGCAAAACATTTTAAGAATAATATTTGTATTTATAATTGTTAATATACAACGATAAAGCCTGTGAATGATAAAGCAACCTAAGAATACAAACATAAACTTACTGTTTTAATTTCTCGATGTTACAAAATGAGTTAATGTAATTAATGTGACATATATAAAAACGAATAATTCGGAACTTTTTTTCCCTTCATAGCATCTCTGCAAATCACAAAGCACTAGTAAATGTAGCTAAACAAAATAACGTGAACGAATTGAAAATATTTAGTATTTTAGTGACCTTTATAAACACCTTTGCCAGTTCTTCAGTATCGATTAAGCTTGTCATATGGGAATGCACATCGAATCATATAAATCTTACTTGCTGAATAAATTCCTTGCTTTATTTTATTTTTATCAAATCTAGTCCACCGTCGATTGCTGTGTCCACAGCCAAAGCTATTGAATGTAATGCTCGAATTTACATCCAGTAACAGAGCTAGTAATAGCAGATTTTCTTCAGTGACAGTAAATGCTGAGGTATAATAATACTAACAATCCGTTGTGTTTATAGAACCTTGAGATCCACGACCTGCCAGGATTGACTTTCGTAACCATAATTTTAGGATAAGGTGGTTAGTTTATGCTTAAATATCCTGACCAGTAAGCCTGTTTGCAGGATCAGAAACCCTTCCACATCTTTATGAGACCGGTAACTCACTTTCGGTTGAAAAGAAATGTTGAGGATCCCAACGAATGTTATTCATCACTGTTCTGGGCTTCATGACGATTAGGAATGCTGATGCTTCCTGAAGGACTAAGATTACATACACTACCTATAACTACAACCTTTAAAAACGAGTTGCTCTGATGACACCACTATTTCATAATAGAGAAATTCGTGGCCAAAGACCACCAGATTTATCATCACTGAAGTTTTGTAGTGGAATATACCTGAAGAATAAAGTATACAAAAACGTCCTACAAGGCCCAAATGCCTTGAAATAGATCATGAAGAACTATTATATCCGTTCAACAAATAGTTATTCTTCTCAGAGATGCACGAACGATAAAAATAGTTACATCACATTATTGAGAGAGCAAGAAAAACATTCCAACAGACTTTGTAACATCTGTTTTTTAGCATATATTTGGTGCATGTCTGATGAGTTAAAAATATGCAATGCTATATAGTTAATACATTTATAATGTTTCGCAATGCATGCTGAAACAAAACCCAGTATTAAAAATTTCGATCTTAAGTCCATTCCAGAAGTGGATATTTCAACTAATAGTTGAAACCTTAACCATAGGCTCATAATGGTGCAAAATGTTCTCGGCGATATCAGAAGTTTACTAGATTTGGAGATAGCCGGCAGGCTAAAAGTCTCTTCTTGAACTTCTGAATTTTTGGACTTCTCAAATACTGTATGTCATTTTTAACAACAATAGCATAAACATCAAAGAATATTCCATTTCCGAATAATAAGTTAATAAGAGGCTTAGCAAGAAAGTGATATCTCCTGAACATATTCACTATCTGGAATTTGGGATTCAAACAAAGGAGATTTTTTTTTCTTTCAGTTGGAATACGAAACGTTTTTTAGCACTTCTACGTAAGCGAACCTTCTGATGTCACTAAAATGCTTGCGTTGACTCCCAGAAGTATCTAACTGTTTATCATGGAAAATTCTAAGAAATTTAACAGCAATAAAGAAGTTCTGGTTCTTATGAATAAAGAGATGGCTTGTTCGTATTTGCTTCGTATAATCTAAATTACGTTTCAGAAAGGTAAAAAAAAAGTTGCAGAAACTGACTGCATGGACTAAAACGCATTGATAATTAATCGGATTATTACAATCTAGGGTCCATTCTGCTGATTCTTACCATTGAGACGGTTTCAATAAAAATGAAAATATGTACATATCTGATGCACATATTTGCATCTCCTTTGAGATGCAAATGATTTAAAGAGTCTGATCTTCATAATACAGGGCGTGGAAAATGTTATAGAGATTCGTCATTATACATCCCTCTTCGGTTTTTTTTTAGTTATTGGATATCAAAATGTATTTCAAAGAGTCTTCTGTTATATATATATATACACACTTTATTACATGAAATAAAAATAACTTAATATCCAAGAAGTTGCTGTTGGGATAATACTTGCACATGTGTGACAAAAAAGGATATTAAGTAGTGTACAACAACCGCAAGTGCAAAGTATGCTGCATATTAAAAGTAAACTATATTATTTTCATAAAATTATTTTATAATATAGGAAAATAAAAACTGTTGAAAAGAGAAATGAATTGTAAATGCATCGTTCTTTAACTAAGTTGAACGGATGAAAGAAATGGCATAAATAATCTATTCGTTTTGGTTTCTTTCACGAAATATAAAAGGCATGAATGTGTAATTATAATATACCAGCTGCAATTGTGACTTTATTTCATAGAATTCTACTATGAAATAGAGCATCTGAAGTCTGTTAGTACGTGGTTTTTTTGTGCAGATAGATGAAAAAAATATTATAGTACTCTGAAGACCATCACACTGTAATAATACATTTACGAGGAGTGTTTCAAAAGTAAAAATAAAGAAGATAAGCTGGTCTTTTTCAATAATGTTGGAAACTTAAATGCACCTAATTTTAGATTCGAATTTAATGCGGAAGTGACCGTGAAAAAATATCAATATATTCTCCCACAAAAAAAATCGATCTTCCAAAAGCGAGCTATATTTAAAATCATTCCACTATAATGGATGAAGTTTTATTTGTGGCTAATCGTTAATAGCAATTTCGTTAATGACAGCAATCAAGTTTCATACTTTTATAATTTTTTTTTGTTTACGAATGAATAGGTAGATCTGCAAAGTGTTATTGATAGCTACTAAAGTGACAGAATTCGTTTCAATGAAATCTTCCTTGAATTAAGGGGAAAAAACATTCACTTGAGAACGATGACACATTAATATACTGAACACAGTAGACATCTCCTGCACATTAATCCAGAGAGCATCAAAGTGCATCAGTAGCAAAAGTGCATCAGCTAAAATAATTATGAAGATTATGTATACTTTTAAACATGTATATCAGTACATGTTTAAAACAAAGGGCACAGGAAAAAAAGAAAGAAAAAGATGCAGTCATTTTGAAACACCCCTCGTATTTAACAAGATGCTTAACATAACTGGTGATAAAAGTTATTCTAATGATAAAATAGATATTTTAGTATGCACTTGGCCACCCCAAACCGCATTAAATAAGCGTTCCACAACTTACCCTCCGTTGTGTCAGGAGTCTTACAGTAAGTGGCCTGGTAAGGGTTAGCCTCAACGTCCACGCTCTATATAGGAAACAGAGACATTTCTGTAAATGTCATATAGTGGAGCATCCTAAATGTTCACACCTATACCAACTAGCAAAGCGTAGGATGTTCCAAAACTCCTGGAAGGCTAACATCCTGTGATAACTGCTCATGTAATCAATAATGAATCCGGTCCAGTATATTAAATTGTCCAAAAAGGCTGCAATATTGCTTTGTTGGTTTCTTGATTATGAATAGCCCATTAGATTAACTAAGTAATGAATTTAAAAAAAAGCGAACGGTTTGAACGGTTTAAATCTCACCGTTCGCTTTAAAGCGAACGGTGAGATATTAGGTTTCGGTTGCATTGCAAAGGAAGAGGAGGAGAAAGAGAAGAGAAGAGGATTCCATGCGACATCTATTCAGTTTAGTGTTCGACAATAATATAACACATCATGTAACTAGCAGAGGTCCTGACGAAAGTGACTTTTTGTGAATATAACCAACAACATTTAAGATTTTTTCTTTCCTGATTCACAGTACATGTGAATCAGGAACCAATTTCTTTAACAATTAATTGTTTAAAGAAATTGGTTGAGGTAAGAATTCTTAGTAAACATTGGAGTATTAATTTTGCACATTGGAGTATTAATTTTCGTTAGCATTATAATGCTAACGAAAGATACAATTCTCAAATTTCTGTGAAGGGATGTGTCATAGAATAATGTGATACGTTACGCTGAGATTACTAACACGTATAGTTATTCCTCTCTTCTGACTTCCAATAAAAGTGGCAGAGATTCTCTATTTCAGCAAGGAAGATGGAATTCCGTAATAAAATCCTTCTGACGTGGAAATAAGCAAAAATGGAACTGTAACACTCATGCTTTCTTTCTCTCTCACTCATTTCATGATAGTACAGAATTTCATCATGTGCAAAAGGACAGATGCCTACTGAGAATAACCAAGAAGAGTCCTTACCTTAATCGGATATATTCAGCATTCCATGATTGTCACATGTATAATAACAAGATTGTTTACTGTTGAGGTTATGCCAAATCAATTCCCCCAACCATCACACACACAGAACCTTAAAAAAAAAAAAAAGACAAGTTGCTCTTAATTTTTTTGTTTTTCTGACCAGTAGAAAAACATGTAACAGACACTAAGAGCAGTATAAAAAATTATCTTCTTCCTGAACTGCATCATACATAATTTATGTATTTATATTATGAATACTGTTCATATAGATCAATACCTGATCCAAGCAAACGGGATACAAATAAGGTGATATTTCCAATACACAATGCAATGGAGGGAAAAGTTTGAAAGATATTGATTACATAAGCAGTTTGCTCCGAACACAGCCCGTGTGGGAATTTTGGGACCCTACTAAGAGAATATTTATATGTAAGTTAAGTAATTAAATGTATGAAATGCACTCATTTACAACTCAAAATTATTTCGATAATACTAAAATCTTCTAATTGATATGGGAACTTAACATTAAACGGTTATTGCAATACTACACTGATATGGATAAAAAAATTAAAACTTAATTGAAACAATGACAAGTGTGAATAGTTTTAGCTACAGATTTTTCTGATATCCTATTGTATATTTTTTCTAAAAATATAAAAATCATTTCATCGCTCTTGATAATACTACGCAAGTCAGATGAACTGAAAAGGTCATTGAGACTGAATCTCTTTATATTACAAAGTTCATCATAGTTCATCCAAGTAGAGAGAGAAAATCAATCATTGTGGGCTATTTCCGTTCTGTAGATACTAGTGACGGTCTTTTCATTGATCGACATCATTCCAGGAACGCGATATTTTCTCAGTGTGGTACTTTCAAAACGGCACTAAGAGAAGTCGACCGACCAGTAGCATTGGCTAAGTACCCTTTGCTTCATGCTTCATTTACAATCTTTATGGAAGTTCTTATGTGCCGTTTGCTGTTGAAATTCCAAGCCATTTCAAAAACGCTTGCGAATCAAGTGCCATCTATACTAAATCACAATAATTCGATTTATCCACTGGATTTGCATTTGAAAATAGCGTTTAAAATCTTCTTGCTAAATTAAAAAAAATCTATATATCTATAACATTACTCTGTTATTCTTCTTTTATAAATTGCGAAATGCTTGTAAGAAAGAAACCATAGAGATCTAAGTAAGAAATAATTGCATGAAATTATCACAAACTTATTATGAAGATATTCATTGATATGTAAATTAAAGATCTGATTTCAGATTCAAATGCTGTCTGTAATAAACGTAGTTTTTCCCCTCCTATTTTAATACCTCTCGTTATAAAAATTTCTTTCTCAAACCATACTGAATTAGAAACCTACGACTAAACCAGAATACAAGCCATTGCTGAACTACAAAAACAACCGAGACACTGGCTTGATTTCTTTTCAATTACTACCATAACAATGGCCGTAGAGTTGAATGAGTCTGGTGCTTTTGCAAATTAAAGCTTATATAGGGAATCCGCCTCCACTGAAACACATATTTTTTAATTTAAATTCCCTCCCCAGATAAAATTAATTGCTGGTTAATAATGAATATACTGGATGCAATAAAAATTCCAAATAAAATATCTGTCAAACTATGAAATCTTGGCAATGATGTACACATGATTTTCCTAGGGTGAAAGGAAGTAGAGGATCAGTAAAGTCCGATTTTTTAAAAAGGCCTAACGTTAATTTTCACACTTTTTACCATTATCTAACAATATGCTATCAATCATCAAAAACAAAAATTCGGTACAATGACGAAATCACGAAATGACAGTGATAAATCGTCATTTGGTTAAGCATTGTCTATTTTAGTGTATCGCGAAAAACAAAATCGCAGAGACTCCCGTAGGAACAGCATACACTAATGTTTCTCCTTGTTATGCTCTTTTTAGCTGTTGAAATAAAGTAAACTTAATATGTGAAAAATGAATGTTTCCAAATAAAATATTCATGTACATTTTGTTGTCATAGACCCTGTATGCTGTAAATGACATCCCTGTATCAAAGAAACTCTAGGAGTTCCTTCGAGACTCCTATCGCCAGTAATTCTGAGTTATAGATGACCACACATAATTTGAGTAAGTAATCATAAACTCTATTTTAAGAGTCATAGATAAATCGAAGCCAGCACAGAGATTAAGAATATTTGCGACATCATTAATAATACAATGAGCTAATCTCAAATGACGAACGATTAACGACATTACAATTAAACTTGACAAAACTAATTCATTATATTTGAACTGTTCTTTATGGTAAATAATTATTCAATTTCTTCTCGAACAAATTTGAAATATCCATGGATTAAAATAATTCAAAATTATAATATCATTTTTGACTCTCACTTCATTCGGATTCTCGTTGTTTAATGGTCTGAGATGGTTGATTGAATACCGAATAAATAGTTTTCAACGTTAAAAAATCATATTGGGAATCTAAACTAACTAAACATATTATTCGTTACATAAACAATTACATCAGTGTAACTAAAAAGTTATATTAAATTTTAATTCATCAATTAGAACGTTTAAAAATCCCATCCGCACTTTTGTCATTTTTAAAAACGCGATGTCCATTTTTTTTATTTTACTGTATTCGCAAATTAAAACATGGATTCGATAAAATAAATATAATTATTTTCTAACAATATTTTATTCCCAAACCTTAAGAAAGTAGTTTCTACAGGCACTTTTCAAAATTAGAACCCCGAATCTGAAATAAATTATAAAAAAAAATTATTAAAAAATTGTTTTTTTTATATATATATATATGCAAACATCCTTTATGACTTTATAACTAGATTACAGTATCGGATTCTACATATTTATTTGAAGTGTGATTAAAATAGCTCATACTTAATATTTAATGACTTATCAATAATTATATGTTCAATAATAATAAAATATCAATTATAGTTAACGGTATTGGTTTCAGAATATTTTTCACTAATGTTTCTGTAGCTACACTTTTTTTAATATACCATTAAAGTAACCAGAATGTGTTGCCAAAATGTTCTAAATATTTTAGATTGTGTGTGTGTGTGTGTGTGTGTGTGTGTGTGTGTGTGTGTGTGTGTGTGTGTGTGTGTGTGTGTGTGTGTGTGTGTGTGTGTGTGTGTGTGTGTGTGTGTGTGTGTGTGTGTGTGTGTGTGTGTGTGTGTGTGTGTGTGTGTGAGCGCATGCGCATGCGCACACACGCACACACACGCAAATTTTCTTTAAGATTAACGAAAATCAGACAGAATTTACGATTACGCTTTCTACTATGATATCATTTTTGTGTTAGCGACTTGTGAAAAAAAAAAGATAATTATTTGCAATTATACTCGTAATTAAGGATTTATGGACAGTTTGCATGTTATACACATGAAAAACCAAAGACTCCCGCAAAGAAATCTTCCAATTCCATATGAGACCAAGTAAACTCAGAAAACCCATCACATACAACTATATAAATACAGTACCTATGAGAATAGCTAAGCGACAATTAATAGGAAAAAAAAAACTGGGATCATTCTTTTCATTCTATTTTAATAACTGTCTGCTGTTACAAGTTCCTGTTTACGTCTGTCATCCTTAATAATTTATTTTGTTTGCTTCAATGAATTTTTAGTATATCTGTTTAATGAACCAACTATTTAATGAAATTAAATTCATGTAATAAAGAAATTTTGTTACAATAAATCAGTAAATTAGCATACTTTCAGCAAACAGCAGAACGTAAACAATGGTTGAATAAACCCCACATGTTATTTTTTATTCACACCCTTTATTGAATTGTTTTCGTACTAAGTCCGGTATGTAGATGAAAAAAATCCTGTGGTAGATTCCCTTTGTAGGTTTTAACTTGTTTGCACCCACACAGGACTTGCAGATCTATTGGATCACAATTGGCCTATGGCATTACTGGGAGCCAAGTCAAAAACAGGTATCAAAAAGAATTAACTAATCTACGCATAATAGCATGGTCTACAATTACCTTATAGATCATAAATGTGTAAATTCAACCCATCCCTTCTTCGAGAAACTGGAAATTATTCACTCCTCAAAACAGACAAACCAATTCGTTTTGTGAATAGAAAAGCTTGGTTTGCAAAACACACACGCAATTAACAGATATAATGCACTGGCCTAACTCATTCCCACCCGATTTCAACTATACTTGACAGAAATAAATACTGGGTAAAATTTTAAAATTAAAAAAAAAATGATTGACTTTGTAGTTTATAATAACCTGAAAATAATGACTTCCTTCTATAAACATAAAGGCATACATAAATATACTTGGGCAGCAAGAGGATGGAAATCAATATTAGATTATTTTATATTAAATGAAAAGACATCAAAATTTTCACTAGATGTCAGAGTTCACAGAGGATATGAAATAAGCAGTGACCACTTCCTTGTTAAAATAAAATTAAGATTACCACCTAAATGGCTACAAGTAACAAGAACAGAAAGAAAATTTGAAACATTTGTTTACAAAACTAGACTACTGAATGACACAAATGTACAATGGCTATATGAACAAAGAATTAACCAATATCTAGATAAAATAAAACAAAATGAAGAAATAGAAAAAGAATGGCTTAATATAAAAACGATACTAAATGCAGTAGCAAATGAAAGCTTAGGAAAGACCAAACAAATTCAATAAAAGGAAAAAACTGAAGATCTGGGATGATTCAATCAAAGAAATAATCAAAACGAAAAAAGAAGCCTATCACAAATGGTTAAGCAGTAAAAGATTAGAAGATAAAATAGAATATAAAAGAACAAGGACCATAGCTAAAAGAGAAGTCAGAAAAGACATAGAGAATCATGGAACAAATTTGTTTCTAATTTAGAACATGATTTATATAAAATAAGACCCAATGTATATAAGATTTTGAAACACTTCAATGCAGATACCAAAGAAAACATAAAAGTAAACACCAAATTGAAATTAGAAGAATTTCTAAACTGCTACACAGAATTGTGGACAAACAAATATTTTAAAAAAGACAACTGGCAAACAATTAACGAAAATGAAAAGGATATAACTGAAGAAGAATTAGAAATCAGCCTGAAAGAAACAAGAAACGGAAAATCACCTGGAGAAGATAAGCTAGGTTCAGAACTATATGAATACGCAGGAACAAGATTCAAAGAAAGACTCTTATTATTTTTAAATAAAATTTACTCAACTAGTATCCTCCCCCCCCAACAGAATGGATTATGGTATGCTAATATCAACAGAAAAACTCAAAAACTATGGCCTTTAAAGGACAAGATCCAGCAAGAACTAAAATAGTAATAGATAACAAGATATCTTAGAACAGATTAATTCATTTAACTGCCATTAAAATGTGATCATTCATTTAATGATCACATTTTCATATGTGATCATATGTATGATCACATATGAAAATGAAAAAGATATAAACATAAATATTGCAAAATATTTAAAAATAACAGGTGTAATTAACTCTATATTTAAACCAAACCAAGTTCAAAAGTAAACCAGACTAAAAGTATGTAATACATTAGCCCTACCAGTCTTAATGTATGGAAGCGAAATCTGGATAATAAAACAAAAATACAAACAAAGATTAATAACAGCAGAAATGAAGTTTATGAGAAAAACTGCAAAGTATACCCTATTTGATCACAAAAGAAATGAAGAAATTATGAAAGAATTAAACCAAGAACCAGTAATAGAAAAAAATAAAAAATATAAACATAAATGGATGGAACACGTTCAAAGAATGAAAACGGAAAGATTACCAAAACAAGCCTTAAAGTACAAGCCATTAGGAAAAAGAAAACCAGGACGTCCTCTTAAACGATTCAACGATGACTTCTAAGGCCGGAACAGGACATGTTAGGCCTAAATCCTTGATACGCATGATGATGATGATGAATTCTTTAATTTGTAAAATTTTAAGAAAGCAGATGGTCATAAAAAAGCTTTTGGATATCTGTTTGGGTTGTTTGGAATGATGGCCAAAGCAATAACAATGAGCGTTGTGTAATTATGTCTATTAATTGCCTGTGCTTTTTGGGACGGTTTTTGATTTTCCGGATGTGAAAATCTGCATTTCTCGAAGGAGAAACTCCCTTCCGTATCAAACTCAGACGAAATTCGAACCCTGGTCATTCTCCTCACAAGGAATTGCCATTACAGACTGAGATAGGAAGGCGTTTGGATGTTTGGTGTTTTAAAATGCATTCAAGCCAAGATGCTGATCGTAAAAAAATATTCACACCAAGTAATTAATTTTCTTCAAGCGGAACCTTACGTCTCCAATACACTGAAGGTATATTACTACAAAAGTAACCGCACATTCTCATATTTTAATACACAAATAAATCAACAACACATAAGAAAGCAAAAATAAAAATGCTCAAAATATTACGCTCCTGCCAAAGAAATACTGAAGTATATAGAGAAACAAAAGCGAAGAGCAAAAGGACAAAATGGAAACAGATAAAACACATTCATTACAAAAACAAATAACAATAATTATCCATCATTATTTTATATCAAGTAAGCAAAAAAAAAAAGTTTGATTTTGAAATTTGACCAGATATTAACATATTTAGCGTATTTGGTTACATTCAGAACTTTTTTGTATACTTAGCATAAAATAGCGATAGTTATCTATTCTCCTTTCACTTTATACTTTTCATTGGCTAGTTTAAGCATTTTATGGCTTTTCTTCGTTAATAAGACATTCATTAATTTTTCTAATACATTTCAGTCAACAAAGTCGAACTAGGTAATCTGTACAGCATATCCTGCTCCGCATAGCCGTCACTTATTGTTGCGGTGATGGCTCTTAAATACAAATGCAATAACAGAAGCCGATAACGCAATATTTTGTACTGGAAGCTGACACAAAGAAAACTTGACTGCGTGTAGGAGGGCATGGTCAATAGAATGATACTTACATTACAATATCACAATAATCAGACGTTTTGTTCTGATAATCGTAAAAAATTCTTTTGAGTACATCGCTTTAGCTACTGAAAAAAATCCCTACCACCGTCGGATGAGACTAGCTAATTCATGAATATTCATGCCGATGACTACAAATGGGAAATCTAAAATAGGTAAGAAAGTATGTCCGCTTTTTAGATGGATAGGATATGATCACTGTGATAAGTTTCTCATGCTACGAGCTATCCATGTTAGTGACTGTGATCAATACGGTTAGGATGTTTAATATGTAAAACGATCTATCTGTGTACGATGAATTAAGTTACCGGACAAAGGATGTTTGATAAATGGTTTGAATAATTTGTTAAAGTAATATCAAGTTTACATCATATTGTTCAACCGAAGTCACTTTACTTGGGTTAAAATGATTACTGTGTGATAATCATAATTAGTTTGATTTGCTATTACCAAAAGAATCCATCTGTTCTATTGTATCGAATATTTCTAAAAGGTTTGTGGGCTTTATTAAATAACTTCATCACTTTTTATTTATTTCTGAATTATATTTGCTGATGACCGGAACAGTTTATAAATGGAAAAATAGCTAAATTAGTGCGGACTTAGAAGTGATGTTTAAAGGCTCCAGGGTTATCTTTGGTAGAATCATTCTCCGCATCTCATTTGTAGTTGTGTTTGAGCAAGAGTAAAACCCATTTTACAAATACTCATGTCATAATCGAATCCAAAGCCTGATAGCTGTAGAGCGGAGATCCTATCCACTCGATTAATTATGATGGTTATCATGAAACATTTACAACCCCCCCAACACACACACACACACGCTAGCATACGCTAGCGTGTGTGTGTGTGTGTGTGTGTGTGTGTGTACGCTAGCAGGTCATAACAAACGCTAAACAGAATCAACGCAAAAGCAGTGTTGAGCAATGATAACTAACCAATAGCACGCTTGCCATCGAAAAATACAGAAATACAGAATTTACAATACAGAAATACAATAATAAATTCTGCATCCAAAATAAGTCGGTATGTACAGTATTAGAAATAAAGATTTGAATCTAATACAATGCAAATTCCAATTTTCCCTTTTTATACTAAATAGAGGAAACACATAAATTACTGAATATATTATCAAATATAATATAATTTATAATTTATTGTGACATAGGCAAAGTACTTAATAAGGTTATTCTTCTTTTGTTCTTCACGACTGATATAATTAACATTGCTTATCATTAATAGCTAGTCCTACATTGGTTTCAAAACTCATAACTGTAAACTAAACAGCTCTAAGCATCATTTCGAAATATTGGAAGTAATCAAGAAATCCTAATAGACCTCAAAATAGTTCTGTGTAAAGCACCTCTTCGAAACGGCGGGAAAATGTTTTCGAAGATGCAATTATGGTCGAACATAATCACAGATCATTTTGTAACTTTACACTACACAAAGAAATGAACAGAATGTTGTTAAAAACGATATTCGAGGATTTATTGATAAAATTGTGTTACATAGAAGACTCCGTAAACTGCAAAACTCCAAGAGAGTTAATTATTTTGTCTTTAAAAACAGAAAATCATAGCAATTTAAAGCTTATACAAGCATCAGTTCACTAGAAACAAATATATATTATAGCACATCCATACAAGTAAGAAGCAGCATTCAACAGATATATTTCTGCTTGACTCATCCTTGATTACACCAACTATCAGTAATTAAATTATTTAAAAAATAATAAAGAATTCAATGATAATATTCGCAGTGATGGAGAGAGAGAGAGAGAGAGAGAGAGAAATAGTCGTGGAAAAGAAGGTAATGCCGTTTTAGATAAATCTAATTATTCCTTAGGATTTATTATTCAGAAACTGCAAGAAAGGACAAGAAAAAGTTTAAGAATAAGAACAATAGCGTCATAAAATAATAGTTTCTATGCTTAAAACATAGTTAGGGATAGGGAATGCATATCTTAGACCAATATATATTTTTATTCGCATGTTACTGGAATGCCAAAACAACTCATAAAGTGATTGTCATGGAGTCTCAATTTAATCTTTTTTATTTTTATTTTTTAAAGAAACAATCTTTTTTTCTCGAAAATCCGAACTATATAGTTCAACAATAAGATTTTCCAGAAATACAGAATAACTGTTACGACATGTTAAAAGCGTCATTCAAGTGACGTGGTTTTTTTAAATTTCTTCTCTTATATGTATTTGAAAAAGATTTTTTTGATTTTCAAAACTGCAACATCCTCCATTAACATCCTGAAGAAATGTTCGGAGTCAGCCTGATCCATTTCTGATTGATTTTTGTCGTCATCCGTAAAAATACGCGGAACTACCCAACAGTCCTGTGTTAAAACACACACACACACACACACACACACGCGCGCGCGCGCGTATCCCACCAGTGCTTTTATTTACACTTGCTAGGATTAATTGCACTAAACATCACGATTAATTGCTCCTCCCCCTTTTTTTAATCATACTCCTGTCAATGTTAGTTGCCTCATCATGGAATTGTTATATGTTGTCTACCAATCATACTTACCGTACCAATAGTTTACATTTGGATCTACTTTACATGATCTGCTTTGGCTCAAGATCTTGCCTCATTTTGTTGCTTTACCGTTCTCCTGATTCTGATTAATATACGAACAATTTTTTTTTTATTATCTATATCTGAAAGTTGATCAAATACAGTCTAATCACCCAAACAGTGATTATACTCCTCTAACACTGCAGACCAAGATAGAAGGTAAGCTAAATTGTTCTATGAGTAATGACCTAACGCAAATCGTTCACACGTCCACCAATTTCAGATTATCCTCGTCATTCTCCCAACACTCTGAATCTTTTCTTAACCAGATTCAGATACACCGTTGACGTTAGGTGCCTTCGTGGCATCTCCGACCATAACCTTGTCCACATTTTTTTTCCCTACAGATCGTCCCTCTCCCTAATATTAGCCTCATATCCTATGGCACTACAATGGTATGCATTGGGATGATGTCTGGGATTTCTATGCCTCTTTTCTATGATCTGATTAGTGCTTCTGCTGTCCTGATCCAAGCTGTTGCTCTGATATAATAAATGAAATTATTCTTGATGGGATGAATGTCTTTATTCCCCATTCCACTCAATATCTTCAACTCTTACACAAGCCTTTCAACATGTGTACCAAAAGAAATTTTTGCTGATAACGAAGCATAAAAACTCAATAGTTCGCTGTCTCTCACTCATATTACACCACAGTCCATAACAACTGCAAAATGCTATCAACAAACCTAATGCAGACTTTATAAGGGACAAATGCCTTAAGCCAGTGTTTCCCAACGTGGGGCGTACACCCCACAGGGGAAGATAATTTGAATATTTTTGGGGGAAATTAGAAAATTATGTTTCATTCGTCCTCATCACCGATTTACTCAAAAAATCACCATTCTCGGAGATAAATTATCGATGTTGCAATCCTGACTTTCCGAGAAAAAACCTGGCAACACTAGTAAAGCAATCAACATAAATACTTGGTAGCGTAAGTGTGTTAAGGTTAGATCATAGCATATGTTACTTCAGAAAAGTAAACAGTACCAATTTAACTTGAAGAAATGCAAAACGATGAGTCTATTAGAACTTTATTCAACATAAAAGGAACAATGGCATGGCTTTGTGACGAGACAGAAACGAAATACCCAAATTCGACTAGTTTTGCAAGAAAATTACTGTTTCCCTTCCCGAAGTCATATTTAGTGGAATGTGGCTTTAGTTTAGTGTTGTAAATAACTTGTTATTGAAAAAAAGAAATCATCTGGATATGACAAACCATGCAGATTTGAGATTGAAATTGACTAAATTAGTACCTCAAACAAAAACTCTTTGCAGCAGACATCAAGCTCAAGGATAGCATTAACTTGGATTTTATTTTCCCGAGTTCAGTTCGATTTATGTTTTATAATATACAAAGGATAATATAAAATTTATATTCATTGAAGAAAGTCAAATTAAAAACAGTTTTACCTATGTGCCTATTTATTTTAAGTACCTACTTGGTTGACTATTATGCTAAAGGGGGTATTAAAATATGAGGTGGGGCATGATCCAAAAAAAAAAAAAAAGGTTGGGTACAAGTGTACAACTAAAGAAACTAAAATTAGCTGGAAAAGAGATACAAGCAGCTATATGTGCTTTGATTTGTAGAAAAATGTTAAAGCACTCAGACCACATTCATGAAATGTTTTAGTAATGCTTTTCTGATTTAATAAAGGGACATTTATTTGATTTGTGCTCCAGACAATTGCAATTGTGTTGGCGTTAAAATGACTGAAACATGTCTTTTCCCCACAAATCAATCCTCTGTAGCTCAGTAGACCGATTGCTGTAGCATTTTGCCCTTTGGTTTGAAAAACATGGGTTCGAATTCTGTCAAAGACAAAGAACGTTTATAATGGTTTTTCTATTGAAGGTGCTTAGTGTCATACGGAATTGTAGGGTTTTCATTCTCTGAAACTCAAAGTTTTTATCATGTAAATTAGGCAAAACGGTCAGAGAACAAATACAACAGATAGGAATAATTCACTAGCCTCATAGTCTTAGCTGCTTCCGTATTAATTCCAACCAATACTAGTCCCACAAATTAAGCTCAAATTATTAATACATAGAATATAAAGTAACGAAAATAGTCGTTAATCTTTAAAAAATCAATCTTTTTTTACTTATTGTTAGTGGTAGTCATTGCCATTTTCACGTTCTGATTTTGAAAGGACATTTCCATATCTCACATGTTTAAAAAATGATGGAAATTATTTTCGTTCTTTTCACTACTCTATTCGCACTGTGTTGAATATCTTCAGATAGTTTTATTTCTTTTTTAATAGTATCCAAAAAAAAACTATTGCTTGTGAAATTTACGTAAAAAATCTGTTAAACTTTCACGCCTTCAAATTACGTACATCCGGACATCTCAGCCATATCATTTACGTACCACGGCTTAACATTACACCTGTACATAAGTTTCCTTAGCGAGTTGGAAAAAAATCACATTATACTTTATGTGTTGATTATTTGAAATTTAAAGTTGGCAAATTATCCAAACAATAACAATGCAAGTAAGTTGTAAAGTAGAATAGAGTAGAGTAGAGATAAAGTTGCTAAAAACATTCTTAACTTTTGGAAACGTTAAAAACTCCAATTCTTTGGAAACAAAATCCATTTAGGCAAAGAGAGAACCACAAATTCTACTTTCTTTAATGATATGATGAACTTTCGATATTTCCATAATTTGCTTACGGCAATAGTGAAGTGCACTTGGGAATATTCAAATTAAACATATTTTTCATATAACTATCTTACTTCTATTAATTAAGAAGTGGAAATTCAGCGTCTCTCAAAAATAATTTGCAACTTGCAGAGAAAGATGATGCAAATTATATTAATTGCTATGTTGACAGTTTTTATCGAAATGTTAGAAATGCTATATGAAGGCGTTAACCGCTTTCGAGATAACTCCATCGTATTCTCTACTTTTCTCATTTCCGTTTCGTCTCCTCAAGTGAATCTTCATAATGGTAAGTATTTTAGTGCTGCAAATGTAGTTCCCGATTTATTTATGTTTAGGATGATCTAAATATAATCTTTCAACTAGTCGTTGAGTGGTCCTATCGCTAGTTCTATATGTCTAGAAGTAAAATGCATCTATCCAAATTCATAATAATATATTTAAATCGGAAAGTTGTAAGATGGTTAATTTCAACCATTTACAGAGCGAAACAAGAAGTTGGTAGAAAATCTAAAGTGAGTACCTCAAGGACAGGCACGCCAATAAATGGTAGAAAACAGAGAAGGTTAAGTGAAAGCGATGAAGGCGGGACCACACAAGTGTGCAACACTTGGTAATGGTAGGTGCAAGAGGAGCAGCAAGATAGCGGTGCTGAAGATATCGATTAGTGACGAGATGGCTAAGCAGAGCAGGGCAAGATTGCGTGTATGTGTGTGTGTGTGTGTGACCTTGCGGTAAATTTGGCCGGAACAACGGTCATTTGCTGAAAACGACTGAGTGAAGTTTTCTGCAATCCAACTACGAATCAGAATTATTTACTAGCATAGAGAGAGAGAGAGAAAGAGAGAGAGAGAGAGAGAGAGAGAGAGAAAGAGATGTTACAATGCACGAAACGTACCGGTTCGATAGTCGAAGAAATTTAGAAATAGTGTTTAAGGTGGGATACACACGATAATAAGATTATTATTATTATTATTATTATTATTATTATTATTATTATTATTATTATTATTATACTCCTTTCACGTATTTTTTAGTTAATATTAATAAGCCGATCTACTGGTTTTTGCACAGCGTAATCATTTTTACCCATTTTCAGGTAATTATTGATTTGTCATCGTGATCGTTTACCTTTCTAATACTTCCCTGTTTCACTGTAACTTGCCTGTAAAGCATTTGTAATATTTTTATAATGTGGCGGTTACATTCGATATTTTGATTTGAAACTCGTTTCAAAATCTGTGATGTCTGCTGTCTAAATAATGCTCCCAGCTCTGACGAAATTTCATCATTTAAATCAATAATTTATGAAAATAGAATATATGCTGAAGCGTGTTTTTCTACAATGTAAATTTATTCCATATTCAACTATTAAATATTTATTTATGCGTACAGTATTATAATTATGTAAATTATTTCCATATCCTGGGCGCAATTTGTGAGCAGTTTTTATTTCCAAGAACATATTCACATGCCCACATCAATGCAGGCGCAGTGCTTGTTTTTCATTTCTGTAAGCTCTATTAATGCAAGATCTTTCGAAACATGGGTGCATATAAAACATGAGTTGACGCGAGTGCAGACTGTATCCAAAATTCCGTGCGCACACAAACACGCACATACTAAGACGTAGTAAATAGCTAGGTCTAGTATTTAGCTTATGCTTGAAATACTTTCTTTCGTGCTTGCTAATATCACGCACGCACACGCGCGCACACACACATACACACAGAGAGAGAGAGAGAGAGAGAGAGAGCGTTGTCAAACACAAATCATTGACGCAACATAGACATTTGGCAAACAAAACGCATTCGTGAAGGGTAACATTTTCTATACATAAATGTAAGTAATCATGCATTTTTCATAGGCACGGTTTCACATAGAACGACGATTTATGCTCTAAGCTATAACGATTGTCCAGGATGTAATCGATAAGATCCGATCGAAATAAGCAACGCTGTATGAGAAATTGTGCAGAAGATGGTTCAGCAGTAAGATAAAAGCAACCAGCTGCATTTGTTCGACCGTTAACGAGAAAGTCACATGTTCCCACCTCAAATTGTCCCTGCAGCAATACTGCACTCGTATCGCTCTTCGCTAACAGAATACTTCAAAATTCTTCTCCCGTCCTTTCGCTCTGAGGAATTCGAATCTCCCCCTCACCCCAATTAGATGCGGAAAAAATATATGACTAAGCAGAACAGACTTATTCTTAAGGATTCTCTTGTATTTTATCATAACCAATGGCTGCCCGTGTTCCGATAGAGGAAAGTAGAGAAATGGTAGCGACCAGGCCTGTTGAGCATCATCCATTAAAGCACATATAAAAAAGTATAATACGAAACAAGACCAGCTATGAGAAAATAACTGGACGAATTCTGTGAGAGGTGTCATACGAGGGTGTGCTGAAAAGTTGTGATAATCACTATGAAGGAATTGAGAGGTAGAACCATGTATAACTTACACATTATTCTACATATTCCCACGAAGTATTATTACACTTGTTACAACGCTGCTACATCACTTGCACTCCTCTGAGAAAAAATATTTCTCTTTTTGCACAAACCTAGTCATTTTTGTTCTAGGTGTTTATCAGAACTTTTCAGCCCCCTAATAATTTAGGCGCATTGCTTTTTTCCATATACAAACAAGAATTTTTGGAAAGATCCAGACAGAACTAAGAACTAAGAGAAGAACTAATAACTAAAGCTCTAAAAACGTTCATAGCATTTGTTATGGAAGTTCTTAGAGTTTGAATAATTTCAATACTGCAAGATTTCTGAATGAAGAGGAATAGAGTGCTGGCATCAGTAAAATTATGAATAGGATTTAAGGTTAGAGAGAGGGGGATAGAGAGAGAGAGAGAGAGAGAGAGAGAGAGAGAGAGAGAGAGAGAGAGAGAGAGAGAGAGAGAAGGGCATTGCTGCATAGCTGAAAGAGCATGGGAAAGAGTACAGAAGACTAGAGTACTCCGGCATTAATTATAAAAAGTTGGCAGTCAATTCACAAAGTGAAGAAAAGATATCATAGGTTGGCAACTTGAAAAGAAGATCTCGATGCTAGAGATGATCAAATAATAGTGTGTCGAGCTTGTCCAGCAAGGCTGCACTTCATCATCTGCACTTCATGTGAGAAGAAAGGGGGGATGCAGAAATTTCGGCAACATACAATTTCAGTTTACATTAGAAAAGTATATGAATAAAAAACTCCTTATGTAGAAAAGATTTGTTTAGTCGTTTCATTGAAATTATAGTTCAAGTATAATTTTGGTACTGCGGCTGTACAGATATGGGTATCCAGAAAATTCACCGAAAACAATTTATCTAAAGACAATTTATCGAACGTCAATCGAAAAAGCAATTAATCGAATACACCACAAATCGAAAGACAGTTCAGCGAACAACAGGTAATCGAAAACGCAATTAATCGAAAGGCAGTTTTTCAAAAAAACAATTCATCGAACGGCAATTAATCGAAAACACAATTTATTGAAAGGCAATTCGTCGAAAACAACAATTATTGTCTGTATTCCCCATCGAAAATTCACAATTGATCAAAACTAGAAATCATTGAATGAACAGTTCATCGAAAAATGAATTATAAGATGTTTTTTTTTTGGTTATTTTTTTCGAGAAATATAACTTTCAGTCAGTATATGCGTTTCGTGTATTTTATGTGTTTTACATAATATGGAAAAGATTATGTAAAAATCTTCATATCAACATGGATACTTTATCGCATAGAATTCTTAGATTCCTCATTAAAGGCACCTATTACTACTATTATTACTAATTATTATTATTAATAGTAGGCGCATTATTATTATCATTATTGTTAATAGTAATAGTAACAATGGTTATTATTATTTCCCTCATTATCCTTTCTCATCAACCTAATTGTTGGTTATTAGCAATGCTACATTACTAAGGGATAATTATAGAACTTCATGGTTTCCTATTATCTTTCTTGTCGGAGTGTTTCCTGTCTGTAAATGTGTGTTCATGGGGATGGTTTGCCTGTTTCCCGGAGGGAAAATCCTGCCATCTCTGTATGAGGCCTGCTAACTGATAATAATTATTCGTGCCATAGACGGGATTCGAACCCCAGTCTTTCAGCTAAAGGATTTCGTTTATACCGACTGAACTACGGAGGCTCCTTTATTATTATTACTACAAGTAGTAGTATTAGTATGCGACTTCCGCAAACACACCAGTTATATGAGATGAATTTTACTCAGATTTGGTATTTTAAATTTTTGCAAAAATTTGTCGAACCGTTCCATTTTTCAGTTCAATTATATTCGGGGATACAAAGAGGAATGTCGAAAGTTTAGAAGTGATATTAGTAATTCTGCTCTGACTGGATGAAATTTAATGAAATTTTATAGTTAAGATCTATTGAAAATTTGTCAGTTTTGATTTAAATCTGATCATTGTTGTTGTGAAAAAATTAGGTAGAATCACTATGAACACAATGAAGCAGTATGTATATTTACAGAAAATTTGTTCTAAAATACAGCAAAATAATTATTACGTCTCATTGACTACATACGTATGTTGTCTATATCTTAAGTAACGTTAAGTATTGTTACCGAACACTTTTAAACAACAGATGGCAAGAAACTAACTTTTTAGATGAATTATGAAAGAATTTATTGAAAAATTAACGGTGAATTGTTTTTTCGCTCAATTGTATTTGCAACAAATTGTCGTACGATGAACTGTGGTTCGACGAATTGTTTATTCGATAAATTTCCATTCGTTAAATTGTTGTTCGATGAATTGTCGTTCGACGCGAACGACAATTCATCTGTATTTCTGTATTTCGATGAACGGTTTTCAGTGAATTGAATTTTCATGGAACTAAACATATGACATTTCATTCCAGATGTGGCATGTAAGAGAAATTAGAGGTGAACTAAGTTTTTTTTTAATTAAAAATGAGAGTTAGTGATTAATCAATGAAGGCATCGTAAATGTTTTTTTTTTCAGAAATATGAAAACCAATAGGCATATCTAATTTTAATCTAAAGTAAATATGCAATTCTATTTCAAATTTGGTCTGGAAATACAAATGTTAAAAATACTTCTAAAATGTAAAAAATGCCATTACAAATTGGCATTCGTAAGCCTTTCTAGAAGAAAGAGTTACAAATCCCATTTGTTTGTTACGCACAAAATACTTCAGGGTATTGATATTAGGAAGATCGAAACATATTTTTAGAATGTTCATTTTTTGAATATCGAAAATACAGAAGACAAAACAGATATTGTGTTTCTTCTTCGATCGGAATCTCGTGTCCTAGGATTTTTCAATTTTCCCCGAATGATGCTTGTTTGTTTTAGTCTACAAGTTGTTCAACTTCGGATTGTTAAATATCGATAGCACCTTCGTAGCTCATTCGGTATCGGTGATACTCTTCTGTTGAAAAGTGGGTCGCGGGTCTCATAATGAAATGGCAGCGTTTTTTCCCTGGGAAAACTTTAGTTTTTCACTCACCAAAACAGAAAAACTAGTGAAAGAACACAGAAATTAACCGACATAGATCACTAACCACATATAGCTTAATTGCTTTGTTGGTAATAAATGCAAATAACAAAACGGATTCCTTTTTTAACTATATGCTAATCATACATACATAAAATGAGTCGTGTGGTTGGATAGATGCATTGCATGCAAACATGGCTGTATTATATGTATGGATGATGTATTGTATGTGTTGTGTATCTATGCACATTCTTATAAAGTTTCATTTTCATTGTAACATTCATTTTTATTCTACTCTGATCAGTCTTGACTACTCAGCAATATCATAGCAATATGCTTTTACTAAGTGTAGGAGAAGGCGATTTTTAATATATCACTTCCACATACAGGAGTTTCTTCTAGAACCTGCAGTTTACGTATGATGTTGATATATATGTATGTTTGAGGTTAAGAGAAAAAGATAGAGATTATGGTTGAAAAACCTTTTGTTAAATTTAATGGAGGAGAAGAAGCAGGTTCGGTGGGTTTGCAAATTGACTGTCTAAGAGAGAAAGTGAGAAAAGTGAGAGAGAGATTGTTTGAATGTATTTAAACATCCGTCCATACATGTGTGTGTGTGTGTGTGTGTGTGCGCGTGTGCGTGCATTATAAATTTTTATTTACATTGTGAAATTCATTTTTAATGTATTCAGACGACGAAAGAAAGAAAGAAAGGGAGAGTTGATAACCATCAGCTGCCTCTCTCTCTCTCTCTCTCCGCTAAAACTCTTGCATAACCACTACACCGCGATAAATGCAAGTTTAATGAACTCTGCTCTGCATGCTAAACATTATACTTTTCGAACCACTACCATGCCCAATAAGCAGAGATAGTCTCACATCGGTGAATACAAATCATCTCTGTACTAAAGATTTTCAGAGACACCCAGCTACAGTGGGGTTCTAATTCATAGAGTGCAAGTTCGAAATCGGAGACGCTGGTCACTCAGACAAACCCAGAACGGTTGTACATATCAATTTGATAATCATTTACGATTAATTCTGTAAGCCTTCTTCTTTGATTTTGCATACACTAGCGAACAAAAAAGTCATGACTGCAGGAACGTAAATGTGATTACGCATATAACAATTGGGTGCCCTATAAAGGAATCAGTAGTTTCCCCCGCTCGTAATACACACAAGATCGAAATGATCTTGTGTGCAATACGATTCGTATACACGGAAAGAACTGACAACTTTCGGAGTAAAATGATAGTCGGATGTTGTTTGGCGAAAATGTAAGCTCGTGCTGATACGAAGCAATTATAATGATGCTTTTCCAGTTAGCAAGGTATGGCAAAAATGGAATTCTTTTTATTGATAACAATAAACCAACAAATATTTCTAGTTAAACTAAGAATCCATCCTCAGTGTTAATAAAGCAAGCATCCTAATAAGGCAGAGAAAGCAAGACAGTTAAACCGTTAAAGACTGGTACTGCAAGTAAAAAGATATCATACAAAATAGATCGAAATACCTATACCATGGACACAAGAAAAAAATAATAAATACTTGCATCCACACTATACAGTTATTTCAGGTTTAAATTTTATTAATCCATCCTTACAGCTTGCGGTATTGATTGTTTGAGACTAGGCACAGTATTTCTACTGTGCCCGTGTGTTTGCCCTGTATCTGCTTTGGCATAGATTTCATTAAGAGTTCAGTCAGTATAGTATTGAGCAGAGAGAAATCTAAACTGACTGGTTACGCTCCACTCAAGATACGATTAGGTGGGCCTAAAATACCAACAAAAAAAGGGACTTTGGAAATAGTCAGTCAGTCACTGAGCTATCCTGCTCTCTTCTTGTTAAATCGTTCAAATAAGCCCTCCCAGGCTTGAATTTCTACAAAACATCCTTCATTCAACTATTCTGTCTTTTGACACTATAGTGGCATGGGAATGAAGGCCTTCATTCCCATTCCACTCAAAACCCTACCTATATGTCAAACATTTTAATAAAAAAATTCATCATAAAAAGGATAGATATAAAAACTCCGGTTTTATACTCAGCTTTGTAGATATGAAAAATATCTATTTCCTGCTTAAAGGAAAGTTGAGCTTTCTGATTCTTTATCATGACAACTTCTGTCGTTCCGTGCTTAAACCTTTTCCCATTCAGACGGTACCATTGTAACATCACCAAGATAAGGCAGACTTCCTGGTATCATTTTCGTCTCCAACTCCTGCTTACATGACAAATTATCCTCCATTATAACAAGAGCAGTTTATTGTAATCCGCCTCTGTTCATTAACCAATAAGACATCAAAAAATTCCTGAATAACTTGGAGACAAACAAGTCTTCTGATCCTAACGCTATCAATTCCAAATATGCTCTAAAGTTAAAACTGTCCATACATTAACTTTACACACACACTCTTTAGAATCTGCTTTACAGCATAAAAGCAAGCTATATTTCGTTCATTCCAAAAATGAGAGGAAAAAAGGAAGCAAGTCATCAAAAGTAAAGAAGTTTACTAATTTCTTTGCTACCTGAATTGGTGATCACCAACATGAATTCTACTACTACTACTACTACTACTACTACTCTCAATCCACTGTAGATCCCCTAGTTAATGCTATCCGTTTTTAGATGCAAGCCATAGAAACGTTTTGGGGAACTCGCATGTTCGCTTTTGGCATTTCAGGCCATTTCTCTTTATAGAGTTTGCCACAGATGCGTAATTATCAAACTAGAGCCTTTTGTTTTTTTTCCTTTCACCCGCTGCAACTCGGTTATCAGTTTCCTTGTCATGCTAGATGGTTTCCTATTTCAGGTTTTCTTTTATGGTGCCGTATGGATAGGTGATAGGACAACACCACGATAGGATTCTAAGATATTTTTTGCAAACGCTCTTTTTTCAGTACATAAACAACCTCCTCTCACTAACCTGTTCTCCATATTTTTGCTGTTGACAATACAGTTCTTTTCTCTTTTTCATTCGACAAACGTTTTTAGAGCTCTTTTATAGGCTTCGATATCCTTGCCATTCTGCTACGAGATGTGGACAACCGTTATGCTACCAGGACGTAATTCTCTTATTTTGTAAGAAAGATTTCACTTCCTTCTCCCTTATCATTTCTGAGGAAGAGTAAAGAGTTATAATTAGACGTACTATATTTTTTATATATTTCATTATCTACTGGTTCAGTATTCAGCACAATCTTAGAATTCTTAATTCAATTTACAATTCTCCAATCTTAGAATACTACAGTACACTAAAATCCATCCTAAAAATGTTAGATGTTACCTAAAAGACAGCAGTTAGGTTAGCTGAAACAAATAGACGGTTTCGTTCTTCTTTTTTTTTTTTTTAACAGATGTGCTACAAACTTTTCTCGGGTCGAGTTGATATAGAAATTTTCCTTCAGATTTTTCTTCAATATCAATCTTACATTAACTGATTTGAGTTATATAAAATGTGAGTGGAAACATTCTTTATTCTATCGTCCACATCCCATTGCTTTGCATTTTAAAAAAGAGTGTACAGCAACTGTGAATGATAATCAGTAAAAAGCTAGTGTTTGTTGAATTCACTTTGCTTATAATATGATAAAATGATTCCTATTAGGCCGCAAATATCATAAACTTAGACAAAAACTAATGTTTTTTTTTAAATAGTGTAGCCTCTTTTGAGCATCTCTTGAGACTCCTTATCTATATCATTTCTTGGAGACCCTTAAAATAATAGACACTTTCCTGAAGTTTTTTTTTTTTATCTCAGTAACATTTTTATTACTGAAGTGAATTTTCTTGCATTCATCTAAATAATGCTTTCTCGGACGAAACGGCTCATGTTAATCGCAGTGCAAATCACTTTATACGAAACAACTTTGAAAAAGAAATGACTAGTTTTTACTATCCTCAATTTATATCGAAATCCTTAAACCTCGTATATTGGAAACAAACATTCTACGGTAAGATAAAACTCATTTAATATAAATAATTCAGTATAATTTTCTTTTTAAAGTGAAGCCCTTGTGAATCAATTATGATGTGAATAAATTGCCTTATGTCTGATTTCTGCTACCGTTGCTACGAACTGAAGTTTTTATTTATTTATTGAACAGAGCGATTTTCTCTGAAACAATTTTTGATATATTGGACGCTCTGTTATTGTATTCATGTTTCATTGTTCTTGAGTCCGAACAGTGTCTGGATATTCTGTGTGGTATTCTATGGACATACTTTATCTCCATAGACAGCTTCTTCTTTTCCGGTTCTTCGTGTTCCTTATTCCTCGGTCACGTCTCTCTAATAAATCACAGAAAATGCACATGATTCGAAATGCGAATCGAAGATCGCTATCGCGTGTCCGTTTACAAAAGCTATTCTATGTCTTGATTATTAAACTGCTACTTTTAGGTATGAATCGCTTGGAAGAATATATTTATAAAGATGACGTTTAGATTGTTAAAATATTTATACATTTGCTTATACATTTATATACTTCCTTGGAACTGTTTGTGTAGGCTGCTCATATTTCCCTAAACTTTCACAGAACTGTTATTGCTTAAAATAATATAATACTTCAGTACCTGCAATCTTGACCTTCTCTACGACTACTTGAAACTATATATTTCTAGAAACTCCGGTCAAGAATAGCTGCTTAGTAATGTCTGCAAATTTGTAGTGTTTTGCGGATGTACTCGTTTATGCTTCTCATGAATGTTATTTCTAAATTCATGTCATTAGCTGTGATGATTCTCTCTCTCTCCCTCTCTCTCTCTCTCTCTCTAATTCAAACACAAATTCATTTTACTTTAGTTATATAAATATATGAGTATTTACAAATGCAAAGGACTGCTCCAAAAAAAGCACTCTCGACCATATAATTAGAAAGCAAAACGAAAAGAATAACATGAAAGTTTCTGAGAAGGTCATTAAATTTTTAAAGATGTTTATTAATAGTCTTACTCACTAGACGGCTGCACTCTCGTACTAGAATATGGCACATGGAATGCAGCATAGAACAAAGAAAAAATAAAACTGGCATGAAGATTTAGAATGGAAAGAAAAATAATACAATATTGGAACAACTTGGGTAACTTAACCATATATAAACATTCTAAAATCTTGGAACACATTCAAGACTACATTCAAAGCATTATAAAAAGTGCCTTTAAAAGTCACTTCATAACAAGAGTCAACTCTCGGATGATACTTTTTAGTATCATATTTTTAAAGTGAATGGTATTGAACATTGCAATTTACTGTAGATCGTAAATTAATACATGAAAGTTTCAACTTGCATAGCTTAGTTTAACACAGTGTTTCATTCTTCGTATAAATGCCATGCCATAGGAAATGATACGTTAGCGAGTTGAGAGATTTATTGGCAAAAGCTAGTGCTAGAGACGAGACACAATGCATGTTAATTTATTTATTTACATAATATTGAGTTAAATTACAATAGACATATCAAATTGTAAATTAACAAGACTACAACTAGAGTGGGATTAAACAAACATTCCATAGAGATAAACAGACGAGAATAAACAAGTTCACACTCAGTTATAAAGAAAGAGAGAGAGAGAGAGAGAGAGAGAGAGAGAGAAAGAAAGAGAGAGAGAGAGATTAAATGGAAGCATGCGAAATAATAGGTGATCCAAGCACTCAGAAGAAATAATTGTGAAATAAGGAGTACAAATTTTAGGTCGTTGTACCTTCATGTAGAAACATTCTGTCAAAACCGGTTAATTATTCATAGTTGATATAAACTACTTGTAGTTAATTACTTTAAAAAAAACCTCCTGTCAGTTTTCTCGGTTATAAAGCATGTCAATTAATACCTCCGTACCAAATTTTAGCTGCCAGTAGTATTTAAAAATGTACATAAAATGCCACAAGCTTCAACAGTTTTATCATGAATGCAGTTTTAAAGCTTGGCTACAAGCTTTAAAACTGCAGTCATGATAATCTCTTAAAAAGCGGTGATCTCATGTGAAAGGAATGGCGAAATCTCCTGTGTCTTGTCTCTAATAGAAAGATACAGGTAAGCAGTAAACATGAAAACGCAAGCGCCTCGCTTCGCTGAGAATGTATTATCTACTCATGTTCACAACCAGTTCACAGCTAGGCCTAAATCCTTGATGTGCACGATGATGATGTTAACAACCATGGAATCACAAAGCTTGGTTCCATATGACACATATGACTACAATTGCCGTCATATGGAACCTTGGGAATGTTCTGCGACTTACAATTTTTATCTATGACAACTGCAATATAAGAGTGAGGCTCCACAACACCAGCAAATGTGCAACCTGATTGTGCAAATTTCTGACACTCTTGTTAAAAGTACTGTACATTATTTTGTTGAAACCAATGACACCTTTGATATTCTGGAAAACAGATATGAAGGAAAAGCAGATATAAATCAGTAGTCCGATGAAAGAAGAATGTATTGGTCAGTCAACAGGAGAAGCCGTCCACTAAGTAGGATGACATCAAAAGTCTAAAAGACGTCTCATTGGAAGATACGCTAGCTTAATAAAGGTGACAAGAAGCATTACAGTTTTTACAAGGAGTATGACATTTCGCTTCGTTACATCAGAAGTTCAGCTTTATATGCAGAAATATTACATTGAAAAATCCAAATATCCTTATCAAGAGAGGGCTTTTATTTACGAGAAATTATACACGCCGTTCAATGAAGTCGAGCAAAACAGATTAGTTACAAACGACAACGATTTGTCTTCGCATCATTCATGAAATTGGTGTTACTCATTTCCAGGCTTCAGAGAGTTGGACCCTGTATTTTAAATGAGCATATCATATTGGAAGAAGGAAAATCATAAAGTATGTTTCAAAATATGATAGGATGAATGAATCCAGTACGAACAAACAGACAATAGCTATTTTTCTTGAAGTTGGTTGTTGAAACTTATCTAATGTCTCAATGTGCATAATGTTCATGGGAGACACTGAATCGACCAGTTCCGATTTGACTCATTCCTGTGCGATTGTACACACACACACACACACACACACACACACACACACACACACACACACACACACACACACACACACACACACACACACACACACACACACACACACACACACACACACACACACACACACACACACACACACACACACACACACACACACACACTTATTATACCGATGCGTTTTTGTCTACAGAAAATGTGTAGGATTTGGGAACTGTCCGAATATAAAACACGACATTTATTCGATGTTCATGGTGCATATTTAATGTTTCATATGTTTCACGGGATCATCACGCTTTTGTAACAAATATATTGAGTAATATATGTACCAAATAAAATAATAAAAAAACATTTAATATCTTGTTAATTGCATGTGTCTCAGTATCGCGCTATGTAAAATTTATGTTGCTACTTCTGGTTCAAGAAAAAAATGTGATTGTTGCTAAACATCACAGTGACGATATGTCCCTTTATTCCACTGTTTTTCAAACAGCGGGTTGAGACGCATTAGTGGGTCATGACATCAGTTTAATGGGTTTCCACTAGCATTTATATTTCAATAAAATAGAATAGAAAATATCAGAGTGGATCGCGTTGATTTCTTAGCTTTAAAACATTTTAGTTTGATTTCATACAAGTTTAAATCTAACTATAAAACACAAATGGAAACGATGCTGACGGAAATGAGTGTGTGCGTGCCTGATGGGTCGCGATGTATAATGTGTTTCATTGTATGTTGCGGTCAAAAAAGTTTGAAAAACTCTATTCGAACTGTATACAAGTAATTCTCCCCTCACTTGATATTACAATAGCGTATGTGACCGAAGCTTGAACATAACTGACAAAAATTCATATTTGCTTTTTCTTTTGTACTTTTGCAGTTTCAATTAGCAAATAAAGTTTTGCAAGAAAGTATTATTTGACACGTTCTATAACTGAGCGAAATTTGAGATGGCGTTTTCCCATGACAACGCTGAAGGTTATATCCTCATAACTAGAGGATGTGACCTTCAGCACTGTCATATCCTCTCAGCATTCATATCCTCTTATAAGTAGAGGGAAGTAATTCGCTTAGTTTACTCTGAAACCTGTGATCATCCAAGTTCTTATAGTATTCCGATTTGTTACTGTATGCCACATTTTGAAGTTTGAATCTCTCTCTATAACATTCGATGTTATAGAGAGAGATTCATTAACGTTCGATGACAATTGAAATAATACTGCATAATTATTGAACAAATTTAACAATTTCTTTAAATACTTAAATATACAGGGTATCCACAAGTGATGATTACCCTGATTTCAACTGGCTACAATATTTTAACAATGAAACTAACTGAATAAATTTTGTTGCAGGTAAACTTGGGCACCCATAAAGTTTCCATACTGGTATCTTCAGTATACTGCTTTGCCACCAGGAGCGCTGCTGCTGATTTTCTTTAAAAATGGCTTCAGTACAGGAAAAAGCCCAATGTGTTCTGTGGCCAGCAGAAACGCAATCGCCAGTAACTTTCTTCTTTTCAAGAAAGAAGAAAGTTACTTTCTTCTTTCTTGAAAAGAAATGAATGGAAATGTGTACTTAGACATGCTCAATAATTATGTCATTCCCCAGCTACAGGAGATGCATCCATTTCAAGTATCTACTGAAGGGTTATAATATATTATAATCAGGGTAAACATTTGTGGACATCCTGTAATTTGAAAATAAATCCAAACATTCCCTAAGTAATATACGGTACTTTACCATCGTTCTAAATATACAGCAATTAAAAAAATGTTAAAGCGATATCAAACTTAAATTTCAATGTTTGAACATTTTTGCAAATTCTTGGCTTTCACGTAAACATCATTTAAAAAAAAAAGGAAAAGAAAGTTCATTATTTCATATTCTTAAGACAATAAAACATTGTACAGTATTTGCCGGCATGACTGGACAAGTCAATAGTATGAATGCCTTGAAAAGGGAAATAAATAAATTTCATTTTTCTCCACTATGAGAGTGTCATTCTACTTTTCGGAGTATATAAGTGGCTTGCAAAAATTCCATGTTTGGTCTCTAAAAGCACAGTTTTCGAAGTATTTGACTTTTAGTCCACTTATAGTATTAATAAGTTGTGTTAATATCTATATCTTGTATTAATATACAAGAAGTTTTCAAGCTTTCATGCTTGGACTTATGAAAAGACTAAACTACATGAATTAGCTACAGGCTACAGAATAAAAAATTATGATTTAAAAATGCCTAATTGAAACGCCAAGGAAAATGAACAATTTCTGACAGAAATACAGATTGTGATTAGTAATGGGAAACCATTAAATGGGCATTTACAATAATAACTGTATCATAACTCGTATATCCAAACTACAACAAACCTAAGGATAATAAAGTGTTCCTAGTTGTTGTTTTTCCTTAACCTTCTGAAAGATTTTCTTGACTTCTTTCCGAGGGAGGATTAGAAGAATATTTTCTATATTGTTATATTAGCACTATCAGATGGTGACAACAAACTCAAAAATTCCTTGATTTAAGGAATAAAATTATTTTAGTAAATACACACTTAAACATTGGTACCATTTTAGCATCGCATAATTTATTTCATGCAAATGAAAACTGAAGTCTTTCACGAGACCAAATGAATACGGGTATGATATTCGCTTTACTATCTACTTCAGAGATGCTGAAATATACATAGATGCACTGATAAAATATAAAATTTAAAATGTGCATACTGAAAAGTCCTTTCGAATGCTATTGGAATCGATGCTAGCGTTTTTGTCGTCTCAGCCAAATATAAAATTCAGGTCGAGCGTACTAGAATGAATTGGCTTGTTTATCAAGTACAGTACAGTATGCCGTTATGTATTATATGACGTAGAAACCTACAAGTCAATAACTATAATATTTGTAAACAAATCGACTTTTTTTAAATGCTTTAAAAAAACGATCTGACTTGATAAAATGATCGGTTTTTAAAGGTACAAAGCTTATTTGGAAATACTTGGTAATATCTGCTCCAGACCTCTTTCAATTTGACAAAAGAATCGATCGAAGTGATGAAAATGCAATACAAAGTAACAATAACAGCTGATAATATGTTTGGTTGAAACTGATATGGAAGTTAACCTACACTGACAGCGAGGCTAATAATCTTGCACAATTCATTCTTAAACCTTAAGCATGTCTTATGACCAATTGTGACCTTGACCAGTGGACCTAGTTGATTATTAAAATAATAATTTTAATGTTAATAAAGTTTAATAATTTGTAGGAATTTATTAACATAAAACGTTTTGTGAGGAATTCAAATACTGCTGGTCCTAATTCTATCGCTATGCTGAGTTGAAGAAGTTTTTTAGTGAGTCAGGCTAGCCCCAGATACTACTTTAATAAGTCCTATAAAAGGCATTGCTGATAAAGACTTTAACAACAATGCCTACATATATATATATACACATATGAAATAATAAGAACCCATCCTTGTTGAGTACAAAAGTCAACTCGTAAATATCAGTCCTCATTTCTGATATAAAATATCAGAAATGAGTTAATTAATTATTTACCGATATGGTTGGAAAAACAAATGAGAATTTATCCACACAGATATCTCTTATTCTACCTTGTTTGGATTAAAGAATCAAAAGACCACAAGACCAGAACTTGGAAATAAATTCGGTGTCATTCTTACTAGGAAACAACTCATTCCTATAGTTGCCTTCGTTATTTTACTATACATCTTTGCATTCAGTCATCGATGCATTATAAAACCTCTGAAAAACATACGCCAAAATATTTAGTAGGCTAAATATATCACTGGCAATGTAAATCCCGTACTGTTAAAATTCAGCTTAATTTTTATAAGAACAGAAAGAAATCATAAAAGGGGAAAATACTCATCCACTGGAATAAGTATATCTTCTATTTCTGAATATCAAAAACAGAGCTTCAATAGAAAATATTAAACATATTTAAATGTTCGAAAGTTAAATTTTAATGAGTTTAAGTTTTTGGTTGGTTGATCCACTAATGCAATACAATGTTTAAAAATATTAAATGAAACGGTAAATAAAACACACTTCAATTATCGACCTAAATTTTGAATTAAATAATACCAATTAATTAATTGTGATAAATACTAGTCATACTATTTATAAGCCATTCTCAATTGACTAAATTAAGAACTGTCGAATGTTTGAGAGGGTATGGAACACTTCAACTCAAACAAATCTACACATGCATTAAAATCAGATTACTTAATTACTAATGAAAAAAGTAGAGATGTTATGATTTCTTTGTGTGAAAGTCTAGTAACGCAAATGCACCATGGTGTATTTTAACAGATTACTTAACAAAACGCTACTCAACAAAATTTGATTAGATGAGCTAATGGGAATGTCAATTCCAGACTTTAGTTTATTGACTTGCAGCTAAATAAAGAAACACAAGATATTAAATTATTATTATTTCAGATATTTCTAATATTTTAGATTATATGTTTAAGAGGAGAAGCTTTTTTTTTTAAAAAAAATCCGGTTTGATAAAGTATAGAATTTTAATGTGTGACTACTGCAGCATGCATTGTGACATCTGTGATTCCACATCCCTTCAAGGGGTAGGAAATTGGGTGAGTCGACATTGCGTTAATAACATGAAGTGAATTTAATGAATATTAATAAAACACAATCTCTGATTATTAAAGAAAAGAAATTTATAAAAATTCAAAAACAAATCGCTACTCGAAGTTTAAGTTTTAATGATAAGATATAAGTTTTTATCCTTAGTTTAAGTTTTAATGATAAGATATAAGTTTTTATCCTTAGAGGATAGAAACTTATATCTTACATCTAGAAACTTATTTGTTATATCTAAATTCAACTGTATAATAAAGCAATGCCGATCTGTTAATCAAATTAGAACTAGTCAAGCATTCAGTGTATATTTGAGTGTCAATCAGTAGTGAGTCATATTTACCTGACTAGATAGCTGTTAAAATATAATACTTTTGGCGTACAGATATGGATGAACGAAGAGACATTGATGTAATGTATAACGTTAATGCATGAGCGATGATTTTTAGAAATTTCGGATGTTTAGTTTCCGTAGTATTTTTTTCAATTGAACAAAGTCGAATGCTTTAAAAAATAGTGCTTTTTTTACAGAGGGATTAAAATCTTCCAAAGGAAAAAATAAAAGAAAGTCGAATGATACGAACATATTTTGAATATGAAACGGAATAGTAGTCTCAAATATCCTGTAATATTCTCGACCCATTTCATTCTAAAGAATCGAAATAAACCGAATAAAATTCTCTTCAAACTAATTTCTCTCATAACAAAGGATATCAAAAATGTGCAAAAACATTTAAGAAAGATATGACAAATCACATAAATCTCAGTTTATATGATCACACACACACACACACACACACACACACACACACACACACACACACACACATCATTTTCATTAAATGTGTTCATAATACATTTATAATCATATGAACATTGACACAGAGAGGAAAAACCTACAATTTTCTCTAAAAGTGATCGTCATGTCAGTAATGTCTATTTATAGCTTAACATAACATCATGACAAATTGTATAAAGTAGGTCGTCAGAAAAACACTATAGTTTTCGGTTTTAAAGAGAAGTGATTTCACTCCGTCAACTCCACTTTTGGAAGCTGTGTTCAGACACCACGCTGTCAGGAATGAAATTAAAATTGCAATCACTTACCTGATATTTCTTTCCCCTACATTTTCTTCCACAACAAGAAATAAAAAAGGTATTCTCCCTAGAGGAAACTGAGGGTGTGGGGGAAAGGGGAGGGGTTGAGGAAGGTCTGTTTGGCTGACCATTGTACGGCACCTCCACTTCTACAAATTCCCGATCCTATAAAGAAAATAAAAATGAACATTATTAATTAATTAAGTATTGGAATAAATTTGAAATGTGTCGGTTCTCTATTATACAGGGAATTTGTATTTATTGTACACACAGTTAATAGTCAATCCGAGAACCAATTTATTTTTTTTATATATGTAAAATACATAACATTTAAATTTGCTGCTCTAGAAACAAATAGAAAAACTGACTTTTATGGAAATATATCTTATTGAAATGAGAACTACTGCACTAACGAAATCACTAAAATCCAGTCAAGTTTATTTCCACATATTTACGCATCATACTAGGAATTAAGCATTCCTCGACTATCTTCAAGACACTTTCAAATCATTAGCAAACAGTGTTAATTCGCTATGTTTTAATTCTTCTAATTAGAATATTGCATGTCTATGAATTATGCCACGGTGTAAGAATGTTGCCTGTATGATGTATTGGAAGATTAAAAAATATTCGTAGCGCTTTCATCTTTAATAGGATAAAAGCATGATGTGAAATAAGGAGGTGTGAATGATACAGTTAATTCACATTGAGTCATTATAAATATAGATTTGGAAATTAAACAAAAATAATGCTTTTATTCTTAAATTGGATAAAAGCATTCGAAATTTAGTTGGACTTATATGAAAAATAAATAAATAAATAAATGCTGAATATTTATAAAATTATAAATTCGCACAATTCTGCTTTTTAAGTGGAAAACTGAGGAGGATTTTTTCCAAAGCCTTGGAGGATGTAAAGATAAAAATGACTAAGATTGATAGAGAGACATAAGAATATATAGCAAGCTTATAGTTGAGAGAGAAACTAGTTCCGTAGCTAAACAATATCCCAGGGAAGAAGGCTCGTAGTTCCAGAATGGTCTTCCATGACACACCGCACAATAGTGAAAACTCACGATTGGATCAGAAGTAATTTTCTAGATTTTATCTCCCCACAAAAATGGCTGCTCCAATCTCTCCCCGTTGGATTATAGATTTGGAATATCTTACAGAATTTACTAAGAGCAGCCTGAGATCAACTGACTCTTTCGAAATGTTCTAGAACGAATGAAACAAATTATGTTTGTACAGAGTGCAAAGATGGTGATCGAATCATGACATCTGATCAAAAACTTCTGATGAAATCGCTTTTTGGAAGTGTCCCAGAAGAAGAATTTTGTAAGACACATGACTTCTGCTCTACTCCCGTTTTGCAATAAACAACTAATATGCCTTTGAAGAAAATTTTCTTCTCTCAAGTACTTTTGAGCAAGGTGAACGTTTTCTGCTCATTTCTGTAAGTTTTTACTGTAAAAAAAATCTGCTATAGACAGCTCAAAAAATAAAATAACTTTCCAAAACAGATAGGTATCATGATGAACACAATAAACAAGAAACGATAGGTAATAAGCATGTGCAATGTATAGAAATAAAACTATTCGTGATGGGAAATTAGTCCAGATTAAGGAACCCTTATGAATTGAGACACTTAATTAATAATTAATAAATACTCAGCTAAATATATAAAGGGAGGAAAAGAGAGTTCAACCACTCTTTTTGCATTCCGATTAATCAGATTAACTATGAAAGAACAGATGAGGTGTAGAAAAAAAAATAATAAAAATATCGAATTAAAGAAATGATCTGATCCGCAGCCAGTAGTTACTAGCCTAACAAAACATAGTGTGTATGTAATTCGTTAATGTACATTCTAGTACTGAATAAATCTTATGGATACACATCCATCCGATGTAAGTTTCAGTAAAAAGAAAAACACGTGTCCATGGATCTCCAGATTTTTGTAATAAAACAACAACAACAAAAACTGACTTTTGTATGTAATTAGCTGGCGCAAGACTTTCATTTCCTGGGTGGTCTTAAGTTAATCGCAGCAACCAGCTCTTCATCATAGTTCCCAATCCAACAAATCAATCACTAACTTGTTCAACTGTTTTCTAATTTCTTGTACTTATCAGATAACTAGTATATAACAGACGGTTAGGGAAGGGAGGGCTGGGGGAAAATTCATTGAATCGATTAGTTTCATTAGGGATTTCACTTTGAGTGTAGCTAGGTATTTTAAAGTGACGAGTAAAGAGCCTTTCATCTCTGCCATGAGATTTATTTCTTTGTTATTTACTGGGAATTAACCAAAGACACGTTATTAATTAACGAATAAGAATTTATTTTACAGAAATATAATTATAATGTTAACCATGGGAAGAAGTGGACTCGCTTTTTGCGATTCTATAATGTCCGTTAATTGCTTATGTTCTTCTGTCCAGTTTGCCTGTTTTATGCGACGAAAAAAAAAACTAGTTTCCGGGAAGGGAGAACATGTCTCAATGTCTCCAGTAATTATCCATATTATAAAGGATCCTTTCTTCCTAGTCAGGATGAAGACAAAGAACTTTTCAAAAGAAAACACGTCAGAGAATTCGGACAAGAATAAGGACTGTTAAGTGAATAACAAACAATGCTATAAAACTAGAGAAAGATAACCAACTCTTACAAATGACTTCGTGGCTACAGTATTTCATTAGATCTTTCAACAAGCTTTCGTTAAGATACTTAGAGTGTTTCCTTGAAATTCTGCAGGTCCTCATTCAGTCTGCTGAGATTTGTATATATAGCAGATGCAGTAGATATATCTATTATAATTATAGATATAATAACAATAACTTCGAGCATGAGTCAGAACTTTTATGCAGTCTACGACATTGCTTTTACTCATAACTTAGATACTTGCTGGTACTACCTGTCAAAAACGATTATTTTCAATACTGCATCAGTCCTGTCTAGCATTTCTGACTACTTCTTCTTCTTCTTCTTCTTCTTCTCTTTACATCCCCTGCTGGACATAGGCCTCCCCTTAACTTTCCAGTTCTGTCTGTCTTCAGCCAATATCCATATATATCATGTAAAACTTTTGTAGACGTTGTAGATCATCCATCTATCTTGTTCTCTGGTGATGACCTTTCCGCTTCTTGATATCCATTCAGTGCTTACTTTTTTCCGCTCTTCGTCTTGTACTGTACTGTACTAACATGGCCAGCCCATTTCCATTTGCATCCTTTACAATATTTTCTAGTCCCGTCATCTCTCTAATTCTAGTATTTCTTATTCTATTTCTTTTTGTTATGTGGAGCATTCTTTTCTCCAAGGTTTTCCCGTTTCTTAGTCGTTGGCCATATCTCACTTCCAAAGGTAAACACCGGAATTAATGCATATATTAAAGAGCTCTATTTTTAGAAACAGAAATCTCCTAACAGATAGTCTTTATACAGCTAAAATGCTTTGTCCTTCGACCAATAATATTTTAGCCGTATTGGTCAAACTAATTGACCAAGGTAAATATAGTCATCCATAATTTCGATACCATTATCAGTTTTTTTTAGTACGATTTGATCTGAATTTCTCATAGTTTTGTTTTTGTTATATTAACCATTAAATATTTTTCCTGCTTTCTCTGTCAAGGTCATTTAATATTATTTCCTGATCTCCTTTATTTTTGCTAAAAGAATAATGCCATCGTAAAACTTAAGTGATGACTAAGAGATAAAAAATGGTCATTTTCTTGAAATAATTAATTTTCAGGTTGTATTTTTGCTTGCTTCAGCCCTTTTTTTAAACAATATTTATATAATAAATAATAATTAATTTACAATAAATAAATAAACAAAAAATAATAAATAATTTACAATAAATAACCGGGGTCCGCGCGGTTAGCCTAGTGGTTGTGCGCTTCGCCACCATATGCCTGCGGAAGGAGTGTCCTGGGTTCGATTCCCGTCGGTGACGTGAGGAGCTGAAGGATCTTCCTCAGCCATGGCCAAGTTAGCCGGTCTTGAGCGTGGACAGTAGGGTTTTCCCTACAGTTCATGCTGGGTTTTTCATCCCGCAAAGCAGGCAAACCGGCATTGAGAACTCAACACTACATGACATAGGATACACCGTGGCATAGGACTGACTACCTTATCCTGTGAATGGTTTGAGGTCCCATGATTAATAAACCATCGACACCACAAGGTGAAAGAGGGTAAAAGGAAGATGAGATGAGATTTATACAATTATGATCACATTTAGAGGCATTAAAACAAGAATTTTTGGGGAAAAAAAGGAAAAATCCTGCAATAGGTTTTATTCTTCGAGAGAAATAAGTAGCACAGTTTTAGTCTTAACGTTTTGTGAAAACAGGTAGTCGGTCTCTACCTCCTACCATCGCCAAGATTAAGGGCACATCTACAGGGTGCTGGATAAGAAGAGGCACTTTACAAAATCTAACTAATATCTATTATTTGTATGTATGTGTGTGTTCAACGGTCTATTTCGTTTCTTTCTGGAATTAACTTTCATCAAAAATTAATTATCTTGAAATTGGTATAAAAAGAGTCCAGAAACAAAAAAGTTCGAGCCTATAATAATCTAATATATAATAGATATATATAATAGAATATATATATATATATATATATATAAATCCAGATAAATGGCTTTTTATTATAGGTGTACACTGACTGGAAATTACAACACTATAAAAAGGTGATGCGGCAGGATGAAGAAAAAACAAATATTTGAAATTTGTGAAAATGAAATGCTTAGGCGAAATTGTCATATCTTACAATTACAAAAATATAGCAACAGGAATTGCAATATTGGAAATGAGATGAGATGAAAATTCTTACTCCAGAAAACTAACAAACCTAACAAAGAAAACTAACAAAGAGCTCTGAAGTGTAGCCTTTCGGCAATAATTCTGCTCTTTCAGCCTTAATCACGAAATGAGCACTATTCTTAGAAAATAATACTAGACTCGTATATCTTAAAACAAATAGTTTTCTAACAATTTCTGGAATTGTTAACTCCCGGAACGATCTCCACTACCAAACATTTTTAATGTTAATATAAAAAAAATATGAAAAATAATCTGCTTTTATATTAACCATATTTCGTGTGCATGCGAAACCAGCTATATCTTACTGAAACTCAGCAATCAAGTTGTACAGAGATTATGCTTCGTATTATTGCCTCATTAAAATTATGTACGGCAATTAAAGACATGAGTAGATTAACGAAATGTGTTCGCTAGCGATTTATGAGATTTTCGTGTGGGTGGAGATGTGGGAAAACAAACTGCCGCAGTAACAGGACTGCATATAATAAGGTTTCATGCTTATACTAACTAGGGAAATCTTTCTTTATTTAACCCACGTGATCGAGAATATTTACGTAAAATATTTACAATTGCTTTTCTGTTCAGTCCTGATGCTATTTTATTTTTGTCATATTTTCTTACTATTTGCGTTTTCGTAAATTTTCATATTGTTGATCCAAATTCCTGTGACGTTGTAGATTTAAAAAGAGCACTTATCCTTTCCATTTAAAAACTAATCGCTAATAGTGTCATTATTGTACAACAAACTCGGACGAGACAACATTCGACCAATGCAGACATATTGGTTTGGTATTATGCTTATTTATGGTCATGCAGAGAGAGTGAGTTGTGCTATTTACGGGCAAATTATTATTATTATTATTCCGGAGTTGCCAAGATTATTGAAGCCAGTCGTAAAACAGATGTGTGATTTTGCAATTTTAAGTAAAAATTTTAATTAAAAAAACAAAAAAAAATAGAGCAAAGGTAGTCCAATACCTCCCTAAGTTTCGAAATATGTCGATAATAGAATATTGATTTTTTTTTCAAATATCGATGTTTATATAATTTAAAAAAATAGAAGTTTTATTTAATTATTTATAATATTGAAAACTTCTACAACAGTTTATATAAAATATAGAGATATAAAAAAGTCTCAATACGGATTGCTTCCATAAGAAGGATTAGATCCCATGCTACAGTTGTCAGAGGAACATGCACTTTACATGGTCAGACATGTTCCAAGCTACTTGGAGAGGGGAGGGGGGAACCGTCCAACGCAAGCAGGCTACAATGACGAATGTTTACATCAGCAAAACGAAATCGAGCTGCACAATACATACCCATGACAACAGCTCAAAGTGAACTACGTTTTTATTTTAACATAGAAAAATAACACTTACATTTTTCGTTACGGAACTTTTCAAAAATCTTATGATAAAGGTTATAAAAATGGTGATTGGAAAGATTTTAATAACAGTGTTGATGAGGTTGTTCAGATTATTAAGGGACATTATACTGAATTATACACAATTATAATGAATTTAACAATAACACAAACTAACCTTGTTAAATAAAATAAATAACTTTGTATGGAACTCTTTATTTTAAAAATAAGAGAGCAACTAAAGCAAAAACTCTTAACATAAATACATAAATCTGCAAATAGATAGAATAAAGGGCAATAAAACAGAAAACCTACAGATTAGGAAAGAAAACAGAAAATGAGGATATTGAAGAAGTCTACAGAATAAAAAGAAACACAGAAAATTTAAAAGTAAGAAATCGTTATTCTCCAATTATAATCAAGTTTACCAAAAGGCAAGCCAGGGACAAAATGCTAAGGGCTGCAATCCTTAATACTGACCAGCCGAAAAAGACCAATATTCATGCAGAATATTTGATGCATTACTTCAGAGATCTGTATTTTCAAGCTCGAAAAAAATAAAACAAAAAAAATAATAAGAATACAATATTATTCATGAGGAAACAAGGTATAAAAGAAATCAAAAGATATATAAAATACCTTAAGGGAAAAATCCTATACACATGAAACTTTGCATATGATTATGGCAAATTTTGCAGATAATATTCATGTTAATATAAAACATGAAATACTAGCAGATTTCTCAGAAGAATTGAAATCATTATTATTACCAGACCTTATTGAGTCAGAAGATTCATAATGGGAGGGCCTGACTAGCAAACATAATACTTATCGTGCCCTTAAATTATATTTCTCTGCATTTACTGTGCTCTCAATAAACACATTCTACACGCCTACCATTCTCCAAGCAAAAAAAACATGCTCCTTATCGCACATTCCCTGTACATCTTCCATGATTTCCTGTTCTTTTTCTATCTTCCTCCACTATTATCGATAAACTTTAGTAAAGAGTGACACATATCGAATTTTATTAAAGCAAAAGCTCTCAAGTCAGAGTGAGCAGTATATTGTGGAGAAAAGCATAACATAAAACACGCACACTTACTGGAATGGGTTTGATAAAATTTAGTTTTCTTTTTAAAATTCATTAGAATTCGATTTTAGTTTAAATGAAGAATTTTAGATAAATAAGAGATCTTTTTATGGAATTAGAAGCAAAACTTGTTACTACCACCAGCACATCCGAGTGCGTGAAATTTTTGCGCAACGCACTGCTATATTATAAAAATGAAAGGTTTCATGCAATAATTACAGATTTTGCAATAAACGCCATGCATTACAAGAAACGTTCATTTACGTTGTTATGTGTGCAATGTTTGCATTTTATGTGCATAACACAACAGTCCTCCCATAGGAATTAGATACTTCGCGAGGATTGGTTTGAAGGCAGATGAGAAAAATTAAAAAAAAAAAGTATGTGTCACAAATAAAGACATTTGATATAAACTCTTCCTCAAATGTCAGTCCATGATAATCCTGGAATTAATGAGAATATTTACAGCTCTCAAGCAATGTTTGAAATTTGAAAACAGTTATAAAATACTTTATAGAACTATTTGTAAAATTAAATTTATAATAAATGTAACGAATACGCTTTGAGGTTCAAGAAAAAGATTAATGAGAAAAGATAACCTAGAGTTAGCAAAGTTTCAAAATCTTGTGGGGGTATACGACTTTTTTTTATCTGACCGCATAACTTGGATTATTTCGTTTATTAAAAGAAAAGCATCATTCTACCTCATATACTTCATAATAAACCATTTAAGAATTTAAAAATATACTAAAATCATAAGATGACAAATGGAAGAAAGCATGCCTGCTGCTCTATATAACATCAAATAAGAAAATGAGCATACTCACTTTCTTATCTGATGTTCGAAGCTTGTAATTGAAAGGATGAATTTTTCGCCAAGCTTCTGCAGTTCTATGTAAATTAATAACGAATCATTTAAAGCTACAAAGGTTCGTTTACAAAATACATTAGTCTGACAAAGGTTTCAGTTCATAGAATTCCCCCCTCCTCTAGAACAGAGACAAGAATTAGATAATTCGTAGAGTTGATGTCACTGTTCCCTCTCATATTGATTTGTTTACGTCAGCTGGTAAATGGATAACAATAATTCGATCTAATCAGTACATGTCAGCATTTCAACATATCATTAAATCCGTTGCCTGCAATATTAAATTATTACTGCGTTTTCTGATTTATTTTTCCCTTAAATAAATGAAGTACTAACGTGACTGTCATTAATGCTATTATCAAAAACGCTTTTCTTTCAAAACCATTAAGTCAGCTTCATACCAAGTTTTACTTTCTCAACGCAGATCAACCTCATTAAAAGAGGAAAATATGAGTTATTCTTTTCACTGTGGCTGCACTGCGAAGAATGACACGTGCCAGCCATAGGACACCTGTCAGCAAGATGATATATTCTATAGATGAAAGAATGATTTCGGATTCCGTTGAACACTCGCTTATCTTATACATGTCCTAGATCCCTCTAAGGCCACTCAAATTTTTCTTCCACAATAGGCGAATTGATAAAAGCAGCTGTCACGATCTTAGCAGCTTCAGAACTAAAGGAAAGATGATCAATCCATTACCTTTTCTTTGAAACCTAAGGCTGCCTGGCGGACAGCCTTACGTTTTGGCAGCTGAATTAAACAAGGGTATTTACATTTTTTTTGGTACATTTTATGCATTTGTACATTCTTTGATTAAAATTGTGGTTGTAGTTATTTTGAATTACAGATGAAGTAAGGCGTACTGTTAAAATATATATATATATATATATATATATATATATATAACCTGCTTCAGTGCCATATTGCATGTTGTGTTGTTAATCATATATTTATACGCTTAATTATTGACTATGATCAAAATGTCCACTTTCCATTTTCATTAGGAAGCTGAAAGTTTGAACACTGGTAACTTTCGATACGCAACCGACGAGAAAAAATGAAGAAAAATCTGAAAACGCGAAACGTTTGAGAACAAGTAATTCTAAAATTCATGTTTCACTTAAGGTAGGTCAGTCAGCAGTAATTATTACTGAAAGCTGCATAAAGCGGGCCGTAGCAAATGTGTGAAAAGAGAGTGAAGAGAATACTCCAACACATATTTCTAAAAGTTTTTTTTTTATGTGGCTCCTATCTACGAGAGGTTATTTGAAAGCCTATAGTACAATTTGTACCGTGGGTAAACTAAGGATATTTTTTCTAATTTTTTAATCGATTTTATATATTTTTATAATTTTTTTTATTTTTACATAGTCCGGAAACCTTTCTCTAGAGATTAAACAGGGAACTTTTTCAAGCTACTTCAGGCATCCAATAAGAAGGGCGGTGGTCTCACACCGGTAATTGTAAGTTGAAGAGAATATAGAGAATAGCAATTCAAGCAGTTGTATGCATTACATATCCCTGATCTTTTCTAATTGAAAAGGCTATTGAATTGAAAATGGGAATTTAAAATTCAGATAGGAAGACATCTGAAACATAGCATACCGGCAATTATGTTCAAAGGAATCTGAAATCATTCTTTCATCCATAGAATATATCATCTTGCTGACAGGTATCCTATAGTTGGCACGCGTCATTCTTCGCAGTGCAGCCACAGTGGAAAGAATAACGCATATTTTCCTCTTTTAATGAGGTTGATCAGCGTTGAGAAAGTAAAAGTTGGTATGAAGCTGACTTAATGGTTTCAACAACGATGTACGTTGTTGAAATTCGGTGCATCATACAGTGGCGCTGTATGATGCACCGATGAGCATTATTTCGGATGAGCATTTCCCCAAAGAAATATTTGTAGAATATACTTACTGCAGAGGCAAACGTCTGTGTGAAAGTGGGGGAGAGAGGTGGTAAGGGATGGCTCATTGATAAGTCTAATTGCCCTCCTCTGTATTGAGTCGAGCATTTTGAGAGAGCTTTAGGGGCCCCATCCCATATGTGGGAGCAATATTCAAGAATTGGGCGGATTTGTGACTTGTATAATGTTAGTAGCTGTTCGGAGGTGAAGTAACGTCTTGAGCGGAAGAGAAATCCTAGTTTTTTTTGAGGCTGAGGGATGCAATGTTTGAGATATGTTTTTGCAAGGAGAGGTTTGATGTGAGGGTGATTCCGAGGAGAGAGAGATCTCTGGCTGTCTGGAAATTTGGGTATCGTCGAAAAAGTTGATACTGGGAAAAAGTTGTTCTTTTTTATGGGAAATAGTACAGAACTGGGTTTTGTTGGCGTTGAAATTTATGAGGTTATCCGAACCCCATTGTAGGATGGCTTGGAGATCGTAGTTGAGGGTGGTGGTGGTTGATGTTCTGTAGGATGAGGTGAGTTGTGTAGGGTAAGGCTTATCAAATGCAAGCGAGGAGTGTAGTGTGCTGTCATCTGCAAAAGTGTTTATTGGGTTGGAGGTTAATTGCAGTAGGTCGTTGATGTACAGCAGGAACAAAGTTGGTGAGAGGACAGAACTCTGTGGGACCCCAGCATTAATTGAGTGGTGCGAGAATAGGGAGCCGTCTACCATCACACACAATGTGCGTCCAGACAGAAAACTGGCAATCCACCTACAGAAGTCCTGGGTCAGACCTGGGTCAGTCCAGAGATGGGTGACGCATGTGAGGAGATCTCCTGTTGATCGCCAGTGGCGGAATCCATACTGACAGTCATTTATTTGGTGAGTGTCTTCAAGATTATGTAGGAGATGGGAATTGATGAATTTTTCCATTACCTTTGACAGGACTGAGGTAAGCGAGATAGGGCGGTAATTGGATGGCAGTGACTTGTCACCCTTCTTGGGAATATAGGCCAATTTCCAGTTTGTGGGATAGATTGCAGTGGAGAGGAGAGTATATATAGGTGACATAGGATAGGGGTCAGTTCTGGAGCACAATTTTTCAGAACAATTGGGGGAATGCCATCGGGGCCAGGAGACTTTTTGTATCTAATTGGGACAGTATTTTTCTGATTTCATCCTGGCAAAAGGATATGGGGGGAATTGTATGTTGGGTGTCTGTAATGGTTAGGGGACATTTACCATCGTCAGTTATGCATGCATTTGAAGCTACGTATGAGGCCAGAAGATTGGCTTTTTCTGTGGCCAATTGCTTTGACAAGATATAAAGATGATAGATATTCAAAGAGAGCAACAGAGAAGGAGTCGGAAAACATGTAAGAGGGAAAAAGATAGTGATATGACATTGAAAAAAGGCTTGGTGTCACATGGACAAGAGTGGCCCAGGATAAGAGAGAGTGGGATACGTTTGGGGAGGCCTTTGCACTGCAGTGGGACATCTAGGATAACATCAACTACAAAAAAAAATCCTCAACTGAAAATTTCCACATTTCCTTCCTTAAAGATTTCAATGATATCCATAAATCAGAATGACTCCTCGTCTCTAACTTCACAGAAGAAACTGGAAGAGAAGGTAAATTGTGTCTTCATGTTTCGCCTTATACCTCTTGTGACAGTGTTTATTACCAATCTTTCTGCAGTTCCCGTGTTCTTCCAAACGGTCGTCTAGTAAATGTTTTCACTTTTATTTTATTTTATTTTATTTTATTTTTTTTTTTTTTTTTTTGCATTCTTAGTATATGCTTTTTGGCATTCCTTTTTCTTGTTATACCTCTTGTGACAGTGTTTATTACCAATCTTTCTGCAGTTCCCGTGTTCTTCCAAACGGTCGTCTAGTAAATGTTTTCACTTTTATTTTATTTTATTTTATTTTATTATTATTTTTTTTTTTTGCATTCTTGGTATATGCTTTTTGGCATTCCTTTTTCTTGTTAGCTATCGTTTCATTTACCGGTTTCAAGGCAAACGTTCTTCATTTCGGATCATATCATGCTCGGCTAACGCAGTAGCCAACCAGAGATTAAGTTAGCAGCCAGTCACAAACTATAAAATTGTCTTGTACAAGGAAACAATGAAGCTGAATTGTTTGCTGTCAGCCATAACCTGACGCAAATCGTTTCGTTCACCCACCCACCTTCTTACTTAGGAATTCCAAATAATCCTCATTTGGAGAGAACTGGTCAAGAATCGGTGTCTATTAGCCAGCTCTCCCTTCAAACTCATTGTTGACATTAGCTTTTCTCTTTAGAAACCTGATCATAACCTTGTTTATATTTATTTCTTCATAAATCATCATTTTCAAAGCCAATCTCAGTTTCGTATCCTACAGCACTACAACTGTGCCAATTCGAATATATTCGAAATTTTCTTTTCCATGGTCTGATTATTGGTTCTGCTCTTCTGGCACAAGCAGTTGCTTAGATATAATAATTAATTATTTTGTTGACATGAATGTCTTTATTCCCCACTCCACTCAAACTCCCCGACCCAACACCGGTTTTCCAACAAATTAGCCAAAGCAATTCCAGCTAAAATTGCAGCATATACCTCAATGGCTCAAAAGTGTAGTTTGGTCCCTTGTCAAGTTGTTAGGCAAAATTTCTTCCTTTCTATGTTTCCACCTCTCACATGATAATGGAACAACGAGAATACCTCTTGGCATCAGATAATCAGTCTTCTCATTCTAATGTTGATTAGACAAACAAATCAAATCTTCTCTTACTATTCCACAAACCACATTCGTTATGCCTGCTCTGATTTTTCATCAAAAGGGTATCGAAAATATTTAACAGACTTAATAACAATAAGTCTCCTAGCACAGATAGTATCCCTATAGTTTTACTAAGAATCGGTGCTCCAGTACTAACACCTCGCCTGTGTTTCCTTTAAAAGCTATCATACTCATTTGGCATCTATGGCGCTAAGCTAACACCTGTCTGGCCTCTTCCTGAAAAAGGGAGATAAAAGTCAGCTATAACACTATCGCCCCATTACTCTTACCTCAAGGCTTTCAAAAGTGATGGGTAAGATCATCGGTAACAAGGTTTTTCCCTACCTAGAGACCCATGTATTAGTGACCACCAAAATGAATTCCGCCATTCTAGTTCTACGGAAGACCTCCTCACTAATTACCCACACTTGTGGGCAAAGGCCATGAAAAGATACGAAGAATCTTATGTATGTGTTGCCTCTTGATATTTCTAAAGCACTTGATGATGTGTAGCATCATGGCGTTCTTACCAAGCCGCCATCTTATGACTTCCCTCTAACTCTTTGTGATATACTGTATATATAGATGATATAGATATAGAGTTTGAAATTGAATGACCATTTTAACTGATAATAAATGGAAAATACGCTGTTATAAATGATCGAATTATAAGTTAAATTTTAAAAAGAAACATACATAAGCCTTAAATAATATAAAAGTCTATGCTCCTGAAGAAAAGATAATTCTAACAATGTTATGAGGATCCAGAATATGTATTGATAGCAGAACCTATGGTTGGAAACATTCAATCTCAAATGTTATATGGATAAATTTGCATAAATAATAATGATCAAGTACTATTTGATTATTTGCATTTCCGACAATTTAAGAATAATACTTCTATTTCGAAAAAAAAAAGAATCTAAATAAATATGCTTATAACGTACGGGAACAGAATTACTAATCATAAACTTTCCATGTATATATTGATATGTGCATGTTTACTGAGGAAATGAATTCATTTTAGATCCCTATTTAGTAGTTTCTAAAATAGAAATATTGACAAATTGGAGAAAAGGAATAAATACGAAAAAGCAAGAAATAGAAGTACACAAGTATATTTAGTCGAATAACCTTAATAAAGATAACGCGGTTTCTGAATTGCTTTGAAATAAGAGAGATAAAATATCAAAATAAAAAATATTTAAAATCTGGAACTAAGATTGAGAAAATACAATAAAATAAAAACAGTATACAGGTCATTCCTTCAAGCAACCCAACAGAAGAAATATGGTTTAATAAAACCATAGTAAAGAAAGCTCAGTATTATTCTTCAGATACATTTATTAATAAAATAGAAAAACATATTCATGGAACACAAAAAATATCCTACAAAATATTAAGGGAATTAAATAAAATACCAGATACAGTTCTAAGCAATATAACACAAGAGAAACAGTGCATAGATCATTATACGAATTTACGGTATGTCCCAAATTTATTGATAGAAAACAATGAAAATATCAGTAGAGATATAGAACCCATTAGACTGGAATAATTAAAAAGCAATAAAGACATCCATAAATAAATAATTAATCGACTGCAATAGATGGCACAAATACAGAACTTTGGAAGTATGGTGGACAATGCAAAGATTTTTGAAGTAAATAAATAACTGCTGGAGGAAATATGAAGTTCCATCAGATTGGTTAAAAGTTAAGGTTGTGTTTAAGAATGGAGATAGAGGTAACAGTGAAAATTATAGAGGAATAAGTTTGATAAATGCAAGTTGCAAAATATACAATAAAATTTTGAATAAAAGGTTTGCAATCTACTCGCAGAAGAAAACAGTATTTTACACACGGAATATGATGCATTGATAATACTTACTACGTCTTAAAACAAATTATTGAAAAAAAATATATATATACATATATACATGTATTTGGACGAATTATAAAATTATGGAAAAACGACAATAAAACAGCCATCACCCAGTTAACGAGAAAAACTCAAAAACAGTCAAAGAAGATTAAATAGTAGAACAGGTGACACGACTTATTTATTTAGTTGCACACATATCTAATATACAAAGATGTGATGAAAATCTAGATAAATTTCAGACATCTAAAAAAATTAAAAGGAGACGCTGAATAAGAAAAAAAAATGATCCGAACCCTAACTTAAATTTTATGAAGTGGTTACCTTCCACACTATTGTATAGTCCAGAAATACTGACTATTAAAAATTAAGATCGAAGTAAAATACAGTAGCAGAAATTGGAATTTTTAAGAACAGTTAAAGGAGATACACTGCCTACAGAACACATAAGTAGATATTTATAGTTTAAATAAAAAGACCAAGGAATATTGAGAGAAATGGAAGCAGAATTTATATAGGATGTAATGATACCTGCTACCAAAAAAGTGGACAAAAATAAATTAGAGAAGAAAGGACGAAACATAGAGGGGGAGGGGGAAGAGACTAGATGTATTCAAGATAGAAAGATGGGCGAAACTGGAATATATACAATAATAACATTTATAATAGGTCGTGATTCATTTTAGTTTCATCCTATTTATACTATGAATCACTAAAGGCAAGATAAAATGGATGAGGAAGAATGGACTGCACAACTGAAATTAGATGAAAAGCAATAACATTATTGTCGAGTATTTTTATAGTAATCACACCTAAAAAGTTGTAATAATATAACAAGTTTAGTTTTTTGAATTTAAGTAGGTTACAAATTTACGTTAGATATCTCTGAAGTCTGTCAAAAATCACGGTACTTCTCCAAACCACCCACTAATAAACAGGGAGGCAATCTCACAATGGACAAATAAAACGTCTCAGAAAGATATGATGATAAGCTATAAAATTATAATTTGTGTTTCAGTTAGAACTCGTTTTAAAATATTTTAAATCTATGTTTAGTAAAACAACATTATTATTGTCAAATTTACTCTGAGATGAGAACAGCTTTCTAACCTTTAGATGAAGATAGTAGATTGTTGATATTATTCAATTCTATGGATGCTTTGACCGCATTGGAAAATGCAAAGGAAACTATTCAGCAGAAACTTAAATGTATGTGATTAAAATTATTCTTATTAAGTAAACTATTCCTTTGCATACCCACCAAAACGCATTGCATTATACGATAACTAGAAAAGAATAGATGGAGTTTATAGCATCAGTCCCTGAACAGAATTGAACTGAAATCATTTCATTTTCTATGCAGTAAAAGTATGTTACTGAAGGATGAAAGGGAAAACAGATTATGTTTTTAGTCATATGATCATTTATCCAAACATTTCCAATGCTCATAAAGAAAAATTTCCCCCTTATCTGTATTTCACTATACAACAACAAAAAACTTACAGAACCCCGTGATTATAAATAAATGGTATAAAACTGTAAGTTGTTTGGAGAGAGAGAGAGAGAGAGAGAGAGAGAGAGAGAGAGAGAAAGGGTATGTTACGAGAATGTAGGCATTGTTTGATGGAAGAATGAACACGTATGTTTTGATAGTAATCAACAACTAGAAATAATCATCTGTCTGGATGAGATTCATCCAGACAGATGATTTATCTTAATTAATATGCCGACTTTTTAGTATGCCGATAAAGAGAATAAGCAAATACACGATACTGCTTTTGAGTATGTAAACACTCGAAATACTTGTATACAGGAAAATATATATATATAAATATGGACTAGTCGATGGACCCTTTGAGGTGGGGGAAGTTCTATTATTCTTACAGACCGTTGTTGGGGTTTACCAAAACGCAGCAGACAATTCTGTACGTACTGTAGTTTTCTCCAAGCACTGCAGGAGATGATGATGCTGCAATTCGAAAATATCCTCCTGGAATTCCTCCATATCCTGGCCACTTTCCTGGGCAGCAAGGCGTGCTTCTGCTGCTTTCTTCTTGCTGACAAACGCCACTCCATTGGTTGCCTTCGCAATCCTAATCCTGGCCAGTCGGGCTTTCTGAAAAGAAAAAGAAAAAAATCGGTCAACTTACGTAAACTCCGAATATACAATACACAGGAAAAGCAGGTAGTTCGCCTCTTAAAGAAATAAAGTTGTACCTCATTAAGATGGCATGCTTATAGTACAGTAATTTATCTTTTAAAGGTTAATTTTTAATCACAAGATGCCATGCAAACCATACAGCTTCTAAACATGCATCAACTTACTATGCAATAAACATGATCATTAGTAACAACACATGCTGTAAAAGGGGAAAACATTTAAGTTAAAATTATGAGCATCATGCCCAATGCAATTATTAGATGTAAAGTCTGCTAATCATATACATAGAATGCAGCGCACGGGGCTGGTTCAGTTCTTCTGTGTAGATATTAAAGTTGAATGAGGCACGCATTTTCGAACTATTCCATCGTCCACTATGTTCCTCCACGTGTGTGTTTAACAACAGTAAAAGAAGTGATGAAGGAAAACTCGACATTATTGATGATAACTACTTTTTTCATGAAAACATTTCGTTATAGCATACACTAATATACATAATAATTCCTTTCCAAGTTCCTCCACTATTCTCCTGTTGCAGCTTACGAAAATGCATGTAAAAAGCTGAAGATCAAATGAAATATTGCCTAGTTATATTATACACAGAGCTGTTAAACCATTTCAGGCTAAGGAACAGACTAGATTATAAGTGAAAAGTGATAAAGATCATTTCAAGAGAATGAAAATGAATCGGTGTGTGTGGGGGGGGACTGGCATTAAAACGGACTTAAATAGGAAAGAAACATATTGCCTAAAGCGCTTTATTAAAACACGTTAAAATTTAACTATATAGTAACTAATTACTGCTATAGTATTAAAAATGAACAGTGGGATGTTCTGGGAAACGATATATATTTGGAACATTATTTTTTTTAAATCTAGAGTTCCAATGATTGATTACTAATTAATTAGTAATAAACAGTTGAAAAATCTGTATGATATTTTATCTTAATAATCGTCTGATATGTTATTTCTAGTTTTATATCAGTTTAATTTCATACAAGAAAAAAGGCTACTCGAAAATTATGACGATGATGCGATAGAAAGTAGAATTAAAATATCAGTAACAAGTCGACGTCAGGCATTTTTAACATGTGTGTGAATGTTACAACAATTTATATTTTCTAGGGCCACATTTAAATCATTAGTGAACTGCAGGTTGAGCATCTCTACTGCATCGTGTTCTGTAAATGAAATTTCTAATTTCTGATTACCTGTTATTGAAGCTCAGTTCAAGGAATAGAGTTTTATCTCAAATTGGTGTTTTCATTACGTACTATTTATATATGCATTTGTGTATTTTGAAGATTACTACTTCTCAATGATGAAGAAATAGTAGTCTTCAAAATACAAAACTTAGCACATAATACTGTACCATTTTTTTCTTATTATTTCTCATACAACTAATTTTAATAGCGTGCAATTCTTCGGAATACCTATGCTGATTTCCATAATTTCAGTATAAATTTAATCCTTTTACCTATCCTATTATTGCAGGAATATATCTCTTGTTTGTGTTTGTACATTTGTCATAACAAGTTCACTCCAGGTATACTCCAGGTGTGTCTCCACCCAGCGCCGGCGCCTAGTATTTTTCTTGTGTGTGCGATTAATGTTCGGCGCCTTTCCAAAAAAGTTTTTTTTTTGAATAAAGTAGGAATAAAACGAACAGGAAATGAAAAACAAATGAAAACGGCTTTACAGTATAGTTACTTACGGATTGGTCCTGTTTATACAATTGTTTTTTTTACACGGAACTCAACAATTAATCATTAGTTGATTTATGATACATCAAAAAATAAAGAAGAACTATTTTAGGTATATTTTCGTAAATTTTAATCAAAAATTACAGTGATATAATCGGGTCCAGGATACAATTTCAGAATTTATTTGTTCGTTTCCGGGAAGATCTGAAACAGCCCGAACGGAAGACGACGTACATTCATAATTATATGTACCATTCGTTGTTCGTTTAAAATCTTATCTCATATTTTTTGACATGTTTTAAGCGCCTTTTCTTCTGCAGCGCCTGTGTATATTGCACACTTGGCACACGCCACCAGCCGGGCCTGTCTCCGCCTATCTTGTATTTGCATTTTGTGTATCCGATGTCAGTGCATTGACTTGTAAATGCAACGACGTTGTTTCTAATTTATCATAACTCCTTTAATTTAATTTAATTTTATATATGTTGGGCCCATACACGAGACATTAGTTGGTCAACCTGTAGTATTAGTACCATGTATGGGAAGAGAATTGGGAAACGAGGAACTAGTTCACATCGGATTTGAAGGTCTGTGCATTGTATTTCTTGGGAAACACAGGACAGGAAAGGTTATTCTATAATGCAGCAGCAGTAGTAGGAATAAAAGAAGAAGAAGAGAAGCCTGTTCTATGAGTATGGAGTTTGACCGAGAAGGGATATTGGGATGTAGCTGAACATGTTTCAATGGATTTGATAGAGAGAGAGAGAGAAAGAGAGAGAGAGAGAATTACTGATGATAGTTCTGATGAACATTTACCATGGAAATATTTATAGAAGATGCAAATACTAGACGTCTGTGCAAGAGTGGTTGGAGTGAATTGGTAAGAGATGAATCGTTTATCATTCTGGCTACTTCCTTTCTGCACTGCGTCGAGTATTTTTAGGGAGATCTTAGAGGCACCTTCCCAGATGTGTGAACAGTACTCGATGGACGAGTGGATTTGATTATAAGGGTTAATAGCTGTCCGGGGGTAAAGTAATGCCTTGAACTAAAAAGGAATCTTAATTTTTTTTTGGATGCCGAGGAGGCAATGGTGGTAATGTACTTATGCCAAGAGAGTCTTAATGTCAAGGGAGAGAGAGAGAGAGATCATCTTGCATAGAGGTTTGGGTGTGCTCAAACGTAAAGCTGGGGTAATATGTTTCTTTTTTGTGGAAAATAAAGCAGACCTGTATTTCGCAGGCATTAAAATTGACAGGGTTATCTGAGCCGAGCCCCATCGAAGAATGATTTAGATATCAGAATTTTGGCTTGAAGAGGTTTGCTCTGTAAGTTGTGGTGGTTGTTGGCAAGGTTTTCAAGTGAGAAGAAGGAATGTAGTGTACTGTCGTCGGCAAAACAGTGTATTGTCAGCTGAAGCAGATCATTGATGTATAGAAGAAACAGGGCAAGTGAGAAGGCAGAACCTTGTGGTACCTCTAGCATTAGTTGCATAGTTAGGGAACCGTCAACCACCACACGCAATGTGCATCCATTTGGAAAACTGGTGACCCAGTTGCAGAAGGTCAGGGGACAGACCGAATGATGGAAGCTCACTTAATAAGCCCTTGTGTCAAACCCCAGTCGAAAGCCTTGGAGATAGCTAGTGCAACCACTTGGGCATCTCCAAACATTTCCATGGTGCTTATCCAGAAGTGTGATATAGGTGAGCAAATCCCCGTTTGAACGACATTGGCGGAATCCACACTGGCAGTAGTTTATTACTTGAGTACTTTCCAGGTAGCACAAAATTTGGCTGTTGGTGGTTCTTTCAGTTACTTTAGAGAGGATTGAGGTCAGAGAGATTAAGCGATAGTCTGATGGCAAGGATCTGTCACCTTTCTTGGGAATAGGTGGTCTAAGGGCATAAAGAGACAACACAGAATAGGAGTCAATTCTGGTGTACAAATCCTCGGAACAGTTGGAGAAATACCGTCGGGGTCAGGATATTTTTGGTATCTAATTTGGATAGGATTTTTCTGATCACTTAGTGAAAGATGTGAGGAAGCATTGAATGTTGGGTGTTTGGAATGGTTGGGGACATTTACCAAAATCATTCATGCGGGCACTTAAAGAAAAATAAGATGCCAGGAGATTGGCTTTCTTGTGGGTGACAATGCAATAGATTCATCTGAGTGCAGGAGAGGTGGACGCAGTGTTAGACAAAATGTGTGACCAATAGTTTTTGCCAGAGAATGCCCGGCTGCCATTTGGGCATGATACAAGTTTCCTGCCTTTATTTTGATTATTTGGAAATCAGTTTTTGTGGCACTCACGATTTTGTTGCAGCTGTTTCGGGCTTGATGTAAGTGGTGAGAGAAGGCGGAGTTCTTCATGATAGCCAGTTGCGGTATGCTTGTGGAGAACCAGGACTTACTTAGGGGATGGGAGTTTATCGTGGAATGGAGAATATGTGCTTCCTTTCCGGAAAGGATTACTTCAGTGTGCGTTCAGTGCATATGCTTGTATTGGAAGAAAGCAATAATCCAACTATGGGAATGAGGCATAGAAATCCCAGATGTCATTCCACTTGACATTCTTATAATGCTTGATGACTGGTTGAGATTGACCGTGTGGGTATTGCTCTGTGTGGGAAGAGATAAGCATAAGATTGTGGTCTGAATTACCTAAGATACAACCTTCACAGAATATTTAGAGGATTCACTAGTGAGGAAGAGGTACGGAGTGGTTGTAGAGTAGCTGAGGTCAAAAATTTACAAGAGGTACGGAGTGTTTGTAGAGTGGCTGAGGTCAAAAATTTGCAAAGGTCAAAAATATATATATATAATTGGTAAAGACATTGGTAGGAAAGTCGGATTGAAGGACATCGACAAAGAGAGGAAGTCAAATACTTCCAAGTAGTTTGTGGCATTGGGAGACCGATATAGACAACATACGATTTTGACTGAGTGGGGAAGAGAGAGAGAGAGAGAGAGAGAGAGAGAGAGAGAGAGAGAGAGAGAGAGAGAGAGAGAGAGAGGTGGGATTTGTTGCTGACCGAGTGGGTCATACACATTCCCTATGCAGTACTTGTACTTTCGTTTCAAGATGGCTGTTAACCAGGCCATCTTGAAACGTTCGCACTAAAATTCCTATTTTGTAGTCGATGTATCATGTTTAGTCGCCACTTTGTTGTTTTTCTTCCAGTTTTTTACGAAGAAATCGTCCTTGTTTGCACTGGTAAAGGTAAGGGCTGGTTTGGCTCGTATACGTGATTGGAGAGAACTGACTGAGGTTGTTCACAACCATCATTAGTTCTGATCCATTCGCCGGTGTGTCACAGGTTGCTTTCACCAGTAGCGCGAAAGTCGTTTGGTCCATCTGCTATAGTCGAAACCGACGATTTTGCCATTAGTTTGGCGATGCCTTCCTTCAGTGTGTTGCTTCTGTATATATAGTATATATAGATGTTGAGGATAAGGGCGATATATATATGTGTGTGTGTGTGTAGAAAGTTTTTTACCTTGGGTATGATATACACTAAAGATACCAAGCTATTTTAAACCTGGTTTTAATCCATTTCCCAAGTAAGCAAACGACAAGTAAGTCAAGTTTGCGCCTGCAAATAGTGCAGGTCTTAGGCAACTCGTGGTAAAGGTGGAATAAGCTCTGATCACTGTTCTTAATATTTGCCCTTAATGCAAAGTACATCTCCTTGAGGAGATGTATGATGCTATGCATTAAAGGCAAGGGGCCACTACCGAGACCGGTTTCGACCTTTATTGAGGTCTCATCAGTGGGAGCCAGGCTTAGAAATACTAAGGTTTCAGAAATATAGAGCTTATAAGTATTTTACCAAAAAAAAACTTTCTACATCTATCTCTCATCCTGAGATTTTTATTTAATAAGGTCAAAGCACCTTATGGTAACTTGTTTTGGTAAAATACTTATAAGCTCTGTATTACTTACACCTTAGTATTTCTAAGCATGGCTCCCACTGATGAGACCTCAATAAAGGTCGAAACCGGTCTGGGTAGTGGCCCCTTGCCTTTAATGCATAGCATCATACATCTCCTCAAGGAGATGTGCTTTACATTAAGGGCAAATATTAAGAATATTGATCAGAGCTTATTCCACCTTTACCACGAGTTGCCTAAGACTTGCACTACGTGCGGGTCACCCAGACTTGCACTACGTGCGGGTCACCCAGACTTGCACTACTTGCAGGCGCAAACTTGACTTACTTGTCTGTTTGCTTACTTCGGAAATGGATTAAAACAGGTTTAAAATAGCTTGGTATCTTTAACATTATATATATATATATATATATATGTGTGTGTGTAGAAAGTATTTTAACTTGGGTATATTATGTATTCAAGATACCAAGTAATTTTATATAAACTTGGTATTTAATCCTATTTCCCAAGTGAGCAAACAGACAAGTAAGTCAAGTTTGCGCCTGCACGTAGTGCAAGTCTGAGGCAACTCATGGTAGTGCCACTCTAGACAACTCGTGGTAAAGGTGGATTAAGTTCTGATCACTTTCCTCAGTATTTTTCCCTTAAAGTAAAGCACATCCCTTGCAGAGATGTATGATGCTATGCAATCATACATCCCTATCGAAGAATAATATAGATATCAGAATTTGGGCTTGAAGAGGTTTGCTCTGTAAGTTGCGGTGGTTGTTTGATGCAAGGTTTTCAAGTGAGAAGAAGGAATGAACTGTCGTCGGCAAAACTGTGTATTGTCAACTGAAGCAGATCTTTGATATACAGAAGAAACAGGGCGAGTGAGAAGGTTATATATAAAATATTTTTATAAAAAACCTTGGTTTTTTTTATATAAACCAAGTTTATATAAATTTACTTGGTATTTTGAATACATAATATACCCAAGTTAAAAAACTTTCTACATCTATCTCTCATCCTGAGATTTTATTTAATAAGATCAAAGCTCCTTGTGGCAACTTGTTTATGTAAAATTCATAAGCTATGCATTACTTCGACCTTTATTGAGGTCTCGTCAGTGGAAGTAAGACCAGACAATGCTAAGGTTGAAGTAATACAGAGCTTATATGAAGTTTACCTAAACAAGTTGCCACAAGGTGCGTTGACCTTATTAAATAAAATCTCAGGATGAGAGATAGATGTAGAAAGTTTTTTAACTTGGGTATATTATGCATTCAAAATACCAAGTAATTTTATATAAACTTGGTTTAAATAAAAAAACCGAGGTTTTAAAACTTGGTTTTATTAAAAATCCAAGTTTACATAAAATTACTTGGTATCTTGAATATATATATATATACTGAAAAGGGTTGGGTTCTTTTGAATTACGGTCGAAGCGACTAAGGATATGCGGCCATTATATTATGCCTGTTAACTGCATGTGTTTTGCCAGATTTGCCTGTTTTACATGATAGTATCGAGTTTCCTCCCGATATTATTGTTATCTTTATGAGAACCGGATAGCTCACCTTCATCTGAAAAGCCCTTATAAAGGTTATTCGCATCCTACACGGAATCGAAACTATAACCAAAAACAAAAACGAAAGGACATCGTCGCTACCGAAGAAATTAAGGACTCTATGGAAATGAGGACACGAAGACATTTGTATGCTATTATTTGATCGACCGAAGACAGCGATAACTATTCGCAGGTTTCCTTCAAAAAAAAAAATAAGTCACCGACGGAACAATTGTTTCCGAAAATGACAACTGATTTAAAGGAGGGAAGTTGTATCTACAAAAATAAACCATAAATCTCTTGAAAAGTAGTTTCGACAAGTATATAGCAGCACCCGCATATAACTGCAATAACTTACTAGATCTTATTCCTCCTAGAATGTGTCAAGGTTATTGTGTAAGCCATGAAAAGATGTGATTCTTATTCCTACTGATTTGATTCTTATTGATATCTTTCTGTGATGGAGATATGCAAAAGAAAAGATTTGTGTCCGCTCATCACGGCTTGCTCAAGAACCATTGCTGATATCAAGAATAGCAAGGACGACAATAGGCAGTCGCTGATGATAAAGAAGACAGTATGCGCTTCGCATATTTATCTTTTCTAAATATTAGGTTAAATTCTTTGAGTTAATTTGTTAATTTGCCACATTTCTTCAATGTGTAAAGTACATGACTCGTAATTTGTTTCTAAATCGTACAAATAATTTAAATTATACACTTTTGTTTCAAGTGCCTCGATGGTGCAGTTGGCGATGATACCCTTTATTTGAAAAGATCTGGATTCAAATCGCTGGGAACATTAGTAACATTTATAAGTGCCTTTTAACTGAAGGCGAGTTCGCCGATTTCATATAAAGGTCTCAGAGTTCCCCCATGAAACTTCAGTTTTCTTTTCTTCTCTACAAGGCAGACAGCCCGTCCAGAATCACACTCAATGGATAGACATAGTAGACTAGATTACCACCCTATTGTTATCAAAATTAAATTTATAACAAGTCAAGTTACTTGGTTGTAAATTGAGATGGTATCGTATAGGATAGAAATTGTATTATTTTATTTTAAAACATATGTACATAAACGTTTAACTGTCACCCCTTTCCTTATATAGAAAACATCGAATTATAGAAAAAATCAAAGCAAGAAGAAGGAGGCTGACGAATAACTGTTGAGTTCTTTTTTGAGGGAAATCAAAGAAAAGCTGTTAGGGTGTTAGTTTATACTACAATAGTATTAATAGAGTGAATGGACTAAGGATAAGCTAACTGTGTAACCCTGTTCTAGAGTAAAAATATGGAACTTTTTCAAGCAAAGTCAGGTTTCCACTAAGCAAGGTAGTGGTCTTACCAGCCAATAAGCATCTACCACAATCTGCTGTGAGAAGAATGACGAGACGAAATTGTGCAATGCTGCAATACATTTTCACTGGTTTCGATGGATAGCGGATGAAGGCACTGAGGCCACCAGTTTGCATTATCTGGGAGGTATCACAAATTCTCCAGAGATAAGTAGAACAATTATTGGCGTTTGTAAATGTTTACGTAAAATTAATCGATGAATTACTTGTAATTGTTGGTTGACGCATATAATTAAACAATATGGCTCGCATTTGATCAAGAGATGGAATTTTAATTCTTATCTATGCAAAAAAACAGGCAATCATAGGTTATCAGTTTCTCTCCTATGAGTACAATGTATAGATGTACTGATTTAATAATTATTATTATTATTAACTTTCCTCACCCATCTACAAGTAATCCTTATAATCGGAGAAATGTAACAAAACAGTCAGTAAAGTATATAACAATAAAGAAGATACTGAAGATACTGATTATTATGTGATAATATCATTCATATAATATTACTATGTAACATGAAAAATATAATGTAATAAATTATCTTATTATTAAAAAAATATGTAAATAATGAGTTTACATTGTATGTTTGTGAGAATTAGTAAATATAATATTTTAATTGCACATGTGTAAATACTGTTGTATAATCACTCTTTCTAAAACTTTGAGAAAAAATTAGTAAACTACATGTAATATTATATAACTTGTGTAACTCTGAACTATATAATTGTAAATTATTACTGTGATTGTTATTTTAAAAGACAGCAAAAAACTATCTTATCATCATTATTCATTATATTTAGCACTTAGTGCTGAACTTTGTAAAACACTATACTGTTATTTTATACATATTGTGTAAACATCCAAAAAATGTCTGTAATAATCATATGTATGTAATTTATTTGGGACATTACCATATTATTATTATTATTATCCATTATTCATGCAAACCGCTCCAGCAACACTCCTACTATGTTTGTATATTTGAATACTCGGGTATGTTTGAAATTTACTTGTGGGCATACAAATCGGAACTAATGATTAAACTTGCATGATATTAGGAAGCCGAGAGACTTAGACTTTGCATGACTACACAATACGATGGCAAACTCACGCTTCAATAAATTTTAGTCCAAGCGATGCACACCCATAATAACTAATAGAACCAAGAATTTCAAATAAGATTTAGAGACCTGTGCTGATGATCTGTAATTTATGTTCATTTTGTACAAGATATTTTATTTAAATATACGTCAGTCCTCATGATGCCCCCAGAATTTATAAGTTCGACAGACAGGTATACATAATACCGTGTTTATATTGAGTAACAATAGCGAAAAGAAATATTTAAAGCTTGTCCATAAATTATGAAGTAGAACGTATGGATATTTTGAATACTCCCCCGTCTCTTCCACCTCCCATAACATTAAGTTATGTCAAATATATATGAGTCCTTCTTAGGCTAAACAGAAAGAACAGTAGATTCTTTTTTTTTTTATGTTCGACATTTATTCGTTAGAAAATATGGCACATTTTCTAGGGTTTAATTTCTTTCTACGTGACTCCATTAATGTTCCATAAGTAAATCACTTGCTTTCCGTTTCTCATACCAATTACTTCCCCGTTATCAACGTTTGATAATAGCCTTGTTCGTTACAGTAAGTAGCTAGTCAGATTCAGGGGATTAATCGCTGTGTAATGTACACCGATATTGATAACTTGCAAATATTTCTAAAACTATTAATTTTGATACTACTGCCATATGATGACATTTGATGTGCAGTTCAGTTAGTAATAATATTTAGCATTTAATATCAGAGGTAAAGTTTGGAAAACCAAAAACATACACTTTTCAATAACAAATTTTGTTTGGTTCTTAGAACATTATTTTTCGTCATATTTCTTTGTTATAACTCATTCTTGATTCACAATAGAATATCTGTTATGCCTCATCTATGAAGTGTTATACAAATATCTCACCACATTTTGTTTCGCTTCAAATCAGAGAGTATTTAGTAACAAGAAGAAACCTCAGATTACATAGTAGGAATTTCTTAATGCATCACCACATCGGAATCTGGATTCAAAATTCAGAATTTAGACTCTCTCTCTCTCTCTCTCGCTCTCTAGTCATGAAGTGCCATAATAAAACACTACTATCATTTGTTTCATTTACTACACTAGTATTATCGGAAGGGGAGGGGTGAACACTTCGATTGTCAGTCGATTTTTTTTTTATTTTTGTTTCTTACTAAATGAATTTCCTTTCTTTGAGTATGATTTGAGAATTTTTTTCTGAATTATTTTCTAATTTTGTTCAAATGTTTACTAATCTCATTTCTCCTCCATTTTTACACTGAAAAATTTGTTTCTCAGACTAAAGAAAGTAATCAAATTTGTATATCTCATTTGCATAGTCAGGGCAGTAGGTATCAATTAAATTGCAAACATTTCCCACCTTTTTTTTAAAAAAAAAACTAATAGTTTGGATGCAAGTAATTTATGTTGCAGACAGCTGAACAGCGAAGGTGGGTGACATTCTCGATCGAGATCATAAGCTGTTACTACTCTCTATGTTTTCTTCAAGTACACAGTCACCTCTTACTCGTAGTATTGAAAATGTTCCATAATGATCGTAAACCCCAAGCAATATTGCATATCTTGCATAGAAGAATTAGCATCGTGATAATTAAAGTTGTGAGAATTCCTTTTACAGCAGTGTCCCCTCTGGAGGTCGTTTCATCTGAATGAAGAAAAAAAAATCGATTTTATTCCAAAACTACCACCTCTGTTTATGGTTGAGTAATTCACATTTTGTTTTTAGTATCTACAAAACTGATATTTTACTAATGTTTCAGTTGTGAGGCATGGCTCTGTTGCCTGCACTAGAGAGACGTGGAGAGATTCCAAGGATTCGTTCGGGAACTTCTTGGAATAACCGGATATTGAATACGATAAAAGTTCCATATTCTGCATTTTCCTTTCGAGGATACATCTTTAAAACTACTCTTTCAAAGATGGGGTCCTCTTGGTTTTAAACTGGATAAACCTAATGGCAACTCTTTAAGAAGCTCCAAGTTATCATCGCTGCCATTATTTTGCCTGGATGAAGCCCGTGAAGGGAAAGGAGGGACACTGCAGAGGCCACAATTTGTAATCCAATTATTTAATGAAATAATATTAAGTACCAAATTATTTCTTTTCTGAAAGAGAGGTGTAATTTTTATATGTGTGAATATCAGAGATAGTAATCGTAGCAACAAAAATTAATCAGGATACTGTCATAGTATCCTTTACTATAATAGTACTGCATAATCCCCCCCCCCAAAAAAAATGGGACATGTCAGAAATTTGATCATGGTGATCAACTAGTTAGTAAGCGGAGAGACAAATCTTTTAAATCGAATTACTGTCCATTTTTTCGCACTTCAGTTCTTTCTAAAATAATCGATAAAACATTCACAATCAACTTCCCCTGGAAACATCTAATAACAATTGCCAGTATGAAATACACACTGTCAATGAAAAGTGAATACTTTTTGCTTATGTTACACAATGACAAGGAAGGGTATAAAAAACCTCAACTGTAAAGAAAGGCTTAGATATCTTTTTAAGGCATCTGATCAGCTTTAGCACACAAAAAATATTAAGTAAGCTTTCATGTTATGGTCTCTCTTCTGCCTTCAACTATGTTTCCAATTTCTCTTTCTTTGGTCACACATTGCATATCTTTACTTCAAGCTTTGCATATAAGGCTAGAGTACCACGCACCCCATTCTTTCGCCCACTCTTTTCTTCTTTTATATATCAATGATTTCCAGTTGACTGCAAATTCAATCTCTAGTTATGCTGATGATAGTACATTGCACTCCCCATTCTCATTGAATAACTCTTCCACCAGACAAATCAAATCAACAAAATCAAAACTTTCAGAATATCAACATATACTACCACGAATCCTGATTTCCAGAACATTCTTCACTTGTGTTGTTTCGACAATCATGTAAATTTCGATTCTTGCAAAACTCAATCCTCATTTCCCTTGCTGTCTTACTAAATAACTATCTTCTTCAGTTTTTTTCACTATACCCAAACCACTAGTCAGGACAGGACGAGGTTTTTCTTTTAAGTTAATTATAACCTTCAATCTTTCTTTGCATAAATATAATGATATTGCTCTGAAACAACTGTTAACTCTAGTCGAATAATAATTTGCCTTACACACAATGGTACTCTCATATTTAGGATGAGTATCCCTAAGAGTTCCCTAAATTCCTTGACTCAGTTATAGAATGCGTATTAATTAATACACATTCTTAAACCCAGATGTTTATTCGCTTGCATTTTCTATAGTTATTTTCATGTTCACTTTATCAAAATTAGAATTAGTTATTCCAATTCTAATTTTGATAAATCTATAAAAATAAGTATAGTAGATATTCCATTCAGCTCTTCATTCTTCCGTTTAATCATCATGGTTCATTTTTAAAAAAAAAAAATATTCGTTTTCCTTCCGTTTACTACAACGGCTACTGTCCTATGGAAAAGATCTACTGCTATTCTCATCTTGAGCAATGTAATTAACACCTAAAATCCTAATCAAAATTACTTCTCTGAGGTAACGAGAGAAGCAATTAAAATTCTTCATTATGCACTTGATAATCTCGAAAATTGCAAGATCATCGAAATTCTTCATTAGTATCCTCGCAGCTGATCTTATTTCAATTTGATTTAGCATCCATCATTTTGAGAATAATTATATGATTAAAATGCAGATATTGTTGCCAGCAATACAAGATGCTATAGAAAGAAGGGAATAAATTAAAGACTACTAGACAGTTTAATTAATGAAACGGAGCTTCCGTAGCTCAGTCAGTATAGACCAGTGTTTCCCAACGTTTTTTGAATCATGCCTCATCTCAAAGATTTTGATGCCTCCCCCCCCCTCTAGCATAGTCTGCCAAGTTCTGAAAAAGCATAATATAAATAGGTACTTTAAATAAAAAAGGAACATAGGTAAAACTGTTTTTAATTTGATTTTCTTCAATGAATATAAATTTTATATTACACTTCGTATATTATAAAATATAAATCGAACTGAACTCGGGAAAATAAAATCCAAGTTAATGCGATCCTTGAGCTTGATATCTGCTGCGAAGAGTTTTTATTTGAGGTACTAATTTAGTCAATTTCAATCTCAAATCCCGATGGTTTGTGATCAGATGATTTCTTTTTTTCAGTAACAAGTTATTTACAGCACTAAAGCCACATTCAACTAAATATGACAACGGGAAGGGCAACAGTAATTTTCGTGCAAAACTAGTTGAATTTGGGTATTTCGTTTCTGTCTCGTCAGAAAGCCATGCTATTGTTTCTTTTATGTTGAATAGAGTTCTAATAGACTCATCATTTTGCTTTTCTGAAAGTTCTTCTTGATACTATATTTATGTTGACTGCTGTACTAGTGTTGTCAGCTTTTTTTTTCTCGGAAAGTCAGGGTTGCAACATCGACAATTTATCGCCGACAATGGTGACTTTTTGATTATATCGGTGATGAGGTGAAGAATGCAACATCATTTTCTAATTGTCCCCAAAATATTCAAATTGTCCCCCTGTGGGGCGTACGCCTTACGTTGGGAAACACGGGTACAGAAGAAGCCCTTTTGTCGGAAAGACCTGAGTTCGATTCTCGATGTGAGGAACCTTTATCTGGTCTCTTTCGACTAAAGGTGAGTTAGCCAGTCTCATACGGAAGTAATTTTTTTTTCACCCGGAAACTCGGATTTTTCGTCCCCAAGAACAGCAAACCGGCACCATGAACACGCACATCTACAAACGTAGGACACTCCTGGAATAGGATTGACCAACCTATTCCGTGGGATTTCCGGTTTCGAATCGTAATAGGCCATGAAGCTTAATGTCTAGTAGCCTGTAACGATTACTAGGGCCGATACGTAAAGGAAGAAGAATTAATGAAACGTATGGATAATGTCACATAATTAATATTTTGGAAAGCTGATTATTTAAGAATTATTAATTAATTCTAACTAAATTCATATAATTTAGAATGAAATATTCTAAATATTCTTCTGGTTGGAATTTAATTTCTTTGATTACTAATTATATCCGTAGTGCTACGGTGATTTAAAAAGGTTTATAACCACCCAGGAGGAAATCGACTTGGTATAAAATTAAATAAATAACATCTTGTAAAGGTCGAACGGTGATTCACGTTTGTAATCGTGGATATGCTATTTTGTCTCCTTACAAAATGTTAATAGCAATACTGGAATCTGAACAAGAACAACAAAATAAATCTATAAACGAACAAGATGTTTACTGGAAGAGATCCAATAAAGAGTTGAATCTCCTGTATTAATGACACTGGGTTTTTGCATAAAGACTTTTTTTAATTATGTAATCACGTTTGTCTATAAGGGCAAACATGATACACAGCATCATATTTTATAATTTAAAAGAGAATGAAGTGCGAGTTTTAGCATTAAACAAGGGAAGTGAGGTAAACCAAGTGTGTGTGTGCGTGTGTGTGTGTGTGTGTATGTGTGTGGTGTAAAACATTCGATGTTCTTCCGAGCAACAGCGGACGACCATTAAAATCCTTTGACATAGATCGTCTCCGTCGCTTTGCGTCACAACTACCGCAGAGCTTTGTCGCTATAGCAACTTGTAGTCGATTCGCTTTCACTGTGCATGCGTTACGAAGTTAACAAAATAGCTTGTCAAATTCCGTCTTTGGTCCAGCCTAAAAATGCATCATTTGGTTGGGATACTAGTTTCATTTCTGCATGTGGTTACAGGCTGCCTGTGTCATGAACAGAGCATTGGATTACACGGGCTGCCATATTTTTATACCCTATTTTATGGCTCATATACAATCCAGTAATAATTGAAAGTATTGCGATATCTGAACGCACACAATCAGTAGTCTATCGGATTTAATCGAAGACAATGCTTACCTTGAACCATCGTAGCAATGAAAAATTCTAACAGTAGCTTCTAAACATACACCAAGTATGAACTTTTATTAATATCAGATAGATTATCTAAAAGATTGTTCATTTAGCACTGTAAAAGGATTTTAAACTGCACAAAAAAGAGGTCAAACCTTTCAGCAATCATCACATAGAAAAGCTTAATTTTCAATAATGGTGCATTTGATAAGAAATTGGAATTTATGAAGTTTGATGATCCCCTAAAAAAGCTACGATGGGATAAACAATGTTGTGTACTTTGAGAATACCTACTTTTTAGGAGTCGAACTCACATATTTTGCACTTAAGAGGGGGAATTCGATTAAATGCATTACTGGCATTAATGGTACCTGTTTTCTGATGTTTCTCATAGCATAATCAATCATAGAAATCATAGGAATAATTCAATGACGAAGCATGGAATTTTGCAAATCACACTACTATAATCATAAGCTGTCTCAAAACAAAGATAACTAGCATACGATAACTAGCTTTTGTGTGAAAAAAAAATCACTGTCATATAAATTGCCTAAACCCCAGAAAACACTGTCAGTGACAGGCAAAAACAGAGGTGTATGAATCCTATCCCAAACCTCTCGCTGGGTAAACGAAATAGGGAATGAGAGTGCGTGGGTAACTGGCCTAAGAAAGCGCTTAAGGAGATTATAGAAGTTAAAGGTGAAGGAGCCGAACACATCCAAATCTTGTTGCAAGGATACTCAACAATTAGTCAGTGCTCAAAAAACGTTTTGTATAATAGGCAGCGAAATCCTAATCCTGACAACAAACACCACGATGCATTCGTAAGACCCTGTAAAGATGGGCTCTGGTTGGGTTCTCTTCCTATGTGTTGTACGCGAGGAACATTATAAGACCATCATTAACATCATAACACTTTACAGATGTAGACCTTTTGATATATTCC